>NW_024870798.1:5915000-6427500 GCF_019054845.1 Dipodomys spectabilis | reverse complement strand
TCTTGGATTACAGGCATGCCTACTATAATTGGCTTCACTCAGTAACGCTATTTATAACATTTTTGCAAGAAATTCATTCATACTCATGAAGATATATGGCTTAAAGCTGTTCATAGTAATATACTACTGAACAAAATGCAAATAATATACCTAGGCATAGTACTATCCTACCACATGGTAATGCCAGTCAATACTCAAGAACATGACACAGGAGAATAAGGAGGTGAGCAAAGCCTGGGCTACACTGCAGAACCTGGTCTCTAAAGGAAAGAAATTCTATAAATATTAATCTACTATGAAACATACAATATGTTAAATTTAAACTAATATGTTGTGCCTAGGTCATAGGACCCCCACCAAGAAGACCACCGAAAGTCAGACTTTACAGCTTTTTTAAGGTTTTATTTACATGGGCTGCAGCTCGGGCCTCGTTCTACACTCCAACACAGCGGAGCCTAGGAGGAGAGCCCCGAGCTAACGATTTGTAGGGGTTGTAAACGCACAGAACCAACCAGGTGTTTGGATTATCACCACGTGTTGCTCTGCTAGAAACTAGCAACAAGTGGTCACTGCCTCAAAACTTTAACCCTTCATTCCCCTCCTTGACTTATTGTCCTGAGATACAATCTTGTAGCTCTGGCCCAAAATTAAACTCGAACAGTTCTTGATCTTGAACCTGTATAGTCCCTCACTGACCTTAGCCATACTATTAAACAACAATACCAATAACAATCAGTTCATTTTTGTTTTCTTGATGTGTATGCGGAGTAGTTGGGTAGGATGCTTGCAGACTTCCCATGTTTCCCCATGGTCGTCCAGGGAAAAGGGGTCAGTCAGTCTGGCATGAGAGCAGTGGATCCAAATAGCAATGCCATGTACCTTAAGGGCAGTGGGTATAGCCAGTAGCACCATGTGAGGTCCCTTCCACCGTGGTTCCAGAGATCTCAAGTTGTGCCTTCGAACAAACACCCAGTCCCCTGGTTTAAACAGATGGGGAGTAGGAATAGAAGCAGAATCATATAATGCTCTAAACTGGGGCCACATATTCTTATGCACCACCTGTAAATAGTCAAGCTTATGCAGAAATTCAGTATCATCCAAATCAGCAAGCAATTCAGTCTGAAAGCTAGAGATATTGGGTGGAGGGTGTCCATACATTATTTCAAAAAGAATAAAGCCAAGGTGATAGGGTGAATTTCTTACTCTAAACAGGGCAAAAGGAAGGAGCGATACCCAGTCTGTGCCAATCTCCAAGGCCAATTTAGTTAAGGTCTGTTTTAGAGACTGATTCATTTTTTCTACTTGCCCTGAACTCTGGGGTCTAAAAGCACAGTGCAATTTCCAATCTGTCCCTCATGCCATGGCTATTCCCTGACTTACTTTTGAGACGACGGCCAGTCCAACCCAATGGTGGATGGGAAGCCATACCTGGGTAGGATTTCATACAAGATCTTCTTAGCCACGACATTCGCGGTATCATGCTTTGTTGGGTAGGCTTCAACCAATCCTGAAAAGGTGTCTATGAAAACTAGCAAATATTTATATCCAAATTTTGCAGTTTTAATTTCTGTGAAGTCTACTTCCCAATACACACCTAGCCTATCTCCATGGAGGAGAGCTCCTTTTGCAACCGGTTGATTGGGGGTATTGGTAAGCTGAAACGCTTTACAATTTTTAACAATGTCTTCAATTAGTTGATTTCCTTGCCTAATTTTTACTTCTGAGTGTCGGAGCAAGTCCTGCATTCTTCGGGTTCCCATGTGAGAGACCGGATGGATTCTCTTAAGAATCCCCTTGCCCAATCTTTGTGGCAAGATAAGTTTCCACTCACGAGTTTTACACCAGTGTTTGTTTCCTTCTCTGTCCGGGGGTTTATAGGCCATGGGAATTTTCTTTATCACTCCAAGTCTTCTTGGGAGTACTGAGGCTCAGAAGGCAAACCTCATGGCCCTGGGTCTACCAGAGTCAGTACTTCTGCTCTGTGTTGGAAGGCCGACTCCTTAGCTGCCTGATCAGCCAAGTTATTTCCTTTGGTTATAGAATCAGTTCCCTTTTGATGGCCAGGGCAGTGCATAATGGCAATATTTGCTGGTTCCCATATGGCCTGGATTAGGCTTAAAATTTCTTGTTTGTTTTTAATAGTCTTTCCCTTAGCTATCAGCAGCCCCCTCTCTTGGTAAATGGCTCCATGGACATGCACGGTGGCAAAAGCACACCGACTGTATGTGTAAATGTTTAGTCTCTTCCCTTTTCCCACTTGTAGGGCTTTTGTTAGTTCCACTAGTTCTGCTCTTTGTGCAGACGTTCCCTGGGGAGTGCTTTTGCCCACACTATCTCAGTGTCCGTGGTGACTGCTGTGCCCATGTACCTTTCTCCATCTCAAATTAAACTGCTGCTGTCTGTGAACCAGGTAAGCTTCAATGCAATGGTGGCAAGTCCAACAAGTCTGGCCTCTTTTCTTGGCCCGGTCTCTCTTTTCACGCTCAATTTCATGTTTCTGTCCTTCCTTTCCTGTCTTTGTTCCTCTGTCTCTCTTATTGTAAAACTTTTCCACCGTGGCTACTAAATCCCTAATACGCTTTTTACCAAGTCTGTCCAGAGCTTGCAACTTTTGCTTTATATCTGGTAGAGCCTGATTTATATAGGCAAACATAATCATCTGAGCCAACTCCTAGGTCTCAAGATTATACGGGGTATATTGACTAAAATCTTCAATGAGCCGCTCAAGATATGCTGCTGGACTTTCCCTTCCTCCCTGTCTAACATCATAAACTTTGGCCATATTTGTACGTCTGCAAGCTTCCGCCTTTAGACATGTCAACAGAGCCTGGCAGTAGATGAGGAGTCACTCCCTAACTTCAACCTTATTGTAGACGCATGTTGGTTGGATCTCAGGAAAATGGGCAGCGATCAGGGCAGGATCCATGATGGGCACTCCTGTGGGACCAGTGATATGTTTCTGGGCCACCTCTCTGATATGGTCTCTCTTTTCCATTGTAAAAAGGACCTGTAAAAGCTGACTACAATCATCCCAAGTGGGCTGCTGAGTAAAGAGAATAGATTCAAGCAAACTAATTAAATCCTGGGGTTTCTCAGAAAAGGGGGCATTTTGGGTGCATGAAATGTATAGATCACTGGTAGAAAATGCCAATATTGGCGTTGATGTTGACTATCCGCAACCACAGGATCTACAGCGCCTAAGGGAAAAACAGCTGCAGTAGAAAGGGGGCTGATCCCACAGCATCGTCGAGTGACTGGCCCCTCAGAAAATGTAAGGGCAGGTGCTGAGTGTTCGGCTGTTCGTTCTATAGCTTCCCTCCTCCTCTTGATTATTCTCAGGCTCTGAAGAAGGAACCTGGGAAGGGAAGTATGGGGAAAGGAAACATTTCTTCTTCTAAGTTATCTCCCTGAAAAACGGGGGTGGGGGGTACAATTTCTTTTCCTCTTTCTTAGTGTTGCCCATGGTTTCCAGTCCCATCAATCGTACAGTCCAACAAAACAATAAACAGTACAAACAAAACACATGCAGGCCTGATGGTTACGGAAAAAAAAAAAAAAGCTTACAAAGTGGAGATCTCCCGAATTGGTCCACTGACTCCTGTCATGGCGGGTTCCACACCCAGGCCCCACAGCAGAAGGTGCAGACCCACAGTGGGGGAGTTGGGCCTCAGTTAGGAGGCCCTCTTTGTCAATTCCGGCCCAACACAGAGTCGACCACAGCCCCACAATTCACACAGCAGAGTTTCAAGGACCCCTTCCCCGCCGCCCCACATGGCGGGATTCCAAGGACCCGCTCCACACAGCGGGCTTCCAAGGAACCCCGCTCCACATGGCAGGGTGACCCCCGCCCCACAAGAGGATATGGGATGTCTCCCAGTTCCTTGATGGTTGTCATGCAAGTGTATCTGCTTTGACAACCCTTTACGAATCTGAGGGCTGTCCTCACAAGGGAAAACGAAAGTAAAATAGACAAAGGACAGGTCAAGACAAATTAACAAAGATAGTGCTGTTTTACCTTTGGAGTCTGAGGTCTCGGGGGTCTTTGGGGGGATTCCTGATGAGCCCCCACTAATATGTTGTGTCTAGGTCTCAGGACAACCACCAAGAAGACCACTGAGAGTCAGACTTTACAGCTGTTTTAAGATTTTATTTAAACGGCTGCAGCTTGGGCCTCATCCTACACTCTGACATAGCAGAGCCTAGGAGGAGAGCCCCAAGCGAAAGATTTGCAGGGGTTATAAAGGCACACAACCAACCAGGTGTTTGGATTACTGCCACATGTTGCTCTGCTAGAAACAAGCAACAAGTTGTCACTGCCTCAAAACTTTAACCCTTCATAAGTTTTGGGCCGGAGACACAAGATTGTGTCTCAGGACCATAAGTCAAGGGGGGGAATGAAGGGTTAAAGTACTTGAGGCAGTGATCATTTGTTGCTTGTTTCAGAACAAAGAAACACGTGGTGCTAAACCACCTGATTGTGTGCCTTTATAAGACCAGAAAATCCTGAGCTTGGGGATCTACTCTTGGGCTCCACTGTGTCAGAATTTAGGACGAGGCTGAGCTGCAGCCCATTTAAATAAAATAGCTGTAGAGTCTGACTATTGGTAGTCTTCTTGGTGGGGGTCCTGCGACCTTGGCAAAACAATTCTACTGAACAAAATGTAAATAATATAGCTAGACATGGTACTATTCTACTATATGGTAATGCCTGCCAATAATCAAGAACCTGACACAGGAGAATGAGGAGGTGAGGAATTCTTAAATAGTAATCTACTATGAAACATACAATATATTAAATTTATATAATGGAACAAATAGATCATTGTTAATGGAAGTAAAATCTTGGCAGAAATTTTAAATACATACATATGCATATATATTTAAACTTGGAGAAATAAAATTTCAAGTGGTACTATCTGCATCTTTCAGTCTACATGCCACCTACATTTTTACTGACACATTGATTTCTGTTTAGTCTTCACAAAACACTGTTCTGTCATGTAAGTTCACAAAATTGCAAAACAAAATGTACAAAAAATACATTATCATAAATACAAATATAGTTTAATCCCTACCATAATAATTTGGAGAAAACATGCATTAATTTAATGGCATTGAATACTGTTCAAGAAGGGGAGTCCAGGAGAATGTAAATTGTGTGTGTGTGTGTGTGTGTGTGTGTGTGTGTGTGTGTGTGTGTGTATGTGTGTGTTTTCTATGAGTAAATAATGGAGTTAGAATTAGACCTATTATTCTTGCTTTGACTTTGTGCTCAAAGTTGACACTCTACCACTTGAGCCACATCTCCACTTCTGGATTTTGCTTTCTTAATTGGAGAAATATCTCAGATTTTTTGCATGGGCTGATTTGAAACTGAATCATCAGTTTTTGACCTCTTAAGTATCTAGGTTTTAAAACATGAGCCACTGGTGGACAGCAACTACGTTAACATTTTTGCATGTTTGAATGAATTTTAAAGTAAGACATATATGTTACTTTTGAGAATGGCAGAAAATAGTAATCAATGTTTAACAGAATTTAAAACATACAAAGCTGAGAATGGCAAGTAGTTGAGAATAGAGTGGAATAAATCAAAATTACCTATGACAGTTTTCAGTCTGTGCACAGAAATGATTCCATTGTTGGAGCCGAATGCCCTCAGATAGCTGAACTCCAGCTGGCTGCTATGCTCATGAGGCCAGCTAGTGCTATTCACAAGAATCTGATGTTGTTGGATGCCAAGGATCAGCTTCAAGTTCAGAACCTGAAATATTTCTATTGATCTAGAATGGGAATCATACCAGGACAAGAAATGTGATTAACAGACCTGTTGCAACAATGAGAAGTACAAGTTGTCATGTCCAAAACGAGCTTTACAACGTTGGTGCTGGGGGGGGTGGGGGAGGGAAGGGGGGGAAGGGGGGAAGGAGAAGGATTGGGATTGGGGGGGAGGGGGGAGGCTGGGAAGGGATGTGAAGGGTAAACAAAGGAGGAGGCTGCAATGCTTGGTAAGAAATGTACGCATTATCCTGCCCATGTAACTGTAACTCCTCTGTACAGTATGTTCACAAATAAAATTAAATTAAATTAAAAAAAAAAGAAATGTGATTAACAGTGCTGAATGCAAAAAAACATCCAGTCCAAGGAAGACAGAATAGCTCCTTTCATTTTTTTTTATATTCAAGTCTTTTTTTTTTTAGTTGTGATAAATTCCATACAAGGGGTTACAATTACATGGGCAAAATAGTGAATACGTTTCTTATCAAGCATTGTTGCCTCCTCCTTTGTTTCCCCTTTCCATCCCTTCCCCTCTTCACCCCCCGACCCCCACACCACCACCACCATCACCACCCCCGTAACCCCCGTCAAAGTTGTAAACTTCTTTTTTGACATAACGTCTTGTACTTCTCATTGTTGCAATGGGTCCACCTGTAACCCTATTTAAATGGTTTGTTTTTTCCCTTCCCCTCCACAAATTATATCAACATCAAATAGAGTAAAAGCAGGGCTTATATCATGGGGGAGGTACATGCAAAGCAACAAAGAAATCATCTTATAAATATATTGGAAACAATTGCAAGAAAGAAAAAAAACATTTCAATCTTTATCTTGGGGTTCATTTCACCTAACATCAACTTGTCTGACAATTTCTGTTTGTCTCAGACATATACTAGTTATTTTATTAAATGAAGTAAGCCAGCCTCAAAGAAATATAGGTCCCATGGTTTCCCTTATATGCAGAATAACTCTTTCTATATGTGAAAACAGTATTCTCTCACAAAGAATCCTGAGCTGAATATGGTAGCCATTGTTTGTAATCTCTGAAACTGGGAGGCTAATTTAGAAGATAGCTTGAGACCAGCCTAAGTTTTAGTCCAACAGAGGACATATAGTAAAATGCTATCTTAAAACAAAAACAAAAGGCCCAATGACTGGTAATGTGTTTAGTGGTAGAGTGCTTGCCTCGCATGCATGAAGCACTTGATTTGATTCCTCAGTATGACATAAGCAGAAAAACTGGAAGTGGTGCTGTGGCTCAATTGGTAGTGAGCTAGCCTTGAGTAAAACAAGTTCAGAGAGAGTGCCCAGGCCCTGATTTCAAACTCCAGCTCTGGCAAAATTAAAAAAAAAAAACCAACCAAGTGCAAAATGCAGTTTGTTGAAATAAATATTTTGAAGAATTCTTTATACTCACTAGAAAATTGTGCTGTTGGGCATTCATAATGAACTTGGTTAGGAAAAATTAAAATTAATTGGTGAAATATTATCTGGCATTGGACAGGACATAGTGAGATCTAAAAATGATTGCTGCCTATGGTTACTTTGATACAACAACTTTAGAGACACAATTCCCAGATTGTGATTGTTTTAAGTATACAATCGTGGGTTTTTTCTTTTTCAAAATAATTTTATGCTGGGCCCCAGTTGCTCAACACCTGTAATCCTAGCTACTAAGGAGGCTGAGAACTGAGGGTCTCTGTTCAAAGCCAGCCAGGGCAGGAAAGTCTGTGAGACCCAGATCTCCAAATAACGGTTCAGAAAATGTGAAGTGGCACTGTTGCTCAAGTGGTAGAGTGCTAGCCTTGAGCTTAAGAACTGAGGGACAATGCCCAGACCCAGAGTTCAAGCCCCACAACAGACAAAAAATAATAGCAATAATATTAATTTTATTGTTACTATTAAGATATTATATATAAAGGCTACCATTTCATAAGTTTGTTACTTTCCTAAAAGAAACACATATCCATCTTCATTGCCAAGAGATAAGATTTGGCCATCTGCTTTCCAGCTGATCTCTGAATGTAGAGTCAACGCATAATACAAAGCAATACAAACCAGTTCTGACTATAATTTTTCTTTGCACATCTTAAAAATCAATCCTGACAAGATAAAAAAATCCCTTAGTTTAAAACATTCTTCTAGACAAATTAAACAGTGAGAACAAGTATTTTAAGAATAATGTCAGAGAGCTTGAACTCAGGGTCTGGGTTCTGTCTCTGAGTTTTATTACTCAATAGTATTGCTGCTACTTTGAGCCATAGAGTGCCACTTCCAGTTTTCTCGTGGTTAATTGAACAGAAAAGTCTCACCAATTTTCCTTTCCAACCTGGCTTTGAACTAGGATCTAGAGATCTCAGCCCTCTGAGTAGCTAGGATTATAGGCATACGGGCCTGTCACCTGGGTAGAATAATTGCTTACCTGAGACAGAAGCCAGTTAGTATTAAATGTCAATCATGTTTAACTTTGTAAAATAAAGTTAACTGAAATGCCTTCCACTAGAAATAACGAATCAAATGTGTAGGTGGGTTACAAAGACTTACCAAAAGATACAGATTTTCCTTGTTGATTTTTCTTCCAAAATTGCATGTTTTCCAGAATAATACCTTATCTTTCCTTGCTGGTTCCTTTAGTTTATTTAATACATGCCAACAGCTTCTTCAACTATCATTGATTTATGTGAAGAGCTTGCAAATATCTATTTTTTGTCCAAACACCTTGTATGCACCTCTCATCCATATATTCAACTGCTATAAAAACTTGTGAAACAGTAATCATCTCTTATCATTACTGGATATTAATGTGTAAATTAAATTTAAGAAAATAAAGAATAACATCAAGAAATATAACATGATTTTAACAGTAATGCTAAACATAAATACAACGTTGATTATTATTTGAGCAATTTAATAAAAACCTCAGGAAAAAAATCAACTTTTTTGAGTGCTCATATTATGGTTTAAACTCAGGACCTTCTCAATTAAGCTTTTTCCCTCAAATGTTGTGCTCTGTATTTGAACCACAGCTCTCCTGCCAATTTTATTTGGGGCATTATATAGAGATAAGAATCTCATGGAATAAAAACTCATTTGTGTCCCTATCTTGGGGTTCATTTCACATAACATCCTCTTATATGGTTACATGGTACCATGTACTAATTACTGCAAGTAAGGTTAACCATGGGACCTGTGGTTGTTTGAGCCTGGCTTATTTCACTTAATATAATTGTTTCTGCATCTTTCTATTTCCTAGCAAATGAGGCTATGTTATTCTCTCTGGTGGTGGCATAGAATTCCATGTGTGTGTATGTATATATGTATATATATATATATCATATTTTCTTGATCCATTCATCTACTGAGGGGCAGCTGGGTTCGTTCCATATCTTAGCTATGGTAAATAATGCTGCAATAAACGTAGTTGTGTTGGTAGCTTAGTATGGTCTTGTGTGTGATCATTTGGTAAATGCCCAAAAGTGGGATTGCTGGGTCATAGGGGAGCTCTACGTGGAGTCTTGGAAAAAATTATATTAAAAGCCAGACCCAAAGAAACATAGGTCTTATGGTTTCCCTTTTTTGCAACAACTAGTATATGTCTGGACAAGCATAAAAGTTCAAAAGCTATGTACATACGACGAGATAAGATGATGTTTAGGGAAATGAAACCCAAGATAGGGTTTATAATCTACCATGTGATTTGTTTGTTTCTTTGTATGATCCTCCCCCATGGTATAACGCCTGTTTTCACTGTATTTAATGTTGGTACCATGCATCTTGTACACACCCTTCTCTAGCTTGGGGAGGGGAAGGGAAAAAACCAAAATGTTTAAATAAGGATACAGGCTGACCCATTGTAACAATGAGATGCACAAGACACTATGTTGAGAAAGGAACTTTACAATATAGGTGGGGAAGCGGGGAAGGTAGGAGAGGGAGAGTGTAGTTGTGGAGGTGGGAGGGAAAGGAGGGCAGGGGAAAAACAAAGGAGGAGGTAATAATGCTTGATAGAAAATGTACTCATTACCTTGCTCCTGTAACTATAACCCTTCTATAAAGTATTTTTACAATAAAAGTCTCTTTTAAAAAAAAGGAGGTGTCATGTACACCAAGTATTGTAGCCCACATCTGTAATCCCAGCTGATTGGGAAGCAGAAATGAAAACGATCATGGTCTGAGGCCAGACCAGATAAAAAACTGCCAAGACAGCCATCTCAACAAATGATTGCCATAATAGTTCACATCTGTAATCCTAGCTAATTATGTGGGAAGCATAGTTACCAAGTCTCAGTCAATGTAAGATCAGACCCTGGCAAAATGTTCAAGACCTCAAGTAAATGAAACGGATTAGAAGTACGGCAAAAGTAGTTGAGCTGCTTGGTGCGATACAACAAAATCCTATCTAGCAAGCAGAGAACCCCTGAATAGAACCCTAGTAACATCTCTCCTCTACCAAAAAGCCTAAACAACTTTGTCCTATTTGAACATCTCATTTCAAGGCCACTGACAGATCAGAGATGATGACATTCTCTTTAAAATTAGGTATTCAAAAGAGACAAAGTTATTTAGGTTTTGAAAAAATGAAAAGGAAGAAAAATGCATGTGATTTTTGTTAGCTCCATAATTTTGAAAACATAAAATGTACTCAGTATTTCATATATATCCATATGTGTGCATATATATATGTATGTATGTATATACATGTATGTATCTATACATATATATATACATACAAGTGGTTCATCTCTTTTCTGTGTAGCAAATGAATCTGTACAATCACTACTCAAAGGCATGAATAGACAAAGAGAATGAGCAGAAAACTCATATTCAGGAATCTATGGCTAGCCGATAACCTTGAAAATCTTTTACATCAGTTTGCCTATGTCGGTTACCGCAGTACAGGGACAATATGATGACAATGGGATACTAGGTAGATGAAATGAGAAATGAGAGACACAAATGGTACAATATTCTTTCTGATCAGTAAGTAGAATTTCCTCTGTGTGTGTGTGTGTGTGTGTGTGTGTGTGTGTGTGTGTGTGTGTGTGTGTGTGTGTATTACATTTTCTTGATTCATTTCTCTCTTGAGGGGTATCTGGGCTGATACAGTAAGCATGGTTGAGCTGAAACCTTTACTATATCCTGGTTTGTAATCTTTGAGGTAAATGCCCAGAAGTAGAGTTGTTGGATCATATGGAACTGGGTAGTAAAAGAGGGATGAAGTTGGAAAAGGTAGAAGAATGAACAGGAGAAAAGGGGGAAATGCAGAGGAATCCAGTAAATATCCTACAAAATTAAGCAGAGTGAAGGAAGAGGTGCATAGGGGAGGGATCAATGAGAATGTTGAAGTGTTGGCATTGACCAAGGTATATTGTACGCATAAACTGCAGTGTTTAATGAGAAATCCTTTGCTACTTAAAATAATAATTTAAAAATCAGGTCCCTAAAATGTTATGCAATTAGAAGCAAAGCATGGGAATCTCCTCAGATCATCTCTAGGGTCTATTTAACTTTTTTTAGTTAAGATAAGTTTTAGAACAACACTAATGATTCATATCATCTGAAGAAAATTTAATGACTTCCAGCTATTTAAAGTAATCATTTTTGGACATATGGCTCAAGTGGCAGTGCCACCTAGTGATCAAAGCAGTCAGATATTGAATTTAAGTCTCGATCTCGAACAAAAGTAAAAACAATCAGTAAGTCAGGCACTTTCCTGGGCACTGGTAGCTCATCCTAACAGATACTCGTTGTCTTTGAAATGATTTGTAGTTTGCTCCAAATCCTACAGATTCCCTGCCTTGAACTCTGAAATTGTTCCCTATTATGAATCATTAGCCTCAAATCTTCATATTTTGAAAACTACCATAGTTTCCACTGATCTTAACTTTTACTGAACTCCTAGATCTCCAAAAAGAAGTTGCAGGTTTACTTTATATCTACTCTAGTTCCTAACCCTAACTATATATCTAAACCTTACTAGAAACCTAACTCTAAATTTAACCCTATTGAACCCTGTATAGGAACAGGAAAACTCTGTAGTTTTTTTTAAATTTCAAACTTATTTTACTTGAAAGTGTTAGCAGAAAACTGTTTTACCTTAAAGCTTACCCTTTCCTAAGCCTAAGTCTAACCTGAACTAGAAATGTAACCCTAACCATAGAACTAAATAGCCTTTGGATTCTAAAAGCCATACAAGACATTAGTTTTTATTCATTCTAACTTTGAATCAATTCATCTTTCAAAAAATATTGTTCATAGTTTTACTCAATATCTTGCCATTTTTCTAACCCTAAACCTAACTGGAATATTGAGACTAACCCTCACACTAATCATACTAATAATAATCACACTAATCATACTAATCATAATATTGAGAATAACCTTCACACTAATCTGAATATTGTCACCAGGTTCCTATTTCACATTCATCCTAATTCTAATTCGATTTGTTATTTAAAGATTTACTCTCAGTTTGACCCCAAACTTTCCCTTTCCCTAAATCTAACACTAACTCCAGCTGGATCTGAAACCTAACTTTCACCCTAATGATAGTCCAATTCTAATGTTTAAGAAAAATACTCCAGTTCTTATTCATTCTAATGAACACTCCAGTTTGCACTCTGGAAATGGGTTTCAGTTTTACCTAGTTCCCACAATTTTCTGACTCTACCTCTGAAGTTATCTTGTTCCTTAACATGAACCATTATATTATTTGTCCTCCAGTTCTCTTATCAGGAAAAATACTGTAGTTTCCATCCATTGATCATACCTTTTCCTGGACCTCTGTACCCTAAATCAATTTCAGATTTACTTACCATCTAGTCCATTACTTAATGCTAACTCTCAACCTAAACCTGGCTGGAAAACTCTCATTAATCATTACAAGAATGATCACTGAGAAATAAATATAATGATAATGCTCTAGATACTATTCAATGTCACATTTTTCCCTTTACTTGTTAGTAAAAGATAAATTTTATACTAAAAATTTTCCTATTTATAAAACTAATAATAATCAGAACAAAATACTGATTGCAATCTTAATCCAAATTATATGTCAATACTAACACAAACACAAGTACACTAGTTTTCACTCATCCTAACTTGATTCAAATAAGCCTTCAAAAAATAGGTTTCAATTTTTTTTATGGGGGAGGGTCCAGTTGTGGGGCCTTAACTCTGGGCCTGGGCGCTGTCCCTCAACTCTTCAGCTCAAAGCTAGCACTTTACCACTTGAGCCACAGCGCCACTTCTGGCTTTTTTTCTTTTTGCTTATGTGGTGCTGAGGAATCGAACCCAGGGCCGCATGCATGCAAGGTAAGCGCTCTACCACTGAGCCACCTTCCCAGCCCAGGTTTCAATTTTTTTTCCAATATCTTAGTCATTTTCTTTTTTTTAATTTAATTTTATTTTATTTTTGTGAACATACTGTACAGAGGGGTTACAATTACATGGGCACGATAATGCATACATTTCTTATCAAGCATTGCAACCTCCTCCTTTGTTTACCCTTCACATCCCTTCCCAGCCTCCTTCCTACCCCCGCACCCAATCCTCCCCCCTCCCCCCCAGCAACGTTGTAAAGTTCATTTTCGACATGACAACTTGTACTTCTCATTGTTGCAACAGTTCCACCTGTCATTTTCTAACCCTAAACTTAATCTAAACTGGAACATTGAGAATAACCATAAGGCTAATTTTAAGTAGATTCTAATATTATCAGCAATACTCTAGTTCGTATTCATTCTAATTCCTACCATGCTTATTCTAAAATTTACCTTTAATTTGACTCTCATTTTTTTCTTCCTCACTCTAACCCTAACTATGGCTAGAATCCTAACCATGTCCTTGACACTAATAGTATCCCAGTTCTAAAATTTATGTAAAATGCTCATTTTGTATCATCCTAACTGAAATTCTACTTGTAATTCTTGAAATAAATTTCAGGATTTCCTAAACAATACAGATTTTCTCACTCTTAACTCTGAATCTATCATGTTCCATAACAGGAATCATTAAACCCATTGATTGCAAATCCTGATATTATGAAATACATTGTACTTCCATTATCCCAGCTTTTCCTGCATTCCTAGAATGTAAAATAAGTTCAGCTTTACTTAACATTTAGCACATTTTTTTTTCTTTTTGTCGGGCGTGGGGCTTGAACTCTGGGCCAGGGCACGATCCCTGATCTCTAGGAATGGATATGATCCCTGAATTCTTAGCTCAAAGTGTTTGCTTTACCACTTGAGGCACAGCACCACTTTTGTGTTTACTGGTGGTTAATTGGACATAAAAGACTCATGAACTTTCCTGCCCCAGCTGGCTTTGAACTGGGATCCTCAGAAATCTGCTTCCTGAGTAGCTAAGATAATAGGCACGAGCCACTACTTTAACCAATTTTTTTTTGGGGGGGGTCCGGTCGTGGGGCCTGAACTCTGGGACTGGGAGCTGTCCCTCAACTCTTCAGCTCGAGGCTAGTGCTCTACCACTTGAGCCACAGTGCCACTTCTGGCTTTTTTCTTTTTGTTTATGTGGTGCTGAGGAAACGAACCCAGGGCCTCAGGCATGCAAGCCAAGTGCTCTACTACTGAGCTACCTTCCCAGACCGTTTAACCAATTTCTTTATCCTATTCTCAACCCCCTTTAGCCAGATACCTAATCCTAATCACAATTTGATTTAACACCAAATGGTTAATGTAAGGAAATTGTCTAGATTCTATTCAATCACACATTATTTTTGCTTCTACTTCTTATTGGAAAACTAAATTTTTCCCTAAAGCTTATCCTTCCCTAACCCTAACCAGAACAAAAAAGTAACTCACACTTTAAGCCAAATTATATCTGAATGTTTAAAGTAACAGACACTGGTTTTCATTGATGCTAACCTTGATTCATTATTCTTAAAATATGTTGCAGTTTTACACCTTTTTATATCTTAAATCTTATATACAACTTACTTATATACACCTTTTTATATCTTACATCTTTTTCTTAATCTAACCACAGCTCTAACTGGAAAACCTTTCCTAATCCTAAACCTACAAATAAAAACTGAATCATATTGTTAATAGCACACCTCTATTGCACATTTATTCTCTTGCTCAGCGTATAGGTCTAAATTTTACTTGCATTTTGAGCCTAAATTAAGTGTTTTTTGATTTCCTGTCAGGTTTTCTTTTTTTTTTTTCTTTGTTTTTTGGTCAGCCGTGGGGCCTGAACTCTGGCCTTGGGCGCTGTCCCTGTGCTCTTCAGCTCAAGCTGAGCGCTCAACTGCTTGAACCACAGCGCCATTTCCGGTTTTCTAGTGGTTTATTGGAGATAAGAGTCTCAGGGACTTTCCTGCCGGGCTGTCTTTGAACCATGATCCTCAAATATCAGCCTCCTTATTAGCTAGGTTTACAGGCGTGAGCCACCAGCTCCCGTCTTCATTATTTTTTTTAAATTTTATTTTATTATAAAGATGCTTTAAAAAGGGATTAGTTATATGTGTAAGGTAATGAGTATGTTTCTTGTTGAGCATTGTTACCTCCTTCTTTGTTGTTCTCCTTCTACCCTACCTCTCTTACTCCTCCCTCCCCATGGTGTAAAGTTCATTTTTAGCATAGTGTCTTGTGAATATCATTGTTACAACGTGTCATCCTGTGTTGAAGCTAAATTTTCTATTTCTCTAACCCTAATTCTAATTTTGTCTGCGATCCTAACCCTAACTATAATAGTAATGATAGCTCAATTCAGAAGTTAACAAAAAATATTCAAGTTTTTATTCATCCTGTTAATCCACTGTCGATCTTGAATCTCTTTGCAGTTTAGCTTAAATCTTTTTTTATCCAAATTAGATTATATGTGCTTATATAAAGATGTAATTTTATGTAAAAAACAGAAGATTTTTGGGAGAAGGAGTAATGAAAAGAAAATAGAGGGAGTAAAATCAAATGCTTTAAATATATTATGGAATTACCACTTCTGACAATTAATAACCATTAACAAAATAACTAAAAATTAGAAAAAACACTGCCTTCTAGTGTTCTTTAAGAGAGCCATGATATGTCTTGTGAATAAAATACTTGTGTTAGATAAACTTTGTTCTTGCATATTTTATATTGTTATTGGCCAATTATTTAGCTTAATCAATAAAAATATATCAAATAAGATTCCATGACAAAAAACATTAAACAGTTACTTAGTAATTGTTTGAGAAAAAGTTATAGTCATGAGTTTTAGGGAACTAAATTTCTATTTCCTTACAAAGCAATGGTTTAGGTTTACTAATCTAGTACTTCTAGTAAGTTTAGAGAACATAACTGACATGAAAAACAACTAACTCTACATCTTGTTTCTTGAATGAGTGATATTTTAAACATTGTCTTTAATTAGGTATAGTTATCAAAATAAATGCAATTTTATCTCCTTTCAGAACAAGTACTTTCCCTGCAATGAAATGTATTAGTATATTCAGGTATTAAAAAGCTAAATTTTCTATGTTTGATACGAAGCTCTACATATTCAGAATGACACGATTTTTGTATTTGTAAATGTCTAACCTCTGGGATTTTTGATTCATCAATATAAATTATCTCATGAGGTTCTTGTGAAGGCTCCAGTAACCAGTGTGGTCGAAAACATTTCCTGATTTCTAAATTTTAAATTTAATCATTTTTAGCCTTTGATTATATCACTTATTTTCTCTTCAGAGCAATTAAGCTAAAGTAAATACTACTTTTTAAATATTTCACTCACGTAGTAAATAATATCAACACAGGTCACAAAGTATTTCAGACTCAGATTTGGTAAACTTAGTGAGAAGAATGTAGAGAGTAGAAGGTTCTTATACTCAATAAATATTTTTGGTTAAAGTAAATTGAATTATATATCTGGATTTCTAATTTGAAGGTTAATCACATGAAAACAGGAAAATAATTAAAAAATAATTACTTTGGGACCACTTTTCTTCTTAAAATTATGAAACAAAAATATCTCTAAGAAATATATCTTTCAATAAAATGTTTCAACCCTTAGTAAAGGGCTTTATAAAATTTATCTCAAATATAACTATATATATATATATATATGAAGTTTATATATAAACTTCAATATTAAGTTTATCTCAAAATAGAAATTCTGCAACTAATTTAATGTATGTTTGCATGCACAAAAATGCTTTGACTTCTAGTCTTGTTATGTGATTTTAATTATATTTTTTAGTTGTGACATGATCCCTAATTATATTTATTGCAAAATTTTGTAATTACACAAATCATGCCTGTACACAATAACTTACATAAGATAATATTCAAACAAAATTATGTTTTTTCCTGTCTCCATCAGGGAAGGATGATGTGCTGAAGTATATTAAATGAAAGCACTCTAACAAAGAGTCTTTATGAAATCGAAATTTGCAACATGAGGATGGGAACATGAGCACTTTCTACATGGCTGAACAGGAATTCTTGTTTCTACAGTACTTTCTTACCTTTTAATCACACAGGGAAAGCCATAAAATTTGAAGTTCATATGAAGGAATTGCATTCCTAAAAGATGTGGCAACCTTGCTGAAAACCTCGATCTTATCACTAGATCTTTGTGCTTGCAGGCTGATCTATTTCTCTATCATATGTTTCATATTACCAACCATAGTAGTAATTCAGCTGTAAGTACATTACAGAAGACTCCTGAAAATCATGGCTATTGTGGTGTAATAATCAGAAGAGAGATTATATTACTCTCCAATTCCTCCCTTTGGCCTTCAATATGCCAATTAATTTTCAAAACAATCATGTATGATATTAGTTTACTTTTCCCTTTTTAGGGATTAAGCAAGTGCTTTTTGAAGTAAAAAGTGATGACAGTGGTATCAAAGCTCTGGTATGAGCACCTTCTCCCTAACAAGTAATGCTCTATAGACTGTATATATAGAAGCCACACTAAAATTCTCTCTCTCTCTCTCTCTCTCTCTCTCTCTCTCTCTCTCTCTCTCTCTCTCTCTCTCACACACACACACACACACACACACACACAGCTGTCACCCAGACACATCAGAGATCAGTTCCATTCCTTTATTATGATAGTTGATTGATGTTTGCTCCATTTCTTTATCTCGACTTCAAGATCTTGCCTGGACCTTTATCTTTCCCTGAGATCAAGTCTCTAGTTCTTAGTATACTGTGTGTCTGTGTATTCATAATATGTTCCTCGCTGCTTCAGGCCAATTAACAATACCATGAATACAGTATCCTCAAACTTGACATTCAAGTCAAACTCCATGAATTTATACTACTGTTTGAAAATACTAAAATTTATTCAATCTAGAAACCAAGAAAACCCCCACCTTGTTACTTTAGTAGCAATTGACATCATGAAAGTAGAGGAATATAGATCAATAACTGGGGTAAGGGAATGGGAGTATGTCTAAAATGTAGAATACTGGATGTGTGTTACAGATACAAAATTATCATCTATAGGCTCATTTATTGAAAACTTGTCATCCTATATTGAAAGCACAATTTACATATACAGTTTTCCAGTTACTTTGCTTACCTATCACTTCTGATCACAAATCCTTTCATGAATTTTTAGAGTATCTTTGAATAAATCACACGATTTGCATGTACTTATCATCTTAAGGAAAGATAGTCTGCTTTTACATCTTTCATTCTATATGACAAACCCTGACTTTTTTATTTACCTGTTTGCTGAATAAATGTATTCCTGGAAACAGGATATTCACATCTAATCTGGGTGTAATTTTCATTTTTAAAATTTGAAATATAATGTAAACTTTGTTGTGAAAAGTCATTTTCTAAAATGAGTGTTATTCATGAACACATATTTTGGTGCCTTTAAGTAAATTGAGACTTGATGTGGTATGGTAATTCTTGTGTCTAATTGACTTAACCATTAGATTATTCATGTATAAACATGTGCATTGCACTTTTTTATTTTTAGATATAAAATAGTCCCAAAGGATTTACTTTAAAGTGATGAGGGGGGTTGTCTTCATGTTCCATACTTTATATTTATTTCAGTAAAAGTACTAGAAATACATGATGTTTACTGGAGCAATATAAAAGATGAGAATATATTTTTAAAGAGAATAGATTTATTGATTAAAATATAGAAGTAAAATAGCCAGGTTTCTTGCTTGAGATTGCATAAATTTCATCTGAATGTAGCTCAAGATGAGACTCAGATAAATTCATATTAATATTATTGAGATTTCAATCACAATATAAGCAATATAGGTATTTTAAGGAATTGGTCATTCCAAGCCCTAGATACCTAATGGATGAAGAATGGTATTGAAAACAGCAGAGGAAAATAATTCAACATGCAGATATTATGATTTTATAATACTAACATGAAAGAAATGGAGCTTTTGCCTTTCTGAAAAGGAAAATTTAGCCAGTAATTTCAATGTAAAGCATCAATTGTAATGAGTCTAAAGTCTTTTCCTCCAAGATATCCAAGAGTACTATACTAATTCTCTGGAGTAAATAAGTAATTGTTTTAATTAGCTTTGCTTAATATTAATTTACTTGTACCAAATAGGTTAAAATGTCTGCTCGCTTTCTTTCAATGTAATATCATAAATTTGTTGTACATGGACTGGAGAACCCCCCCCCCCCCGCACCAGAGACCACGACCAATGCAAATAACAAAGGAGTCGTTTATTTGCAAATTCAAGGTTGGTCCTCCACGCACTCAGTAACCTGTGAAGCTAAGAGGCCCCCCAGCATAGAATCAGCATAGTTTTTATACTATTGAACAAACAACTTTAAAGAAGTTTTACATGAGAAATTACATGATTGGCTAAAATTTTAAGCAAACTAAGCTATGCATATGTGATTGGTAATATTATTATTGACGTGTTATTGATGGGAATTTTCTGGCCACTGGGTCACTGTGTCCTGCACGGCCACCCAGTGTTTGGTCAATGCATCTGGAGGAAATTCCTGTGGCTTTCTCAAGGATTATTTATGTCTCAATTGTCTGGGAATTGTTTTTCTTTTTGTGTCATTTCTGGGTCAAACCCATGGTTATTTTTATAATTCATACCTCACAAGATGGTTGCTAGCGTGTAATGGAGTTACTTAGGCCTTCATTGTGCCTCTTTAAACTTTAGGCTCTTCATTTCTCCCCTTTCTAATACGCACTTTAAGGGCCAATCATGGTCCTTACGGGCCTGCACTATGTCTTTTGTCAGGAATCAGTAGATATTGTGTTCTCAATACCATCTGCTGCATGTTATTAACGCATTCCTTAACAAACATCACTAGTAGATTGACAACGCAAAGCCCTAGTGTGAACACAAGTACCAGAATGATAATGGAGCCAACACAGTGGATATTAAGGTGCTTATCCAAGGGGAATAATTAAACCATGACTCAAACCATCCTTCCTGTTTTTCTCTTTCTCTTTTTCGTTTTACTAGTCCCTTTCTTACTTTAGCTAAATATTCTTTTACAACTCTGGAATGATTGGCGTAGAAGCAACATTCCTCCCCGAGGGCAGCACATAGACCTCCTTGTTGTAAGAAAATTAAGTCCAGGTCCCATCTGTTCTGCAACACTACCTCAGCTAAGGAGTCATGTGATTTTTGAAGGTAGGCTATAGCGCTTTCCAGGTAATTGATATCCTCATCTATATTGGCATGAAGACTAGCGTAAGATGTTCTCTGAGTAATTAGGGATGCCACCCCAGTTCCTAGTCCAGCTAAGCCCACTAGTACCTCAACTTTTATTGCTGTTATTATTTCTCTTTTAGCTTTTCATGGCCAATAGCTTGCTTCAGACATCTTTATCATCAGGTCTTCCTGAGAATGGTAGAACAGTTGTGGGATAAGTTGTACCATGACACAAAAACTGTTAGACCTATTTCAAATTTCTAAATGGACGCAGGGGGTTAGGCTAGTTGAACATGCCCACCAAGCATCTTGAGGAGGTAATAGATATCCTTCCTCTGGAATCCATTCTTGAGTCTAATTACTTAAGTGAGTAAAGTTAGTTGGTACTCATTCCACACATAACCCTTGTCCTATAACTGCCTGTAGAGTAAGTTTTGCTTCCTTTTGTTCCCATCTGCATGATTTACTTGTTTTAACATTAGTCACATTCTGTATCACTGCAATACCCTCATAAAATGGAGGTCTCATATCAGAACACATCCAACAAGAGCTTGTAATATCAGCATGGGTCTGATTGATCACATTGTAAGTTTGAACCAACAGCTCCCATAGCGAATCCTCTGCCAAGGGGATGCTCTCCCCTTTTTCGAAGGAGGTGGGGTCACTACAACCCAGGGCTCTTTCTTGTTGTCTACTTTGAGTTTATGGCAGAGACTGGTTTTAAAACTGTGTTTGGTCGCATTGCTGAAGGGGAATAACTGGCTGTGGCAATTGCTTGTAGGATTATGAGAATGCCATCATGTGTCTCTCCCCATCTGTACAATCTTAGTCCCCTAGTCTTTCCTAATTCCCATCCTAGGGCTTGTTTGCCCTTGTCTGTGAACTGAAACTAGTATATGTCTGAGTCAAACAGAAAAGTTCAGATAAGTTGATGTTAAGGAAATGAACCCTAAGATATGTATTCAATTTTTTTTACTTTCATGCGATTGTCTCTAACACATTTATAAGATTATTTCTTTGTTGCTTTGTATGTCCCTCGCCCACAGTATAACCCCTGCATTCACTGTATTTGATGTCGGTATAATTTGTAGAGGGGAAGGGGAAAAACAAATCGTTTGGCTCTTGACGGTGTAAGTGAAGCAGAATGTTTTGGATGTCAGAGATGACTGTTAAATGTTTTTTTTTTTTCCATAATAATGTTACATGCAACAGCCTTATAAGTCCTGCAGTTCTTAACACTGTACTTCCTTAGTGATGTGATAGGAATGTCAACCTTACTGGACTTAGTATTGGTTTCCAGTTCCTTTTCCACCATCTAGTCTAAATTAAAATAATGGAATGAAAAAGTAATGCCATTTTAAGAAAGTCATTTAGGGCTATGAGAATGTGGCTTCATGGCACAGAGATTGCTTATCATGCATGAAACCCTGGGTTCAATTCCTCAGTAACACATAAACAGAAAAAGAAGTGGTGCTGTGCCTCAAGTTATAGAGTGCTAGCTTTGAGCAAAAAAAAAAAAAAAAAAAGAAAGAAAGAAAGAAAGAAAGATCAAGCTCTGGAACAGTTGCATGGTCCTGAGTTCAAGCCCCAGGACTGGCAAAAAAGTCATTTAGCTAGTAAATGACAAATAAAGAAACTATACTTGGAATATATAATTGCTCCTTCCAACTATGTCTAACAATCGTCCTTAATTCAATTACTTTACCTATATTAGAATACTGTGTTGAAAAGAAACAAAAAAAAAAGGTTTGTTAATAGGTCATGGCAATTAATGTCAGGAATGTGCTTAGATATCAGGTGAGGATTAATCCTGGAAATTCAAAGACTCCAGGCTTCTGAGTGGTCACTGTTAATAACAATGAGAAGGATAGTGTAAGTGAGATTTGGAAAACGTTTTGTTCAGTTATGGCACCAAAAAGGCAAGGCTAATTAACAGTTTTGACAGAAGTGAAGGAATAACTCCAGATGAGAGAAATAAATGATAATAATAAATAATTATACCAGAAACCAGTTTTGGTTATTAAAGAACTAGTTATCAACTACACTTATTCCTCATTGCATTTAGCATACTAAATCTCTTAGGTTAGTTATTAATCTCTGTGGGATAAGTTGTATCTATTTCTATGTTGTTTTTTCATACCAGATCTTCTTT
This sequence comes from Dipodomys spectabilis, assembly GCF_019054845.1. Taxonomy (NCBI): domain Eukaryota; kingdom Metazoa; phylum Chordata; class Mammalia; order Rodentia; family Heteromyidae; genus Dipodomys; species Dipodomys spectabilis. The sequence goes on along the minus strand of NW_024870798.1, from coordinate 6,404,947 downwards.
GCTTTCTAAAAATCTGTCTTTCTCTATTTCTCTATTAACAGTTATTGATACTAAGTCCAAATTTGCAGACAGCAGAGGATGCTAATGTAAGAGTCCCATAACTCATGAGTCATTCATGTAACAACATGGAAAAGGAGGACATATTTATTGCTACCTCAAATTTTTCTGAAAAGCTGCAATGCCACATCATTTGATTCAAATTTCCATTCTTTGTCTACATAGTGTCATTAAGTGAACATAAATGCAAATATGAGCTGGGTGCTGGTGGTTCACGCCTGTAATCCTAGCTACTCAGGAGGTTGAGACAAGAGGACTGTAGTTCAAAGCCAGCCTGGTCAGCAAAGTCCATGAGACTCTTATCTTCAATTAACCACCAGAAACTTGGAAGTGGTGCTGTAGCTAAAGTGATAGAGTGCTCAACTTGAGCTGAAGAGCTGAGGGACATTGCCCAGGATCAGAGTTCAAGCCACACGACCATTAAAAGAGAGCAAATATGACATTAAGTTTCCCCAAAAGGAACTACAAAGTCAATAGTAATCTTCCCAAGCAGAAAAAATAATTCCAAAATGATTCAGTGCACCTTCTTTTGCTGTTATTTGTTATGGCTTCTTTGTTGGACATATTCTCTTCTTTTAAAAATTGTCAAATATTAGCTTTATAATAAACTTCATGTAATATTTCTCTGTTCAAATGAGAAGTCCATATAGTTGATGTCACTTGGCTTTCTTACTATCACAGTTGAAAGCCAACCCTGGCAAAAGAAGTCTGTCAAATTCTTATCTCTAATTAAACACCAAAAAAACCAGAAGTGGAGTTTTTGTTCAAGCAATAGTGTACTAGCTTTGGGGTCAGGTGGGCAGGAAGGACAATTGTTCAGGGACAGGGTCCAGCCTCTGGGTTCAAGCCCCAGAACCAGCACAAATTAAACAAACAAACAAAAATAACCCCACATATTTCTTCGGGACCATCGTTTAAGCACTGTTTGAGAAGAGGCCCCTTTTGCTGATCATACACACGGCATTCTGCTTTTTGGAATCTTTATTGCTATGGAAAACTCAGGACCAGTTTAAAGAAATGGATAACTGACTTCTGCAACAAGACAATCATGTCAGGAGTGAAATATCCATGCATAAGACATTTTAAAACCTCCATGTCTTTCTTTCTTTGCAGTAGAACACTTTAACCTTTTTTTTTTTTTTTGGGTCTGGTCGTGGGGCCTGAACTCTGGGCCTGGGCACTGTCCCTCAGCTCTTCAGCTCAAGGTTAGCGCTCTACCACTTGAGCCACAGCGCCACTTCCGGCTTTTTTCTTTTTTGCTTATGTGGTGCTGAGGAATCGAACCCAGGGCCTCATGCATTCAAGGCAAGCGCTCTACCACTGAGCCACCTTCCCATGCCTGCAGTAGAACACTTTAAAACAAAGTTATTTCTCTTTTTTTCTATGCTGGCCTGCAAATGGCATATTGTTTCTTTTTGTAATACTCTCAAATAGAAGTTTACAGAAAAGTTTTATATGAGTAAAGAACACACTCGAAAAAGTCAGGGACAGATTTTCCTTCTAGCCTTGGATTATTTTCTTGTTCAGTAAAAAGAACAGCACAAATTAACTTGAACTTTGTCATTTCTCTATGTTCAATTCCTGTCTTGGAATCAGTTTCCACTGCCCATAACAGTTCCTTCCATTTACTTCCAGTAACAATCTATGGTGCTGCTCCCAGTAAAAATGAATATTTTCTGGCTTCATTGAAATACCACAAGTACATCTTTGGACATGAGGTAACACGTGTTTCAGAAACAACTTAGAAATGAGAAAATATGGAATTTACATGGCTTATAAAAATTATCCATGTACATATGGCCATATAAGATGATGTTAAGTGAAATAAATCCCAAGTTAGGATACAACTTTTTTTTTCTTTCTTGCTATTGTTTAAAATATATCTAACTATGTCATTTTTTTGTTTCTGTTCTATTTTCATCCTCCACGGTATAACCCCTGTTTTCAATGTATTTGAGTTTGGTGACCTGCATCTTGCTCATACATTTTCCTAATGTGGGGATGGGAAGGGAAATATCAAAATGCTGAAACAAGGATAAAGTATGATCCATTGTAACAATAAGATGAACAAGACACTATGTAGAGAACAAACTTTACAACTTGGGAAGGGGAGGAGTTGGGGAGGGGAAGAGAAAAGGGATGGCAGGGGACAAACAAAAGAGGAGCTAACAATGCTCGTTAGATAATGTACTCATTAACTTACTTATGTAACTAACCCACCATAAAAAACATGAAAGAAAACAGTATCTTGGAGTACATTAAATACAAATTTCCTAAGTGCTCTGTAAATTAAGACCAATTTTAATTGGGAAGAAGGTTCTCAGAAACATTTTTTTGTGAGTGTGTGTGTTGTTCATTCTTTCCCAAGTGTACATAGGTTAATATTAGGAGAAACAATAGTAATAATAGGAGGAAGAGAAGTTCTGTGTTTAAGTATAATGGTTCAAAACACTATAGAAGACTCTACAAATAAGACAACTTTGAAACAATAAGGCCAAGGCCAATATGTAGATCTATGAGAGTGATATAGAGAAAGCATTACTACTAAGTGAAATATGACGTATAAGGCTCTTTCATCTCTTTCATCATGGTAGCTTATCATGTAAATTAGTGAAAATTTAGGAGGAAGTATAATTTTGGTTCCAAGCAAGTCAGATATAAGAGCATGGACTTAACTGAAAAAAAGGCCATGTTGAAAGAGCAGGAATGATGCTAGCAATGAACTGGTGGCTAAGATCACTTTTCTTTTACTTTTTTCTTTCTTTTTCTTTCTCTCTCGTTTTTATGGTAGTGGGGCTTAAACTCTGGGCTTGGGCACTGTCCCTCTGCTATTCAGCTCAAGGCTAGTGTTCTACCACTTGAGCCACAGTGCCATTTCAGATTTCTGGTAGTTAATTGGAGAAAAGAATCTCCTGGACTTTCCTAGCTCGGCTGGCTTTGAACCCCATCCTCAGATCTCACTGCAACCCGGGTTAAGATCACATTTCTAACAGTGTACACTCAGTATATGTAATGTGTATGTTCATCTATCTTTATGTGTATTCTTGAGTTAAAAATCTGGGCTACAACTTAGACTTTATACTCACAAAAATGTTTGTTGTTTAAAAATTGATTCTCCTGGAGAAATAAAACCTAAGATGGTAAAGGAGTCTGGGAAGTTCGGTTTGTATTCAGCCTGGGCAGAACAGGTTTTGAGATACTACCTATAATTATCCAGGCAAAAGCTGAATTGGAAAAAGTGCTCAGGAGATGGAATACCAGTCATGAGCAAGATGGCTGAATAAGAGATTGAGGCTTTTGCATACATACATACAAACATACACATACACATACACTCAGAGGCACTTATATGTGAAGGCACAAATGCCCAAATGAAACAATTCTCAGAATATGTAGAAAAGTTAGAAAACAATAGAAAATATTTCCTGAGTAAGACTAGAATCAAGTGGTCATTTTTAATATTAGAATGTATTCAAGTGAACTTTCTTCAAAAAAGTTTGAGACTATTACATAGGTAGGGACTAGAGATAGTAAGAGAGTCAAGTAATCACTATTAATGGGATCAGATCCATGGAGAAATGAATCAGAGACCCCTGCAAGTGCATCTGAAAATGTTCATATCCTGTGTCACATGTTAGAACATCTTTGAAAACTGTACATAAACAGTCTGAACAGTCAGTCTTATAGAGAATATCATCAGAGAAGTTCAGAATTGCTAGTCTGTATCTAGATTAAATAACCTAACAAACCATGGTAGGACAATGTGATAAAAGTCAAGAATTCTAGCACTGAGACTAAGACAGGAGATTAGAGAGTGGAATTACATAGCGATACCTTCCTTTAACCAAGTAGCATAATTTTGTCTCAATAAAACAAACCAAACAACAAGAAAGGAATACACAGTTTGAAGTTTGGGCTAATTTTGTCACTATGTTTTGAGATGTCAAGTTTCCTATTGACATGCAACTCATACATAATCCTCAGTTGCGTTTTAAATGCTCTCTTCATTACAGAACATTCCTAGATGCAAAATGGCTCATGATTCCCAGCGAAAAATTTGAAAAAGCAAGCATCATTCTGTTGAATTCCAAAGAAATGATGAAGGATTATGAAAGCTTAAGCCTGGAGAAATAGCAAAGTTCATTTAATGTAGGACTCAGTAGACTTGGCTAAATTAGAATTTAGATTTAAAATAATTTTTTGGTTTGTAATTTCATATTCGATAAGACATTACAAAATGCTTTTCAAGTAGATGATTTAATCACGACCCTGGCCCCTGGCTCCTGAAGGCCTCTGGGTATGGACCGGAAAGTTCATTTAGATCAATTTCCGTGGCCTCCTCCACTCACTCCCATCATGTAAGGGCATGCCCCAGCCATCACTCTGGGCCCGGAAATGGCTCCAGAGCCGGGCCAACCCATACCTCCTTCTCTCCATGTGCCAGGACTGGCATGGGAGGTAGAGTCCGCCCGGCCTTTTGTTCCCATGGCCGCCACGGGCCTCATGCTCTCCAGCCATTCCCACCCCCTTCCCATCCCCCGGAGACAGGATGCTAACTGCTCCCCCCTTTCCTGTTTCTCCAGGCCCCTGTTCCTGCACGTACAGCAGTCCAGAATGTAAGTGTGCCTGCCACTAGGACAACAGGCCCACTGGAACCTTCCTGCAATTCTGTGCCCAGCACCAGATGGGGCTTTTCACAACTCTGGTTGCCCAAAGCAATGTCAATTTCCATCTCTGCCCCACTTGGACTCCCCATTTCTAGGACACATCTCTGTGTGTCTTTACAACACACCTCCCAACTGGACCTGCACCTTGAACTTTGGTTCGGGGATTCATTTGGTTCCTCACTCGCTGGAAAGGATGGGGCCAAGGGTCATTCACCCACAATTCTGGGGACACAAGTGATGCTAGGTCAACTGCAGGCCAGAGAGGGTGGAGATCCTGTTTGCCGTGAGTCTACCTGCAGATTGATGATGTGGTTTTGATCCTGTTCGGTACAGAACACATCGAAATGAAATATCTTTTTAATAAAAGGAGTTTCAAAACAAACATTGTAAACTCATGTGCAGGTGTTCCACAGATGCAAGGAAGCTCTCAATAAATCTGGGTACTGCTTAAGACCTCATGTGATCTCTTTTCCTCCCCTTAGTTTTTATTGTCATCGTGTTATTCACACATGTCATGCGGCTTGTCTCTGGGCTGGAGTGCCATCTCTCAGACCTTCTACTCAAGGCGGCCAGTGCTCTATCTGTTGAGCCAGAGCACCACTTCCCACTTTTTGTCTTTACGGGATACCAAGGATTCAAACCCAGGGCTGCACTCTACTACTAGGCCACTTAACACTCTTACCATTTGAGCCACAGCTCCACTAATCTACTACTGAAGCTGCAGCTTCACATTAGGCATTTGGGTGGTGCATTGGAGATAAGCCCAGTCTGGCTCCAAACTGAAATCCTCAGGTTGAGATCATGGGCACTATCTCACCCCGACCCCACCGCTCTGCCCTGCAAAACATAGGTTTGAGTGGGGATGTAGGGAAACAGGGAGCCTCCTTCATGTTTCATTATAAGTAGGAACTCACAAGAAAAGAGGAAATGAAAAGGAAGATGAGGAAGGAGAGAGGCAAGGGGAGGGAAAAAGAGAAGGAAGGAAGGGAAATATGTGAAGAAGGCAGGAGGGAAGGGAGGAGGGAAAGGAAAAGAGAAAGAAGCAGCCAGGCACAGGTGGCTCATGCCTGTTATCCCAGCTATTCCGGGAGCTGAGCTCTGAGGGTTGATTAAGATGGACCCAAGAAGACACCCTTCATCTCCAATTAAGCAGTCAAAGACTAGAAGTAGAGGCATGGCTCAAGTGGTAGAGGACTAGTCATCTGTGAAGAAGCCCATCCAGAGTGTGAGGCCGTGAGTTTGAGTTCCAGTACCGGCAGAGAAGGAAGGAAGGAGAGGGAGAGGAGAAAGGGAGGGAGGGAAGGAAAGGGAAGGACGGCAGGCAACCATGCAGGAAAGGAGGGAGGGTTAGAGGGAGGGAAGGAAAGAAGGAAAGCAGGGGTTTATGGTTATCAAGAGGCTCAGAGAAAGCCTTGAATACGGTGGAAGTGAACCCAGAGACCCGAGCAAAGAGTAGGAGTCAGTCCTCTAGATGCCACCAAGGAGGGCGGTCCCAGGAGAAGGGAACCCGTGTGGGGTGGCTGAGAGGGCAGAGCCAGATGTGGAGATGTGGAGTCCAGAATGCTTGAGGAGAGCAGAGGGAGGATGGGATTTAACAGAGTGCTCAGTTAGGGTCTTCTGATTTTCCTGGGACCAGCCTCAGATGGGAGTCTTTTCTGCAACCTCCTCTGGGAAGGCCCCTGCTGGTAGGGGCTGCACGGCCGGATCAGGCAGTTTTAGGGTCTGGGCCCACAGGGTTCATTGCCCAATCAGCTCTGCATCCAGTGGAGGACAAGATCTGGAAGAGGGAAAGTGGACGGTGAGAGGATGTTTCCTACTTCCCTCATTTCCAGAGAAGACCCCCCTTGATTGGTTCCAGACCCAGGGGGAGGCAGACGGGGGTGTGGAAGTTTGCCAGACCTTGGAAACTGAGGCTGAAGCCTAAATGAACAAAGAAACGAGATCTCATCTCCACCAACCCTCTGGGCGTGGTGAAACATGCATACAGTTCCTGAAAAAACAAGAGACTCTACTGGAAAATAATGAATAAAGTGGTGAGGGGACCTGATCCAGGGGTGAACACCTGGCAGGCAAAGCCAGGCCACACAGCTGGCCCGGGCCCTGTTTCCGAGGCCTGTGCAGCAGGGGCTCCCGGAGGTGCCTGCAGAGAAGCACAAGGGGATGGGAGTGGCCATAACCCCCATGTCCACACATGTGCCCCATGGTGCCCTGGGCTCCACCAGCGATGACCCTGGTCCACAGGGAGTGAGGCAGCAGTGTGAGGCACCCAGGCCACGTCCTTCCTTCACTCCTCCCCACCCCTGTCCAGCCCAGCCAACCCACACATGCGCAACGCCTGGCCCAGGCCCAATCCAGTCCCAGGAACTAGCTGACTTCAGGAACTAGCTGAACCAGCAGCACCTGTCTTCTACCCTACCTCTTACCTATAACCTTGGCCCTTCTTTGTGTCTCAGAAGAATATGTCTCACCAGACTCACATTTTTTTTCTTTTTGCCAGTCTTGGGGATTGAACTCAGGATCTGGGTATGTTCCTGAGCTTCTTTTGCTCAAGGCTAGCACTCTCTCACTTAAGCCACAGCGCCACTTTTGACTTTTTCTGTTTCTGTGGTACTGAGGAATGGAACCCATGGCTTTGTGCATGTTATGTAAACACTCTACCACTAAGCCACATTCGCAGCCCAATGCTCACTTCTAACGGAAGTTATGAAGGTGGGATTTATTGACTTACCCCTTGGGCTTATAAATCGCTGATTATTTCATGTCTATGCCAAGATTTGGGACTAGCCTTTGACTTGGCAATGAGGAATGATAGATGAGTGATAGCCACCAGGCCCCAGAGGTCTAGGCTCACATCCTACAGAGGGATAGAGACTATGGAGAGAGAATCTCGGACAACTCCTACAGCCTAGGGACTGTGGACTATCTGGAGGCAGTGGCTGGCTGCAAAATGTCCCAATGGGATGCCTCAGCCAGAACATTATGCACCCGTTGCAAACACTAGCCCAGGCAAAGCCTTCAGGGTTTCAGTTATTAAATGGCAGAGGGTGCTTTGTTCAAGCTGCTGGTTCACACTTAGTACTCTATGAGGGCTTGTCCCAGTTTGCCCCGGTTGGGGCAGCTGGGCATGGGCAACCTGATGAATGCCCATCATCCATATACACATCCATGGAGTTATTGCCTCCTTTTTTGGGGAGGGCAGATACACTGTTGTACATAATCCTAGGCCCTGTTCTTGAGCTCCTTTTGCTCAAGGGTAGCACTCTGCCCTTGTGTCACAGCCCCATTCATGTTTATTTTTCCAGTGATCTCTTAGAAAGAAGAGTGTCCTAGACTTTCCTTCCCCAGCTGAATTTAAATTGACATTTTCTACATCTCAGCCTCCTGAGGAGCTAGGGTTATAGGCTGGAGCCACTGGCACCTTACTTTACTTTCTTCTTGTTGTTCTTTTTTTCAATCGTAACAGTCTGAAATTTTCACCATGTCATTCCAATGGTTTGCATTCAAAGTACACTACCCAGGCCTGGAGTTCGAATGCTAGGACTGCCACCCACAAATTGAAGGAGATCCTGACAAACTCATTCCTGTTCATGTGAATGCTAACGGAATGTTATAAAAGTAATAAATGTGCCGTTGATTCATGATTCTATTTTAGAATGCCACACAAAAAATATTGGATTTATATCTTCCATTCTAGCACCATGGTATGATTAAGGATATTGAATAATTTTTAATTAATACTTTTATAAGTATTCAACAGTGATATTTCATTAAATGGAGGCATAATTTAATAACTAATAATTGGTAATTTTATATATATATATATAATTTAATTACCTCACATTCTCTCTCTTTGTATATATAAATATATATATATGTATATCAATTTACACTTGCTCTATATCTATCTATCTATCTATCTATCTATCTATCTATCTGTCTGTCTGTCTGTCTGTCTGTCTGTCTGTCTGTCTGTCTGTCTATCTATCTAATTATCGGGCACTCCTGTGGCTTGATCACAGGTCCTCAGAACTTCCTGGCAGCTTAGATTGCAATAGGCTGGTCTGCTATGACTGTGACCCCATTTATGGATTGGGCATTCTAGGCTGTGAGTTGAAAACCCAGCATAGCCAAAAATTAATTCATGGAGTAAGAAGCCAATATTAGCATATTGTTTTCCTTTTCTGGGAAAGTCCATGGTCTTAGTATGATATATAATCCATAAGTACATATATACTATGTGATATGATGTGATAAAAGAAATGTTATATGTGTAATAATGCTAAATAAGTAAAGGTAATAAATATCATATTTCTGCAAAATTTTGGTCAATCGACTTCAACAATTCATCCAAAAAATCATACACCACGATCAAACAGGATTCATTTCTGGGATGCAAAGCTGGTTCAATATATGCAAATCAATTAATATAATTCATCACATCAACAGGAGCAAGGATAAGAACCACATTGTTATCTCAATCCATACAGAAAAAGCATTTGCCAAGATCTAACACCCCTTTATGACGAAGGTTTTGGAAAAATTAGGAATCCATGGAACATTCCTCAATACAAGAAAGGCTGTGTATGACAAACCAACAGCCAGCATTATATATAATGGTGAAAAACTAAAACCATTTCCTCTTAATTCAGTAACGAGACAAGGCTGTCCACTCTCTCCACTTCTTTTGAATCTAGTATTAGATTACCTTTCTACAGGAATAAGACAAGATGTAAACATAAAGGGGATCCAAATAGGGAAAGAAGAAGTAAAAATCTCCCTCTTCACAGATGACATGATATTGTATTTAAAGAATCCCACAGTCTCCACTCCCAAATTACTTAAGCTGATTCAAAACTTTGGCAAAGAAGCAGAGTATAAAATTAACCCTCAAAAATCATTGGCTTTTCTGTATGCCAACAATGAGAAAAGTGTGGCTGAAATTAGGAAAGCAACTCCATTCGTAATAGCCCCACAAAAAATAAAATACCTAGGAATTAACCAAAGAAGTGAAGGACCTCTATGAAGAAAACCTTAAAAACTTGAGAAAGGAAATCAAAACAGAAAGTAGAAAGTGGCAAAAAAAATCCCACGCTCCTGGATTGTAAAGATCAACATCATGAAAATGGCAACACTTCCCAAGGCTATCTATAAATTCAATGCGATACCTATCAATATTCCAACCTCATTCTTCAAGGAAATAGAAGAAGCAATCCAAAAATTCATATGCAACAATAAAAGACCCCGAATAGCAAAAACGATCCTCAACAAGAAGAACAGTGCTAGAGGAATATCAATACCAAATTTCAAACTCTACTACAAAGCCATAGTAATCAAAACAGCTTGGTACTAGCACAAGAACAGACCTCAGGACAAATGGAATAGAATTGAAATCGCAGAAATGAACTTACAGACCTATAGCCATCTAATCTTCGAGGAGAGAGCTAAAAAAATATAATGGAAGAAAGACAGCTTCTTCAGTAAATGGTGCTGGCAAAATTGGTTAACTACTTTTAGAAAACTAAAGCTAGATCCTTATATATCTCCTTGCACCAGAACAACTCCAAAAAGATCAAAGACCTCAGAATCAAAGCAGACACTCTGAAAATATTACAGGGTGTAATAGGAGAAACCTTGGTCTCCTTGGCAAAGGCAGAAATTTTCTTAATAGAGACCTAGAAACGCAACAAATCAAAGAATGGGTGGACAAATGGGACTGCATGAAATTGCAGAGCTTCTGCTTGGCAAAGCACATAGCTAGTAAGATCAATCAAAAGTCCACAGATTGGGAGAAAATCTTCACTAGCCATACAATGGACAAGGGTCTCATATCTAAAATATACCTGGAACTCAAAAAATTAAATCCTCCAAAAACAAATCTTCAAAGAAACAACTGCCCAATAAATAAGTGGGCTAAAGACTTTAAGAGAAACTTCTCTGAAGAGGAAAGAGGATGGCCAATAGACACATGAAGAAATGCTCAACCTCCCTAGCCATTAAAGAAATGCAAATCAAAACAACATGAGATAACACCTCACCCCAGGTAGAAAGGCTATAATCAAGAACTATAATAACAACAGGTGCTGGAGGGGATGTGGCTACTTCTTCAACCACTTTGGAAAGCAGTATTCAGGTTCCTCGAAAGACTCCACATAGAGCTCCCCTATGACCCAGCAATTCCACTTTTGGGCATTTACCCAAATGTTCACAAACAAGACCACACTAAAGCTACCAGCATGACTATGTTTATTGCAGCATTATTTACCATAGATAAGATATGGAACCAACCCCGATGCCCCTCAGTAGATGAATGGATCAAGAAAATGTGGCATATATACACAATGGAATTCTATGCCTCCATCAGAAAGAATGACATTGCCACGTTTGTTAGGAAATGGAAAGACTTGGAAAAATTATATTAAGTGAAGTAATCCATATCCAAAGAAACATAGGTCCCATGGTTTCCCTTATTTGCAATAACTAGTATATGTATGAGTCAAGCAGAAAAGGTCAGATAAGTTGATTTCAGGGAAATGAACCCTAAGATACGTATTCAAATGGTTTTTTTTTATGCTATTGTTTCTAACACATTTATAAGATTATTTCTTTGTTGCTCCCCCACGGTATAACCCCTGCTTTCACTGTACTTGATGTCAGTATAATTTGTGGAGGGGAAGGGAAAAAAATCGTTTAAATAGGGATACAGGTGGACCCATTGCAACAATAAGATATACAAGTCGTTATGTCAAAATATGATCTTTACAACTGTAGCGGGGGGGTGGTGGTGGTAGAGGGCGGGGAGAGAATGGGAAAGGATAGGAAGGGGAAACAAAAAAGGAAGAGGCTACGATGCCTGATAAGAAATGTACTCATTGTCTTGCCCATATAATTGTATCCCCTCTGTACAGTATTTTCACAATTTAAAATAAAAGAAAAAAAGTAACAATTAAATTAGGAGTTAGTGTATGATTATATGAAATTATACACAACAATTATACTACATTGACTAATTTTCAATTAACACTTTATTATTTATTCAATCATGTTACTAAAAAAGGAAGGAATAATGTAAATGCCAATAATCGGTAGTAATATTTTATATGCAATTTCCTAGTATACAGACACCTCTCTCTTGTTTGATACATATAAATCTATTTATCTACCCATCTACATATTTATGTGTTCATACACTTGTCAGTCATGGGGCTCATTTGTGGATTGCTTGCCTACTAAGTACAAAGCCCTGGGTTCGATTCCTCACTACCTTGTGCACAGAAAAATCTAGAAGTCGTGCTGTCGCTTAAGCAGTTGAGCACTCGCTTTGAGCATAAAATCTTCAAGACTGTGTCTAGACCCTTTCCCAAGACCCAGGACTGGCACCAAATTAAAATAAAATAGAATGTTCTGACTGCAACAATATAAGCATAGTACTAAAACAAATACCTCATCACAGAACAAGCATGGAGTCTGGTGCTTGCAGCTGCCATCTTACCTGACTTATCCAGAGGCAAACCACTGCAACCCAGCTCCACAGAACCAGAAGCTGCTGGTTCACTCACCACTGTCATCCAAGATACTCCGGGGCTGATCTGTGAAACTCTGAGCTGTGGTTCACAGTAGTAGAGCTCTAGCCTTGAGCAAAAGATCTTAGAACAGTACCCCCAAATTTTCAGTGCATCCCCCGTGGCTCCTTGCAACAGAGAGTTACGATCTAGGTGTCTGTAGCTGAGGTCTGTCACCCTGCCTACTCAAGAAACTGAGATGTGAGGATGTGGGTTCCAAACTATCCCAGATACAAAAGTTCCCATGAGACTATAATCTCCTATTCACCACTTAGAAACTTGAAATGGAAGCTGGGCACCAGTGACTAATGCCTGTCATCCTAACTACTCAGGAGCCTGAGAGCTGAGGATCATGGTCCAAAGCCAGCCTGGGCAGGAAATTCCTTGTTATGGACAATTCTCTTCAGTGACCCACCAAAAACCTGAAGGGGTGCTGTAGCTCAAGTGGTAGAGCGTTTGGTTTTAGCTGAAGAGCTCCAGGATAGACAGCACCCAGGCCTAGATTTCAACTCTTCCAACTTACAAGAAAAGAAAAGAAACAAAGAAACCTAAAGAGGAAGGGTTAGAGTGTTTGCATGTATGAATCCCTGGATTTGAATCCTCAGTACCACATCGCTAGAAAAAAAGCCTAAAGTGGCCCTGTGGCTCAAGTTGTAGAGTGCTATCCTTGTACAGGAGAAACTCAGGAACCATGCTCAGGTCCTGAGGTCAAGTTCCAGGACAAGTGTATGCACACACACACACACACACACACACACACACACACACACACACACACACAGATACCAGAAGTGAAGCTGTGACACCAAATGGTGGTAAAGCAATGAACTTCTTTTCTGAGCTCATGGTCAGCCCCCTAGCCCTGTGTTCAACCCCAAAACTTAGCCATCCAGGGCTCAAAAAGGATAGGTCAAAAGTTTCAAAATCTGATGCACTTCACCAGCCCTAGATGACAGGAAACTTTGGGATTTTGCACAAGTGCTTAGAGTTAGCAAGCTTCTAGAAACCTAGGGAGGCACCATTGCCAATTAAGAATCTTTTCATTAGTTTCAGCTCCCTTATTGTCTGACAGAAAGACCCATGAATTAATTGTAGCAGGTTATTTCAACACTGGAACGTAATCTAACAAAGACAGGATAAGTGCAGGGAACTTGGCCTGCCACAGGAGGTGACACAAATGAAAGCTTCCTGACACTTTCATAAATTTAGCATTGTGGGCGGTGAGTTCATATCCCAGCATGGCCAAAAGTTTATAGGTGGAGTAAGAAGCCAATTTTGACATATTTTTTTCCTTCTCTGTAAAAGTTCTAGGTCTCAGTATGATGTAAAATCCATGTGCAAATATATCCATGTAATAAGATGTAATAAATGAAATAAATATTATATATGTAAAAATAATAAAATAAAGAATAAATAAATAAGGGTAATAAATGTCATATGGGGTAAACCCATGTACGTAAAAAGATCTCATACATGAATATTATTTTTCCAGTGCTGTGGCTTGAATTCGGCCCTGGAAATTTGTCTGAATTTCTTGTTTTCAATGATGGTGAGCTTCCTTTCCCACACAGTGCCACAGAGTTACCCAGACCCTGAGTTCAAATCCCAGGCCTGTCAGAAAAATGGTGCAAATTCCAACACAGGGCCTTATTTTTTTTTGGCCAGGCCCGGGGCTTGAACTCAGCTCGTAGCAACTCTGCCTCAGCTTTGATCATCCTAGGCTGGGGTGCAACCTCTGAACCCACAGCCCATCCTGATCTACCAGGACCCAAGTTTAAATCTCGGGACTGGCAAAAAAAAAAAAAAGGTGAAGGGCTGGGAAGGTGGCTCAATAGTAGAGTGCTTGCCTTGCATGCATAAGGCCCTGGGTTTGATTCCACAGTACCACATAAGCAGAAATAAGCCAGAAGTGGTGCTATGGCTCAAGTGGTACAACAATAGCCTTGAGCTGAAGATTTGAGGGACAGTGCCCAGACCCAGACTTCTGGCCCCACAACAGACAAAAAAAAAAAAAAAAAACGATGGGGAAAAAAAGGAGAAGTATGAAACTGAAACTGGGAAGCTCCAGAAGGCGGTTTTACATGTTTTTTTTTCCTTTGCATTGTGACCATCCTGGGTCTAAATGACAGGACCCGAAAAGTGTACATGACCTTGCACAGTTGAAGTTTGGTGGGCTATCAGGGAAGTCACTGCCTAAACCAGCAACCTAGGTCTGGGATTCGGATCCCGGGACCACTACCTACAAATGGCAGGAGATCTTAAGAAACACATTCCGATAGACATCCATATGAATGGAATGTTGTAAAAGTAACAATTACATTAGTATTTAGTCTATGATTATATTAAAATTATACACAATAATCATAGTACATTGACTAATTTTCAATAAATACTTTATTATGTATTTAACCATGATACTTAAAGGAAGAAATAATTTATCGATAATTGGTAGTAATATGGTATATATAATTTAATAATATACAGATATCTCCCTCTTGTTTTATGCATATATATGTATATATAAAACAATCTACCTATCTAAGTCTACACTTGTCACTCCTGGGGCTCAGTGGTAGAGTGCTCGCCTAGTATGTATGAAGCCCTGTGTTCGTTTCCACACTATCACATGCACAGAAAAGCCAGAAGTGGTGCTGTCACTCAAGCACCAAAAAAAAAAACCAAGTTAGAACGTTCTGACTGCAACGATAGAAGGCCAGGACTTCAAATACCTCATAACAGAGCAAACCGAGGGACTGAAGCTCATGGCTGCCATCTAAACAGACAGCCAAAGGTCAACCGCTGCAAACCAACTCTATTTAGCCAGATGTTGCTGGCTCACCATTAGGTGCTCGGGGGATGAGCTCTGACAATGGTGGGTTGAAAACTCAGCCCTGGTAGGAAGTATGCGAGACTCTGAGCTGTGGCTCAAAGTTGTAGATCTCTAGCCTTGAGGAAAAGGTCTTAGGACAGTACCCCCAACCTATGAGTGAAATCCCCCAAACTGACAACCCTCCCCCCCATTAATCACCCCTCTAAACCGTTAGATGTGAACTTGTGTGGTTTGTGATGTGTTTCTGAAAGAATGTGATTCTGATGAAAGCACCCGAATTCTAATGACAGCTTGTGGGATACAGCTATGTGATGAGCCCTTCCTGGCATGCTGGGTGCTGAGTCCTTCACGGGTTGCTGTGTGCGAGTCCTTCACAGGGTGCTATGCTATGAGCCCTTCAAGGGGTTTATTCTTTCATCTGGTCCTTGTTAGAGCTCCACAAGTAAGATGATTGTGCTGATGAGAAAGTTGAAGCTCAGATATGTCCCCAAGGCAGGGCCAAATTTATGTATGTACTGAACTCTAGTGACTTGTCTCTTGCAGTTTAGTTTTCTCCATCATGAACATTCAACTTAGAGTCTAGGCACTGACTTTCCTCTTGGGCTCATGGCTAGCACTCTACTGCAGAGCTAAGTACCCCCTTGCAGCAAAGTGTGTCTTTAGCTGAGGTCTGTCATCCTGCCTTCTCATGAAGCTGAGGATCTGGGTTCCAAGCTATCCTAGACACAAAAGGTCCCATGAGAATATTATCTCCTATTCACCACTTAGAAACTTGAAGTGGAAGCTGGGCACCGGTGACTCATGCCTGTCATCCTAGCTACTCAGGATCCTGAGAGCTGAGGATCACAGTCCAAAGCCAGCCTGGGCAGGAGATTCCTTGAGATGCTTATCTCCAGTGAACCACCAGAAAGCCTGAAGTTGTGCTGTAGCTCAAGTCGTAGAGTGCTAGACTTGAGCACCCAGTCCCAGACTTCAACTCCTCCAACTACAAGAAGAGAAAGAAAGAAACCTGAAGTGAAGTGCTGGGAATGTGTCTTAGGGGTATAGTGTTTTGCATGTATGAAACCCTGGGTTTGAATCCTCAGTACTACATCCCTAGGAAAAAAAAGCCTAAAGTGGTTCTGTGGCTCAAGTGGTAATGCACTATGCTTGTACAGGAGAAACTCAGGTACAGAGCTGAGGTACTGAGTTCAAGCTCCAGGACTGGTTTTTGCACACACACGCATATACACACACACACACACACACACACACACACACACACACACAGATACCATAAGTGAAGCTGTGACACTAAATGGTAAAGAAAAGAGATTCTGCTCTCAGCTTATGGTCAGCACCCTGGCCCTGTGTTCAACCCCAAAATAGAAACACCCAGAGCCCAACTAAGAGAGGGCAAAGGTTTCAAAACCTGATGAGATTCACCAGTACTAGATGACAGAAAGCATTGTGATTTTGCACAAGTGCTTAGATTTAGCAAGCATCCAGAAAACTAGGGAGGCACCTTTGCCAATTAGGAATCTTTTCATTAGGTTTATCTGGCTTGTTTTCTGCCAGAAGGACCCTTGAATTAATTGTAGTAGTTTGTTTCAACACTGGAACATAGTCTAACAAAGACAGGATGAGTGCAGGGACCATGGAAGGCCCCGAAAAGCAGTACAAATGAAGGATTCCTGTCAAAACAGAGCACTGGGGAGAAAGATAGCTTGGGGTACAAAGAGGCCTTTTCCTCCTGGCCTTCAGAGTCTGCCTCATCCTCACTCATTGCTCATCCTCACTAATTGCTCCGGATGAATTGTTTGTTACATAGCTGTTCAAGAGTGAGGCCTTTTGTCTGCCTGTTCCAACAATGAGGCAGACTTCCTCCAGCAGCATGGGGTGCACAGAAGCCCTCAGGCTACTCTGGGAACAGTGAGGGGAGCCCCAGAACATGCACTGTCTTGAAAGCACTCTCTGTGCTATGAAATCATTCTATTCAAACCTTTTTTCATAGCAACTCTAGATGTTCAGTGATAGAAATACATGCATACATACACAGACACATGGAGTTACTGGCTCTATTTTTGAGGCAGGTCCTGAGGCTTGAACTGTGACCCTCGGCACTGTCCCTGAGTTCCTTTTTCTCAAGGAAGCACCGTATTGTGTCTTAACCCATGATTACCCTAGGCTGGTTTGCAGCATTTACAGCCACAGATGATCCAGTCATCCTAGGACCCCAGTTCAACTCCCAGCACTGGCAAAAATACATCAACCAAAAACAATGGAGGAGGAAAAAACAAACAAGTTTTACACAACCGTTTTACTTTTGTTTCCTTTGCACTGTGACCACGATGGGTCTCAATGACTCGGCTTGAAAATTGTATGTGACCTTCCATGGCCAAAGGCTCACGGGTTGTTGGTGAAGCCTGAACCCCACCCAGATACCTAGGCTGTGAGTTCGATCCTCGGAATGCCACCTACACACAGCTGAAGATCCTAGGAAACTCGTTCCTATCTATAGGAACATTAATAGAATGTTTGACATGTACAAATTGAATTACTATTTAGCTAGTCTTTCTAGTATAATATTGTATGCATAAATATATGTCATTGATTAATTTAATTAATAACTTACTAAGTCTTCTACCGTGATTAATTAATGGAGGCATAATTTTAGACCAAATAATTGGTAGTAATAGAATATATAATTGGTAGTAATATAATATATAAAAATAAGATATAGACATCACTTTATATAGAGTTATACACTAGAATCTACATAAATGTCTGTCTCTCTCTGTATACATTTATTTATAGATGCATATTCATATGTAAATACATACAATGCAATCTATATATCTATCATTTTATATATTGGCCACTCCTAGGGCTTGATCTCAGGTCCTCAAATTTGCCCAACAACTTCATTTGCATCAGACTGTTGTGCTAACATTGTCCCATTCATGAAGTTGGCCTTCTAGGGCCAGAGTTCAAATCACAGAACTGTCAAAAACTTAATCCTGGTGGAAGAAGCCAATTGTCCCACTTGTTTTCCTTATGGGTGTCAAAATTCCTGCATCTCAGGATTGATGTTTAATACATAGGCAAATTTATGTCCTATGTAATAGGATGTAAAAAATGTTATATGTGTAATCATACTCACTAAAATACATAAGAAATACATAAAAATAAAATAAAATGAATAACTACACTAACTGCAATATAACTAAACATATGTATGCAAATATAAATCATGTATTTAAAATGTATATGAATATTATTTTTTGAGTGTTAAGACTTGAATTCAGGCCCTGGGAACAGGCCTGACTTTCTTGTCTTCCAGCATGGTGAGCTTCCCCTTCCCCGACAATGTTGCAGATTTACCCAGACTCTGAATTCAATTCCCAGGCCTGGCAGAAAAAATGGCATGAATTCCAAGCCAAGGAGCCTCATAATTTTTAAAATATTTTTAATGAATTTATTTATTTTTTTATTTTTAGTTTGTCAAGCACAGGGCTTGAACTCAGGTTGTTGCAACTCTGCCTCAGCTTCGATCGCTTTAGGCTGGGGTGCAACCACTGGACCCACAGCTGAACCTGGGTTCCTGGGCCCCAAAGATTTACAGGAAAAATATAAATAAAGCGACACAGATAAAAATCTGGAAACTTGAACATGGCTGTCTGTTTTAAATTTGTTTTTTTTGCAAGGTGACCATCTTAGGTCTGAATGACATTGCTGAAAAGTTTTGTAACCTGACATTGCTGAAGGCTGGTGGGCTACCAGGCAAGCCACAGGTCAACACGGCAACATAGGCCCTGTGGTCGAGACCCAGTCCTGACCCCTACCAATGGTGGGAGATCCTAAGAGTCTCATTCCTATTCATAGGAGTACTGATGGAAGATTATGAATGTCAAGATTAAATTAGTTGTTCCTGAATGATACTACTATAAAATTAGTGATTTTAGGAGGCTGATGGATTTTAATGAATATTTTGACACATTAAAAGAATACAATTAATTACATGGATGGAATAGTTTTGTGACAGTGGTTGATTAAATTAATAATTCATTAAGGATGTACACAATAATATTAATTACATGGGGGCATAATAAATACCCAAGAATTGTTAAAAATGTAGTCTATATAACTGAAGAATGTATAAACATCTCTGGCACTCTATAAAGATCTATATTTATTTGTGTACTACCATTCGCATGTCAATCTATCTTATTTTGTTAACCCCTGGGGCTCGATCTCAGGTGCTGGGAACTGCTTGTTAGCTCCATATGGCCCAGGCTGGCCGTGCTGACATTCACCCATTCATGAATTGAGCCTTGTAGGCTTTGAGTTCAGATGCCAGCACTCACAAACATTGAATCATGGAGTAAGAAGCACTGGTGACACAAGTTTTCCTTTTCTGTGAGCATCTGGGTGTCAGGTGTGAAGTTTCATACATAGGAAAACCTATATCCCATGTAATAAATGTAATAAATATTCTATGTGTAATACCAGTCAATAAAATAAATGGTAAATAAATGAATAAAACAACAAATAAAATGCATAACTACACTAAGCGCAATATGGGGTCAACACAGGGGGCTCAGTCTTATGGCCTGGGAACTGCCTGGCAGCTGAATTGGCTAGAGGCTGCTGTGCTGACAGTCACCCATTCATGAACTGAGCCTTCTAGGCCCTGAGTTTAGATCCCAGCCCTGCCAAAAATTCAATCTTGGACTAAGAAGCTGAGAGTGACACATATTTTCCTTTTCTATGAAATTGCTCGGTGTCCGGTAGGATGTATAATACGTATGCAAATCTATATGCTATGTAATAGGATGTCATAAAGGTAAAAATGTCATAGGTGGAAGAATTGTCACTACAATAAATGAAAAACAGATTGAGTTAGTAGTGAATCATTCTAGGATAATATTAGACAAAATAATTATAGGACGTGGATTAAGTTTAATTAATATATTATTAAGAATTAACAGAATGAAAAGTAAATGGAGACATAGTTAAATACCTAATAATTGGTAGAAACAAATGATGCATAAATTAATTATAAATAGACATCTCATTGTATAAAATATGTAATTATATGTATGGATGTATGTACATATATGTTAAACAATAAGAGTATATTGAGTAATAATTAATGTTTTATTAATTGTCCAACTGAGATACATCATTAAATGGAGACATCATTTAATACCTAGTAATTGGTAGTACTATTAGCTATAATTTAATAATATGCATACATCTCTCTCTCTTTATTTTTTTGGGGGGTTTGAGTCGTGGGCCTGAAGTCTGGGCCTGGGCGCTGTCCCTCAGCTCTTCATCTCAAGGCTAGCACTCTACCACTTGAGCCATAGCACCACTTCCAGCTTTTTTTTCTGCTTATGTGGTGCTGAGGAATCAAACTCAGGGCCTCATGCTTGCAAGGCAAGTGCTCTATCACTGAGCCACATTCCCAGACCACATCTCTCTTTTTGTATATATAATATTTATATACACCAATCTCTATTTATACCTCATACACTCCTGGGACTCGGTGGTTGAGTGTTCGCCTAGTAAGCAGGAAGCCCTGGCTTCCATTCCTCAGTACCACATAAAAAGAAAAATCGGAAGTTCTCCTTTCTTTCAATCAATTGTGTACTAGCCTGGAGCACAAATGCTTGGGGAGAGTGTATAAGCCCTTACTAAAGGCCCAGGACTGCCGCCAAAAAAGGTAGACTGTTTTAAGTGCAACTATAGAAGGTCAAGACTTCAAATACCTCATCACAGAGCAAGCTAGGATTCTGGTGCTGACAGCTGCCACCTAACCTGACTTACCCAGATATAAATCACTGCAACCAGCTCCACCGAACCAGACACTGCTGGCTTACCTCAGTCATTCTAGCTGCTCGTGGGCTTTAAAACCCAGCCCTGGCAGGAAGTCTGTGAGACTCTTCAAAATGTGGTTCCAAGTGGTAGAGCTGTACCCTTGAGCAAATGTTATTAGAACAGTATCCCTATATTTGAGTTCAAGCCCCTTGGGTAACCTCCCCCTGAAAAAAAACACCCCACTAAACCATTAGATGTGAACTCGTGTGGTTTGTGAAATGTTCCTCAAAGAATGGTGATACTGAAGAAAGCATGGTGATTCTGATGACAGCTTGTGGAAGGGAGCTATGTGTTGAGTCCTTCATAGGGTGCTCTGTGCTGAGTACAGCACATGGTGCTATGTGTTGAGTCCTTCACAAGTTGCAGTGTGGTGAGTCCTGCATTGGGTTCTGGGTGCTGAGTCTTTTACATGATGCTGTGTGCTGAGTCCTTCAGTGTCATGTGCTGTGTCCTTCACAGGGGGCATTCTTTCATCTGGTCCTTGTAAGAGCTCCACAACTGAAATGCTTACGCAGATAAGAATATTGAGGCTCAGATATATCTCCATGGAAGGGACAAACTTAAGTATTACTGAAGACTAGTGAGTTGTCTCCTACAGACCATTGTTTTGCTTTGTTTTTTTTTTCTCAGTCATGAACCTTGATCTCAGGACCTAGATTCTGAGCCTTACCTCTTGGGCTCAAGGCTAGAACTCCACCACGTGGAGACAAGGATCCCCTTGCAGCAGAGTGCCATGGCCTAGGGGTCGATAGCTGAGGTCTGTCATCCTGCCTTCTCAGCAAGCTGAGATCTGAGGATCTGTGTTCTAAACTATCCCAGACACAAAAAGTCCCATGAGACTATTATCTCCAATTCACCACTAAGAAACATTAAGTGGAAGCTTGGTGCTTGTGGCTCATGACTATCATCCTAGGTTCTCAGGAGGATGAGAACTAAGGATCCTGGTTCAAAGCTAGCCTGGGCAGGAATGTCCCTGAAACACTTAGCTCCAATGGACCACCAGAAAACCTGAAGTGGAGCTGTGGCTCAAGTGATAGAGCAAAAGACTTGAGCTGAAGAGCTCAGGTACAGCACCCAGGCCCAGACTTCAACTCCTACAACCGACAACATCAGAAAAAAAAACAAAAAACAAAAACCAGAAACAATCTAACAAACCTGAAGTACAGGGATGGGAATGTGCCTTAGGGGTAGAGTGCTTTTCATATATGAAACCCTAGGCTTGATTACTCAGGACCACATCACTAGAAAAAGCATGAAGTCGTTCTGTGGCTCAAGTGAGAGAAGGTTATCCTTGTACAAGAGAAATTAGGTGCAGTGCTGAGTTCAAGCTCCACAACTGTATGTGTGGGCACACATGGACATACACACACAGACACACAGACACACAGACACACACAGACACACACACATAGACCAGAAGTGAAGCTGTGACACAAAAAGGTAAAGCACTGGACTTCTCCACTGAAATTATGGTCAGCACCCAGGCCCTGTGTTTAACCCCCAAACCTAGCCACCCAAGGCCCAATTAGGAGAGGTCAAAGATTTCAGAACCTGATGATCTTCACCAGCCCTAGCTGACAGGAAGCTTTGTGATATCAGACATGTGCTTGGATTTCTCAAGCTTCCAGAAAACCAAGGAGAGGTATCATAGGCCCATCATCGCCGGCAATGAAACATTTCATTAGGTTCAGTGCCCTAGTTGTCTGCCAGAAGGACTTCTGAATTATATTGAGCACTGTTTCTGAGCACCGGAATATAGTCTCACAAAAGTAGAATAAGTGCAGGGAACTTGGCCTGCCACGCGAGGTGGCACAAATGAAGGCTTCCTGTCAAAACAGAGCAATGGGAAGAGAGATAGCTTGGAGTACAAAGAGGCCTTTATCTCCTGGCCTTCAGACCCCACCCATACTCATCCTCACTAATTGGCCCAGATGGAGTTGTTGTTACAAAGCTGTACAGCACTGAGGCCTTTTGTCTGCCTGTACAGACAATGAGAGAGACTTCTTCCAGCAGGCGTGGGATGCAGAGAAACCCTCAGGCTACACTGGGAACAGTGAACGGAGCCCTGGAACACACATTGACATAAAAGTAGTCTCTGTGTTATGAAATCATTGTATTGAAAACAAATTTCCTAGCTTGGTGCCATTTATCATATCTACTCTGGAGCTTTGCCTATAGGAATACATCCATACATACACAAAGACATGGAGGTATAGGCTCTACTGGGGGTGGGCAGGTCCAGGGGTTGAACATTGAGCCTAGACGTTGTCCCCTGAGCTCCATTTACTCAAGGGTAGTGCATTAACCTTGAGTCACAGCCTCACTTCTGGGTTCTTCTGGGATCTCTTAGAAATAAAAATGACATGTCTTTTCCTATGATGGCTGGATTCAAACTAAGATTCTTTACGTCTCAGACTCCTAAGAAGCTGGGATTACACTGACACCTGCCTTACTTTCCTTCTTCATTTTTTTTAATCTGGACAATCTGACTTCTTAACAGGATCATTCCAATAGTTTGAATTTATAAGTAAACTACCCCAATATTCTTTATAGCTGCTTTCTCTGAGAAGGATTTTCTCTCCTTATCTTCTCTGGTCACAGATTTGAAGCCAAAATTGAAAAATGAGTGTCACAGGATTTGGGAGCATATGTCTACAGGACATGCCAGTTCTGTCACTTAGCATTGAGCTGAAGTGAATTTACTGTCTCAGGATGAGAGGACCGAAGCTGGAGCAATCCTCATACTGTCTGCATTGCTCCTTTTGCCTATAAAATTATCTAATAATTATGAGTGTTTTGTGTCTCCAAACCTCCAAAGCCAGCCCGACCAGGAAAGTCTGTGAGACTCTTATCTCCAATAAACCACCAGAAAACCAGAAGTGGAGCAGTGGCCCAGAGGGTAGAGCTCCAGTTTTAAGAGAACAAGCTGAGTGAGAGATACAGTCCAGACCAAGCAGGAAAGCCTGGGAGGTGCTTATGTCCAATTAACAACCAGATGTCTGGAGCTGTGGCAGTTGTAGAGCCTCAGCCTTGAGCAAAACAGCTCAGGAATGCATCGTGCCCCGAGTTGAAGCCCTGGGATGGCCAAAAAGAAAATTCAAAAAGAGGAGGCCAAGTTTATGAATCAGTGCCCTACCTACTTATGTATGTAAATTATCTCCCTGAATGCAAACAGAGCACATGTAATGCTTCTGCTTTTATTTACTGATTGATTTTTCAGATATGTTCATTGTGCATGCTACATCATTCTCTTCACTTCAGGCCCATCGCTTTTCTCTTCTAGGGTTCCTGGCCTGTGTCTTTATATGATGCACAATTAAGCTTTTAGCAGCCTTTATTTACATTTTATTATGAGGCCAATGCAGGAATGGCCACAAATGAGGCAGGGAAAGAGAAGATCAGGTTTCATAGTAGTAACCAGTATTCAGAAAATTTAACGTAAAATTAAACGTGAAATGGAAGCATGCTTAAGTAAAAACTACCATTAAGAAAAGATGAGGGGACTGGGAATGTGGATTACTGAGAGAGTGCCTAGCATGCAAGAAGCCCTGGGTTTTATTTCTCAATAGCACATACACAGAAAAAGCCAGAATTGATGCTGTGACTCAAGTAGTAGAGTGCTATAGACAGTGTCCAGGCCTTGAGTTCAACCCAAGAACTGGCAAAATGATACCTAGCTGTCTAGGTAGGTAGGTAGATTGATGATAGATAGATAGATAGATAGATAGATAGATAGATAGATAGATAGATAGATAGATAGATAGATAGATAGATGCATACATACATACATACATAGCTACATATATAGATGATAGATAGATAGATAGATTGATAGATAGATAGATAGATAGATAGATAGATTGATAGATAGATAGATAGATAGATAGATAGATAGATAGATAGATAGATAGATAGATAGATAGATAGATAGATAGATAGATAGATGATAAATGAAGCTGGTCTTTTTCATTAGAAGGAAAGAAGGAAACAATGGTGTCATGAGGCCTTCTACAGTGTGCCAGGACACCAGCATCGCCTTCACACAACCACAGAGCAAGAAGACTGTCTCTGTCCCACTTCTCTGGCAGCCAAAGGCCCCAGAGCCAAGAGGGCACAGCCAGGTTCTAACTCAGGTGCTTGGAGACAGTAGAGAAAGGGCCCTGCCTCTCCTTAGCCTGGGGATTTGCTTTAATGATGTGCAGAATGAAGGAAGGAGAATGGACTGGAAGAGGTAGAAGAAGGGCCTTCAAATCTGACAGATGGAGAGACGAAAATCCACTCCCTAAGACCAGAGAGCATAGTTTTTTCTACTCTGTTCCTGCCCTCTCCCCCACTAAACTGGCTCACTATTATGAACTTAATGATAGCCTGAAGCTCGGTTCACCTGAGGGAGGAAGGTTAATTAGTCATTGTTTGAAGAGGCTGAGAAAAGCCTGACCCTGGTGTAAGTCTAACAAATATTTCAGGTTCCCCCCCACCATTTATGGCTGTGCCTGGAATGAATGAAGTGGTTTTGCAGCTCACTTCCCTGTTGAGTGTGTACATTCTGCCTCCTAATCCTGCAGGCCTAGGTCTCTTCACCTAGCCCGGCTTTTGAAACTGTTTTCTGTCCTTCAAATATAGTGTTTCATTGGAGTTTTTCCTGCCAACAGGATTAAGGCTTGGATCCTGAGAACTTCAATTGAACCCAGGATGGGTCAATGATGTTTCTTTCCTGCTTCTATAGCTCAAGAATTCTAAGAACATTTAGAGTGCGTGTAACTTCTCATCATCAAGTGAAACACAGGAAGTTCTTGAACATCTGACCTTTCAGAAGTAGAAGTCAGAGTGTCATAGACGTTCCTGCCCTGGCTGGCTTCAGCCTGTGATACTGAGACCTCAGCCTCCTGTGCTAGGGTGATGGGCATGAGCTACTGGTGTTCTGCTACCTTCAGAACTGTAATGAAATTGACAATACAAGTCAACTGCTTATCACAAAGGGCTTGGGGATCATATTAATCCCTTCAACATTGGACCTTTCAGACCTGTAGGACATAAAGTTATAATGCTAGAGTCAGAGAGGCTGGGTATATGGATGTGGACAATTGAACCTTGTGCTCTGACTCTAATTCTGGTGCGCATTTGTGTTCATTTTCCACAGAATGTTCTCATAATTAGCAAATAGGAAAAGTATTTTCATTAATCATCACTTTTTTTTCCAGTTGTGTGTCTTGTATCAAGCCTGGGCACTGTCCCTGAGCCCTTCAGTTCAAGGTGAACACTCTAACACTTGAGGCACAGCGCCATGTGAGGTCTTTTGGTGGTTCATTGGAGATAAAAGTCTAACAGGCTTTCCTTGCATAGGCTGTCTTTGAACTGTGGTGTTCAAATCTCAGCCTCCTGAGAAGCTAGGTTTCCAGGAGTGAGCCACCGGCATCTGGCCTATTGTTTTTGACAGTCCTGGGGCTTGAACTTAGGGCCTGGGTACTGTCTCTGAGCTTCTTTTTCTCAAGCCTAGTGCTGTACCACTTGAGCCACTCCACAGCTTCTGGCTTTTTCTGAGTATGTGGCTCTGAGAAGTCAATCCTTGGCATTCATGCATGCTGAGCGAGCTCTTTACTAGTAAGCCACATTTTAACCCCACCCTTGCAATTTTATCCCTCAATTTGCCTATCCTCAAGAAAAGGCTTCTGAGTATAAATCATGTAAAGAAATCCCTATAGGAAGATGTCCATAGATAAATAAGACAAGGCTCATACTGGGAAGAGATTCTAAACATGTTAAGACTGTGACAAATACCTCCATTTAATTATGTATTATGTTTCAACACTTAATATAGTATTAATGAAAAATGAGTCAATGTCCTAATTTATTTTGTATATTTTTATAATACATTACAACATGTAAAAATATGTGTATAATAACACTAAATACAATAAACAATAAATGAATCAAATAATAAATACAAAATCAATAATGAAAATAATAATAGGTAATAAACATACACATGTAAGTATATATCATATATTACACATGCATGGAAATATTTTTTTCTATTGCAGGGCCTTCATTTAGTTCCTGGGAACTGTAGCCTGAATTTCATTTCCTCAAGTACAGTGAGCTTCACCTTCACCCTTGTTGCAAAAGAGTTACTGGGCTATGCAATCAAATCCCACCAATGGCAGAAATACTGGCCCAGTTCCAAGGCAGCGACTTGATTTTTTTAATGGAAGCAGTTATGTTTATTCAGTTCCATACTGAGCATTAAAAGCAAAGCAGTGTAGAATTTTGTACAGCTATTTAGACATCCTTCCCTTACCCCAAATGCTTCTCTGAGCATTACATTGTTTCTTTTTTTGTTTGCACGTTTTTAATTGTAAAAATGTTGTACTGAGAGTTACAGTTACATGAACAAGGTAATGAGTACATTTCCTATTGAGCATTGTTGCCTCCTCCTTTGTTTTCCGCCTACCATCCCTTCCCTCCAATCTCCACAACTCCTCCCCCTGCCAAGGTCAGTGACTTAATTTTTTTTTTATTTTTGGTTTGGCATGGGGTTTGAACTCAAGTATTGGCAACTCTGAACCTTCTGTCACATTGCTACAGATATACCAAGACCCTGAGTTCAAATCCCAGGCTAGGAAAGAAAACTAGCAGATATTTCAAACCAGGGAGATTTATTATTTAGTTAAATATTTAATTATGTGTATTTATTCTTTTTATTTTTGCCAGCCATGGGGCTTGAACTCGGGTCATGGAAACACTGTCTCAGCTTTAATCACCCTAGGCTGGGGTGCAGCTTCCAGACCCATAGTCGATCCTGGGATCCTAGGCCCAGAGGGCTTGCAGGATGAAAAAAAAGTGGGACAGCACAAAAAGTCGCAAGCTGCAGAGGGCTGGGGGTTTTACATTATTTTTCTTTGCACAATGACAATCCTGGGTCTGCAACGACTCTGTTGCAAAGTGTATCTGACCTGCTATTGCTAAAGGCTTGTGGACTATCAGGAAAGGTATAGTCCGACCTGTCAACATAGCCTCATCTTCAAATCCCGGTCCCGACACCTACCAATGGCAGGAGATCACAAGAGACTCGATTGAAAGAGTAGTTTGTGCATCAGTCAAGTCTAAAATTGGATGCAATAATCCTAGGATACTGATGGATCATTTTCTTTGGGGGGAGGTGTCCAGTCATGGAGCCTAAAATCTGGGCCTAGGCATGTCCTTCAGCTCTTCAGCTCAAGGCTAGCACTCTACCACTTGAGCCACAGCACCACTTCCTGCTTTTTTTCTTTTTTCTGCTTATGTGGTGATGAGGAATCAAACTCAGGCCTCATGCATGCAAGGCGAGTGCTCTACCAATGAGCCACCTTCCCAGCCCCAGATTGATCTTAATTAATAGTTTATTAAGCATGGAAAGAATAATATTCCTTCAATGGCAGTTATTAAATACCTAAGAGTTGGTCAGAATGTAGTAGAGGTCATTCAGTCATAGATAGACAGCTGTGGCACTCTTTATCAATATATATTTATTTGTGTACCACCGTCTGGATATCCATGTATCTCTGTTTTGGCCAACCTGGGACTCGATCTCAGTATGTGGGAACTACCTGACAGCTTCATTTTCTAGAGGCTGCCGTGCTCACACTCACCCATTCATGAATTGGGCCTGCTAGGCCCTGACTTCAGATCCCAGAACTGCCAAAAATTTAATATTGGAGTAAGAAGCTGAGTGTGACACATGTTTTCCTTTTCTGGGAGATTCCTGGGTGTCAGCCATGATGGAGACCACATCTGCAAATCTAGAAGCTATGTGATAGAATGTAAACAATGTAATAAATGGCATAGGTGTCATCAGAGTCAATAAAATGTATGGTAAATAAATGAATAAAACAAGAAATAAAATGAATAATGACATCAAACATGATATGGACTGAATATCTGTATGGAAGTATAAATCCTATCTTTAAAATATATATAAGGATTATGTGTTCCAGGACTGAGGCTTGAATTCAGGCCTAGGGCACAGGCCTGACTTTCTGTCTTCAAGCATTACCCAGACATTGAGTTCAAATTTCAGGCCTGGCAGAAAAAATACCACAAACTGCAAACCAGGGAGTTATGTAATTGTTTTTTGTTTTTCTTTTACTTTTTTTAGTTGTCTTAAGTTTTTTTCTTCTTTCTTTTCTTTTCTTTTCTTTCTTTTATTTTGGCTATGCATGTGGCTTGAACTCAGATCGTGGCAGCTCTGCATAAGCTTCCATCACACTATGCTGGGGTGCAGCCCTCAGAACCAAAGCCAATCCTGGAATCCTAAGTCCCAAGGTCTGACAGGAAAACAAAATGAAAATGGCACCAAAAAAAAGCCACGAGCCACACATGGTAGGCGGTTTCTTGGCTTTGGTTCCTTGCATGGTGTTCATCATAGGTCTGAATGACATGGCTGCAAAACACAGGTGGTCTGTCATTGCTGAAGGCTGGCTGACATAAAAGCCATATGCCAACCACACAACAGCGTGTCTGAGTTCAAATCCAAGTCCTGACACCTACCAATGGCAAAAGATCCCAAGAGACTCCTGCCCATTCATAGAAGTTCAGATGGAATGGTATCCAAGTCATGATTGAATGAATAGTCCATGCAGCAGTCTAGTCTCAAATTAGACTCAATAATCCTAGGACGCATGGTGAATTTAATTAATGGTTAATTAGGCAAAAAAAGAATAATATTCCTTCAATTGAGGCATAACAAATACCAAAGACTTGGTAGGAATTTACTAGATACATGGCTATGGCACTCTGTACTAATACACATTTATTAGTATACTACCACCTGCCTATCCATCTATGGCTATTTTGGTCACCCCTGAGGCTCGATCTCAGCTCCTGACAAAAATTTCATCCTGGAGTTAGAAGCCAAGTGTGACATCTGTTTTTCTTTTCTGTGAGAGTGCTGGGTGTCTACAAATCTAGATGCTATGTGATAGGATGTAATACATGGTTAGGTATCATCACAGTCAATAAAATAAATGGTGAATAAATGAATAAAACAAAAAATACAATGAATAACCCCATCAAACATAATATAGAATGAACATCTGTATGGAAGTTCAATCCTATCTTTAAACTGTATATAAGGAGTACGTTTTCCATGGCTGGGGCCTGAATTCAGGCCTAGGGAACAGGCCTGACTTTCTGGTCTTCAAGCACAGTGAGATTCCCCTTTCCTCCACAGTGCAACAGAGTTACCCAGACCCCTAGTTCAAATCCCAGGCCTTGTAGACAAAAAATGTCACACATTCCAAGCCAGGGAGCTTCATTAGCATTTTTAATATTTTTTTAAAGTTCACTTTGCCTTTATTTGATACATTTTGATTTTAAAACATGAGAGTTTTTCAAAAAAGTGGTTTAATTATAAACTGTCTGCAATTGTGTTGTGTGAGTTTTCCTCAGTGCCTACCAAGAAATACACTAGGGGTGTCCTCATATCAAAAAGGTTGGGTTTGTGAATAAAAACTCACTTCTGTGAGGAGAGTAGGTACTTGTAAGCATTTTGGGAATAAGCTGGATTGTAAAATTAAAAACAAAAACATTGGGACTGGGATGGAGCCCAGCAGTGGAGTAGTTGCCTAAAGAGCATAAGACCCTGGAAGAAAAGTTTCCTAAAGCTTAGAATGTTAGAATTTTGTATGAACAAACTTCTTTGGTGGTGGGGCTTGAACTCTGGGCTTGGATGTTATCCCTGTGCTCTTCAGATCAAGGTGTGCACTCTACCGCTTGAGCCACAGTGCCAAATCCAGTTTAACGGCCTTTCCTGCCAGAGCAGGCCTTGAACCACCATCCTCAGATCTCTGCCTCCTGAGTAACTAGGATCATAGGCATGGGCCTCCAACGCCTGGCACATGAACAAACATCTTAAAGATTGATCCTGAAGAAAGAAACTTGAAATATACTTTTAGTACAAATAATTTAAAATGCCATGGTTAAGGCACTAATTCAGAAGTATTTATTCATTGGCTGGTTTCTTAGTTTATTCATATATATATATATACATTATTAATATATATGCATAATATATACATTATTAATATATATACATATATATTACTAAAAACATAGCTTTGAAATGTACCTAAGAACATATGTGCTCATGTAAAGTTATACAACTGCACAAGCTTGATTTTTTTTTCACTTTGGTTGGTACCCTAAATTAGGTGGGATTTGTGTACTATTGTTTGTTCTCTGTTTTTGGAGGCCTTCTCTCCCCTTTATGCCCCAAACCCCCTCTCCCTGAACTTGAACTCAGCTTGCTCTATCTTGGCTTGGTTTTTCATAGCTGATTTTCTACCAATTCAGCCATCCCTGTAGCCTGAATTTTGGCCAGTTAATTGGAGATGAAATCTCTCAGGGTTTTCTGCTTGGATTGGCTTTGAAACTTAATCTTCCACTTCTCACCTCTGATTAGCTGGGATTACAGATGTGAGCCACTGGGGTTCCTAGGGATAAATTAGATTTTGGCTGGTGCATTCATTCTGTTTTTCTACGCATGGGATGATCTACTATAGTATTTCTGTGAATGTCCTGGGTCTGAGGTAAGATATATAATGCATATGCAAATCTGTATAGTTCTCAGAAGATATAATCAATTTAATACATAAGTATAATAATAGTCAATAATATAATGAATGAATGAAGAATACAAAAAATAAAATAAATACGCTCAAAGTAATATGCAATAAACAGAAGTATGTAGATATTAATCATTATTTCAAATGTGGATGAATATTATATTAACAGGGATGGAGACTGAATTCAGGCCTAGGGAGCAGGCCTGAATTGCTTGTCTTCAAAGCGGGTGTTTCTCTGTCCACAACAGTGCATTGGAGTTACCCAGTCTCCGAATCCAATTCCCAGGTCTGGCAGAAAAAAAAAAAAAAAAAGAGGCACAAATTCCAAGCCACAGAGCTTCATTAGTAATATATATATATATATATATATATATATATATATATATATATATATATATATATATATATATATTGGTCGTGGGATTTGAACTCTGGCCTTGGGAGCTGTCCTTGGGCTCTTCAGCTCAAGGCGAGCACCCTACCACTTGAAACACAGCACTACTTCGTTACTTCTGGTTTTCTAGTGGTTTAGTGGAGATAAGAATCTCAAAGACTTTCCTGCTCGGGCTGGCTTTGAACCGTAATTTTCAGATCTCTGCCTCCTAAATAGCTAAGATAACAGGCATGAGCCTTTGGTGCCCGACTATTTTTAATATTTTAAAATTATTTTTATTTATTATTTATTTCCTTATTGCCATGCACGGGGATTGAACTCAGGTCGTGGCAACTCTGCCTCAGCTAATATCACCCTAGGCTGGGATGGTGCAGTCTCTGGACCCATAGCCCATCCTGGGATCCCAGGCCTCCGGGGCTGACAGGAAA
Source organism: Dipodomys spectabilis (assembly GCF_019054845.1). Classification (NCBI taxonomy): domain Eukaryota; kingdom Metazoa; phylum Chordata; class Mammalia; order Rodentia; family Heteromyidae; genus Dipodomys; species Dipodomys spectabilis. The sequence goes on along the minus strand of NW_024870798.1, from coordinate 6,372,549 downwards.
ACAAAATGAAAACGGCACTGAAAAAACATCACAAACTGTGGATGGATAGCGGTTTCTTGGTTTTCCTTACTTGCATGGTGACCATCCTGGATCCAAATGACAAGGCTGCAACCTGTAGGTCACCTAGCATTGCTGAAGGCTGGCAGGCTGGTAGCGAAGTCATAGGCCAACCTGGACACCTAGGCCCTAAGTTTGTATCCCGGTCATGCCAGTATAAAGGGCTGGAGAGCCTAAGAAACTATTGTCTGTCCCTAGGAACACCAGAGGAATGTGATCAATGTTATCATTGGATGAGTAGTTCATCAATCAGTCTAGCATAAAATTAGACTTAATAATCACAGGACACAAATGATTTTAATTCATAGTTTATTATGCATTAAAAGAATACTATTCATTAAATGGAGTTCTCACTAAAGACCTGAGAATCCGTAGGAACACAATATATGTCATTTAATACCAGATAGACATCACTGGCAGTATTTAAATACCTAAATATATATTTATCTGTATACCACTGTCTGCATAGAAAGGTATTGCTGTTTTGGCCAAACCTGTGGCTCCATCCCAGGTCCTGGGATCCACTTGGCAGCTTAATGGGCTAGAGGCTTAGAGGCTGCTGTGCTGACACTCACCCATTCATGAATTGAGCCTCCTTGGCCCTCAGTTCAGGTCCCAGCATTGCCAAAAATTTCATCTTGCAGTAAGATTCCAAATGTGACACCTATTTTCCTTTTTTATGCAAATGCTGGGTGTCAGGTATGATGTATATAGTATGTCTGCAAAGCTACATGCTATGGAATAGATTGGAATAAATGTAATGAATATTATAGGTGTACTCAGGATCAATAAAATAATTGGTAAATACATAAATAAATACTAAAATATAATTAAACACTCCAACAAACATGATATGGACTGAACATATGGATGTTAGTATAAATCATATACTAAAAATTACTATAAATGTTATGTTCTCCAGGATTGGGGCTAGAATTCAGGCCTAGGAAATTGTCCTGAATTTCTTATCTTCCAGGAGGGTAAACTTCCCCTTTCCCCACAGTACACCAGATTTACTCAGACTCCAAGTTCAAACCTTAGGCCTAGCAAAAAAAAAAAGGGCACAAATTCCAAGCCAGGGAGCTTCATTAGTCCTTTCAATATTTTTAGGTTCTAATTATTCATTCATTCATTCATTTATTTATTTACTTGCCAATCACAGGGCTTGAACTCAGTTCGTGGAAACTCTGCTTCAGCTAACATCACCCTAGGCTGGGATGGTGCAACCTTGGACCCACAGCCCATCCTGGGATCCTAGGCCTCGGGGGCTGACAAGAAATCAAATGAAAATGACATCGAAAAAAAGCTGTGAACTGCGGATGGTCAGTAGTTTCTCGGGTTTCCTTTCCTTTCATGGTGACCATTCCCATGACCAAGTGACATGGCTGCAACCTGTAGTTCACCTGGCATTGCTGAAGGCTGTTGGGCTGTCAGCAAAGCCATAGGCCAAGCTGGACCCCTAGGCCCTGAGTTTGAATCCCAGTTATGCCACTTACAAAGGGCTGGAGAGCCTACAAAATTATTGCCTGTCCCTCGGAACACCAGAGGAATGTGGTCAATGTCATGGTTGGATGAGTAACTCATGAATCAGTCTAGCATAAAATTAGACCCAATAATCACAGGACACAGATTGATTAAAATTCATAGTTTATTTTGCATTAAAAGGATACTATTGATTAAATGGAATCCTCACTAAAGAACTGAGAATCCGTAGGAATGTGGTATATAACATTGAATACCAGATACACATTTCTGACAGTATCTAAATATCTAAATTTATATTTATTTATATACCATCATCTGCATAGATAGTTATTGGTATTTTGGCCAAACTCGGGGTTTGATTCCAGATACTGGGAACCACTTGGCAGTTGAATGGGCTAGCGGCTGCCATGATGAGACTCATCCATTCATGAATTGGGCCTCCTTGGCCCTTAGTCTAGGTCCTATCATTGCCAAAAGTTTCTTCCTGGTGTAAGATTCCATGTGTGACAACTGTTTTCCTTTTCTGTGCAAGTACTGGGTGTCAGGTATGATGTACATAATATATCTGCAAAGCTACATGCTATGGAATAGATTGGAATAAATGTAATAAATGTTATAGGTGCACTCACAGTCCATAAAATAAATGCTAAATCAATCTATCAATAATGAAATATAATGAATCACTCCAACAAACACCATATAGACTGAATATATAGATGTAAGTATAAATCATATATTTAAAATATCTATAAATGTTACATTTTTCAGGCTGGTGCTTGAATTCAGGTCTAGGGAAGAGTTGAGAAGTTAATGCATGATTCGCATAGGAAATGATAGGCAAGACCTTTGGCACAATGATTATTTTTAATTAAGACTTCATGAAGTGTGACAATAATACTTACATTTAGGAAATCGAGACCTTGGGAAAGATCCAAGAATCGGTACTCACATGGTAGATAGGATTCTAACACAGTTCGCCACATCTCCTACTCTGTACAAATAGGTATTTATTAGCACACAAGTTTCAGCATATGAATGGATGGATATAGTACACCACCCCACCCTGGGGCTCAAGCTCAAGTTAGGGGAATGGCCTAGCACCTTAGTGGCTCACAGGCTGATGTGCTCACCTTGACCCATTCATCAATTTTGCCGGCTAGGCCCTGAGTTCAAATCTCAATACTGCCAAAAGATTCATCCTGATGTGAGAAGCCCATCAATGTACCAGTTTTCCTGTCCTGTGAAAGTCCTGCACCTAGGTGAGGATGGAGAATGCTATATAGGCAATTCTATAGCCATGGGCATAGGTTGTCATCCATGGCAGCACAGATATACCTGTCACCATACTCAATAAAATACACAATACATCCATGAATAAGACTCAAAATAATAAAAAAAAAAAACCACATTGAATGGAAGATGCAAACCACAACTGTATGCAAATAGAGATCTTATGTTTAAAAGAGATGAGCTTGTTATTTTGTCCAGTGCTGGGGCTTCAAATCAGGCCCTGGACCAGGCCTGACATTCTAGTCTTCAAGGATGGTGAGCTTCCCCTTCCCACACAGTGCAATGGAGTTAACCAGACCTGAGTTCAAATGACAGCACTGAAAAAAGTTTCATCCTGACGTCAGAAGTCAGTCGTTGCACCTATTTTCCTCTCATGTGGAAGTCCTGAGTCTCAGCTAGGATGGAGAATGAATGCATAGGCAACCCTATAACCATGGGAATAGGTCATCATCCATGTCAGCACAGTTATATCTGTCACCATACTCAGTAAAATACACAATACCTCCATGAATTAGACACAAAATAAGGAGAAGGAGTGCACTGAATGCAAGATGCTGTCCACACATATATGTCAATATAGATCCTATGTTTCAAGGATGAATCTGTGCCTATCCTGGCCCTCCCTGGGGCTCGATGTTAGGTCCTCAGTTGCTCACAGGCCGGTGTCCTCTCCTTGACCCTTTCGCCAATTGCCCTGTGGGTTCTGAGTTCAAATCAGAACAGTACCAAAACATGAATCCTGATATGAGAAGCCCATCGATCCACCTGCTTTCCTGTCCTGTGCAAGTCCTAGGTCTCAGCTAGGATGGAGAAAGCACAGGCAACATGGACATGGGACATGGGAATCGGTTGCCATCCATGTCAGTATAGTTATATCTGTCATAATACTCAATAAAATACAAAATGCATCCTTGACTAAGACACACACTGAAAGCATGAGGCATTCCACACATGTATGTAAATAGAGATCCCATGTGTAAAATAGGTGGGCATATGATTTTTGCCAGTGTTGGGGCAGGCCTGACCTTGTAGTCTTCAAGGATGGTGATCTTCCCCTTCCCCCACAGTGCAACAGAGTTATCCAGACCTGAATTCAAATCCCAGCTCTGTCAGTAAAATGGTGTGAATTCTGAGAGAGGGTGCTTCATTCATATTTATTTATTTATTTATTTATTTATTTATTTATTTATTGCCAAACCCGGGCCTTGAACTCAAGTCGAGGCAACACTGTTTTTGCTGCAATCATCTTAGGCTGCGGCCTCTAGACCCACAGCCCATCCTCAGATCCTAGGACCCCGGAGCATGCATGAAAAAAAAAAAAAGGCCAGATGGGGAACAAAGCAGCAGGAATTTCCACCTCGTGCTTTTACATTTATTTTCCTTTACATAGTGACCATGTTGGTCTGAACCCGGCGGCCTACAGAGTGAAAGAGACCTGGCATGGCTGAAGGCCTGCTGGCTATTGGGGAAGTCACAGCCAACCATTCAACGGAGGCCACGGGTTGGAATCCTGGTCAGCCCCCCTACATTGTGGGAATGGTGGAAGATCCTGAAAAACTCGTTTCCAGACCTAGGAAGTGTGGAATGTGATCATCTCATCCTTGAATGAGTAGTTCCTGCAGGATGCGAGTAGGAAATGATAGGCAAAACTCATGGGGTATCCATTATTTTTTATGAAGTTGATGAAGCGTGACAATAATCATCACAGTCATGAAATGAAGGCATTGGGGAAGATCTGAGAATTGGTAGTCACAGGGTAAATTGGATTCCATCACAGGTCGCCATCTCTCCTACTCTATACAAATATGTACTTATTTGTATACTACCTTCAGCATAAAAATGGACGAAGATTGTGCTCCCCCTCACTCCGGTCCTCGATCTCAGGTCCTGGGAATTGCTTAGATACTTAGAGGCTCACAGGCTGGTGTGCTCACGTGGACCCATTTGCCTATTGGGCCTGCTAGGCGCCAAGTTCAGATACCAGCAGTGCCAAAAGATTCATCCTGATGTCTGAAGCCAGTCATTGCACTTGCTTTCCTTTCCTGTGCGAGTCCTGGGTCTCCTCTAAGATGGAGAGTGCATGGGCCACCCTGTGGCCATAGGAATAGATTGTCATCCATGTCAGCCCAGTTATACCTATCATCATATACTCAAGAACATACACAATACATCCATGAATAGCACACAAAATAGAGAGGATAACTAATCTCAATGCAGGAGGAAGTCCAAACACGGATGTGAATAGACATCCCATGTTTCAGTGATGCATTGAGGATTATTGTGGCCTCCCTAGGGCTAGATCTCAGTTCCTGGGAAAGGCCCAGCTCCTTAGTGGTTCACAGGCTGGTGTGCTCACATGGACCCATTGGGCAGTTTGGCCTCCTAGGCCCCAAGTTCGAATCCCAGCACTGCCAAAAATTCACCCTGATGTGAGAAACCAGTCATTGCACCTGTTCTTCTGTGCTGTTCAAGTTCTGGGTCTCAGCTAGGATGGAGAATGCATAGGCAACTCTATACTCATGGGAATAGGTTGTCATCCAGGTCACCACAGTTATATCTGTCATTCTATACTCAGGAAAATACAGAATACATCATGAATAAGACTCCATGTAAAGACAGTGACTACACGATGCTGCCCACCCATGTATAGAAATAGAGATCCTCTGTTTTAATTATGAATTGATGACTATTAAGGACCCCACTGGGGCTCAATCTCAGGTCCCAGGAACAGCATATCAACTTAGTGGCTCAGAGGCTGGTTTGTTCACCATGACCCATCCACCACTTGGGCCTGCTAGGCCTTGAGTTCAAATCCCAGACCTACCAAAAGATTCATCCTGATGTGAGAATCCCATTGTTGCGCCTGATTTCCTGTGCTGTGAAAGTCCTGTGTCTCACCTAGGATGGAATATGCTATATAGGGAACTCTATACTTATGGTTGCCAGCCATATCAGAATAGTTATATCTGTCATCATACCCAATAAAATACAAAATGCATCGTTGACTATGCCACACAATAAAATAACTACACTGAACCCATGATGCATGCCACACATGTATGTAAATTGAGATCATCTGTGTAAATTATGAATTTATATCAAAAATGGCCCCCACCAGGGCTCGATCTCAGATCCCAGGAACAACCTAACCCCCTAGTGGCTCACGGGCGGTGTACTCACCATGATCCATTCACCATTTGGGCCTGTTAGATATTGAGTTAAAATACCAGCACTGCAAAAGATGAATACTGATGTCCGAATCCAATCGATCCTCCTCTTTTCCTGTTCTGTGAAAGTCCTGGGACTCAACTAGGATGGAGCATGCTACATAGGCAATTCTATAGCAATCCGAACAGGTTGACATCCATGTCAGCACAGTTGTAGCTGTCAGCATACTCAGTAAAATACACAATACCTCCATGAATTAGACATAAGTTAAGGAGAAGTGCACCGAATGCAAGATGCTGTCCACACATGTATATCAATAGAGGTCCTATGTATAAATTATGATTTTATGACTATCCTGGTGCTCAATGTCAGGTTCTAGGAATGGTCTATCTCCTCAGTGTCCTTACCTTGACCCTTACACCAATTGGGCCTGCTAGGTTCTGAGTTCAAATCACAGCACTGCCAAAACATGAATCCTGATGTGAGCAGTACATCAGTCCACCTGCTTTCCTGTCCTGTGAAAGTCCTGGGTCTCATCTAGGGTGGACAAGGCATAGGACATGGGAATAGGTTGTCATCCATGTTAGCAAAGTTATAGCTGTTCTCATACTCAATAAAATACAAAATGCTTTCCTGACTAAGACTCAGAATAAAATGAATAACTACACTGAAATCATGATACATTCCACACATGTATGTAAATAGAGATCCTATGTATAAAATAGGTGGGCATATGATTTTTGCCAGTGTTGGGGCTTCAAATTCTGACACTGGGAGCAGGCCTGACCTTGTAGTCTTCAAGGATGGTGAGCTGCCCCCACAGTGCAACAGAGTTATGCAGACCTGAATTCAAATCCCAGATCTGGCAGTAAAATGGCACGAATTCTGAGCGAGAGTGCTTCATTCATAATTTTTTAATTTTTTATTTTTTTTCCATACCCAGGGCTTGAACTCAACTTGTGGCAATTCTGTCTCAACTGTGATCATCCTAGACTGCAGCCTCGGGACCCACAGCCCATCCTCAGATTCTAGGACCCCAGGGCTTGCAGGAAAAACAAACAAACAAACAAACAAAACAGCCATGAGAAGAAAAAAGTGGCAGGAAGTTCCACCTGATGCTTTTTTGTTTATTTTCCTTTGCATGGTGACCTTGCTGGGTCTGAACCTGGTGGCCTGCAGATTGAAGGTGACTTGGCATGGCTGAAGTCCTGCTGGATATTGGAGGAGCCCCAGGCTGATCAGGCAACGGAGGCCCCAATTTCGAATCCTGGAAAGCCCCCCTACATTGAGGGAATGGCGGGAGATCCTGAAATACTAGTTTCTGGACCTAGGAAGAGTCATGGAATGTGGTTGAATGAGTAGTTCCTGCAGGATGCGAGTTGAAAATGATAGGCAAGACTCATCGGGTATCAATTATTTTTCATGAAGAGTTGATGAAGCATGACCATAATCATCACAGTCATGCAATGGAGGCATAGTGGAAGATCCAACAATTGGTAGTCACAGTGTAGATTGGATTTCATCACATTTAGCCATCTCTCCTACTCTGTACAAATATGTACTTATTTGCATAATCTTGAGCTTATAAATGGATGACTATTGAGCTCCCCAGAACCCCCGCCCTGGGGCTTGATCTCACGTCCTAGGACCGTCCTAGCTCCTTAGTGGCTCAGAGGCTAGTGTGCTCACGTGGACCCATTTGCCTATTGGGCCAGCTAGGCCCTAATTTCTGATCCTAGCAGTGCCAAAAGATACATCCTAATGTCACAAGCCAGTGTTTACACCTATTTTCCTTTCTTGTGGGAGTCTTTGTTCTCAGCTAGGATGGAGACTGCATGGGCCACCCTGTGGCCATAGGAATAGGTTGTCATCCATGTTATTCCAGTTATACCTGTCATCATATACTCAAGAACATACTCAATACATCCACGAATAGCACACAAAATAGAGAGGATAACTACAGTCATTGCAGGAGGCAGTCCACACATGCATATGAATAGACATCCCATGTTTCAATGATGCATTGAGGATTATTGTGGCCTCCCTAGGGCTAGATCTCAGTTCTTGGTAAGGGCCCAGATCCATACTGGCTCAAAGGCTGGTGTACTCACATGGAAACTGACAAAAATTCACCCTGATGTGAGAAACCAGTCGTTACACCTGTTCTTCTGTGCTGTGCAAATTCTGGGTCTCAGCTAAGATGGAGAATGCATAGGCAATTCTATACTCATGGGAATAGGTGGTCATCCAGGTCACCACAGTTATATCTGTCATCCTATACTCAGGAAAATACAGAATACATCGTGAATAAGACACCATGTAAAGACAATGACTACACCGAAAACAAGTTGCTGCCCACCGATGTGTGCAAATAGAGATTCACCGTTTTAATTATGAATTGATGACTATTAAGGCCCCCACTGGGGCTCAATCTCTGGTCCAGGAATCGCATATCAACTTAGTGGCTCACAGGCTGGTGTGCTCACCATGACCCATCCACCACTTGGGCCTCCTAGGCCTTGAGTTCAAATCCCAGACCTACCAAAAGATTCATCCTGATGTGAGAAGCCCATCGTTGCACCTGTTTTCCTGTGCTGTGAATATCTTGGTTCTCAGCCAGGATGGAGAATGCTTTATAGGCATCTCTCTACTCATGGGAATCAGTTGTCATCCACGGCAGCACAGATATACCTGTTACCATACTCAATAAATACACAATACATCCATGAATAAGACTCCAAATAAAAAAACTACATTGAATGCAAGATGCATATCACCCCAGTATGGAAGTAGTGATCCTATGTTTAAAAGAGGTGGACTTGTTATTTTGTCCAGCGCTGGGACTTCAAATCAGGCCCTGGACCAGGTCTGACATTCTAGTCTTCAAGGATGATGAGCTTCCCCTTTCCACACAGTGCAATGGAGTTGCCCAGATTTGAGTTCAAATCCCAGCACTGACAAAAGTTTCATCGTGAGGTCAGAAACCAGATGTTGCACCTGTTTTCCTCTCATGTGGAAGTCCTGGGTCTCAGCTAGGATGGAGAATGAATGCATAGGCAAATCTATAACCATGGGAACCGGTTGCCATCCATGTCAGCACAGTTATATCTGTCACCATACTCACTAAAATACACAATACCTCCATGAATTAGACACAAGTTAAGGAGAAGCGCACCGAACGCAAGATGCTGTCTACACAAATATGTCAATACAGATCCTGTTTCAATTATGAATTTATGCCGATCCTGGCCCTCCCTGGAGCTCGATGTCAGGTCCTGGGAACGGCCTAAATCCTCAGTTGTTCACAGGAGAGTGTCCTCCCCTTGACCCTTTCACCAATTGGGCCGGCTAGGCTTTGAGTTCAAATCCCAACTCTGCCAAAACTTGAATGCTTCAGAAGCCCATTGTTGCACCTGTTTTCCTGTGCTGTGAAGTCCTGGGTCTCAGCTAGGACACAGTATGCTATATAGGCAACTCTATACTCATTGGAATAGGTTTCCATCCATGTCAGCACAGTTATATCTGTCATCATATGCAGTAAAATACAAAATGCATCTCTGATTAACACACAAAATAAAAAGAATAACTACACGGAATGCCTGATGCATTCCACACATGTAAGTAAATACAGGTCATCTCTGTAAAGTATGAATTTATATCAATAATGGCGCCCACCAGGGCTCGATCTCAGGTCCCGGGATGGACCTAACCCTCTATTTGCTAACAGGCTGTTGTACTCACCATGACCCATTTACCACTTGGGTTTGCTAGGCCTTGAGTTCAAATCCCAGCACTGTCAAAAGATGATTACTGATGTGAGAAGCCAAGTAATCCTCCTCTTTTCCTGTGCTGTGAAAGTCCTGCTTCTCAGATAGGAATGGGGCATGCTATATAGGCAACTCTATAGCCATGGGAACAGGTTGACATCTATGTCAGCACAGTTGTACCTGTCAGCATACTCAGTAAAATACACAATACCTCCATGAATTAGACACAAATTAAGGAGAAGTTCACCGAAAGCAAGATGCTGTCCACACATGTATATCAATAGAATTCCGATGTTTAAATTATGAATTTATGCCTATCCTGGCCCTCCCTGGTGCTCAATGTCAGGTCCTGGAAATGGTCTGGCTCCTCAGTTGCTCACAGGCCAGTGTGCTCACCTTGACCCTTTTGCCAATTGGGCCTGCTAGGTTCTGAGTTCAAATCACAACACTGCCGAAACATGAATCCTGATGTGAGCAATACATCAGTTCACCTGCTTTCCAGTCCTGTGAAAGTCCTGGGTCTCATCTAGGATAGACAAGGCATAGGCAACTCTGTAGACATGGGAATAGGTTTTCATGCATGTCAGCACATTTATATCTGTCATCATACTCAATAAAATACAAAATGCATCTCTGACTAAGACACACAATAAAATAAATAACTACACTGAAAGCATGATGCATTCCACACATGTATGTAAATAGAGATCCTATGTGTAAAATAGGTGGGCATATTATTTTTGCCAGTGTTGCGCTTCAATTGAGGCACTGGGAGCAGGCCTGAACTTGTAGTCTTCAAGGATGGTGATCTTCCCCTTCCCCCACAGTGCAACAGAATTACCCAGACCTGAGTTCAAATCCCAGCTCTGGCAGTTAAATGGGGCGAATTCGAAGCTAGGATGCTTCCTTCATAATTTTTTTTAACAGACTCAGAGCTTGAACTCAATTCGTGGCAACTCTGCTTCAGTTCCGATCATCCTAGGCTGCAGCCTCTGGACCTACAACCCATCATTGGATCCTAGGACCCCAGGGCTTGCAGGAAAAAAAAAACCGGGAAGGGAAAAAAAATGTGGCAGGAAGTTCCACCTGGCGCTTTTATGTTCATTTTCCTTTGCCTGGTGACCATGCTGGGTCCGAACACGGTGGCCTGCAGAGTGAAGGTGACCTGGAGTGACTGAAGGTCTGCTGGCTCTTGGGGAAGCCCAAGGGCAACGGGGTATCGGAGACCTCAAGGTCGAATCCAGGTCAGCCCCCCTCCATTGAGGGAATGGCGGGAGATACTGAGATATTCGTTTCTGGCACTTGGAAAGGTCTTGGAATTTGATCAATCTCATCTTTGAATGTGTAATTTCTTCAGGATGCACGTAGAAAATGATAGGCAAGACTCATTGTGTATCAATTATTTTTAGTGAAGAGTTGATGATGCATGAACATAATCATCACAGTCATGAAATGGAGGCATCGGGAAAGATCCAAGAATCGGTAGTCATGTGGTATATTGGATTCCATCACAGGTCGCCATCTCTCCTACTGTATACAAATATGCATACTACCTTCAGCTTAGGAATGGATGAGTATTGTGCTCTCCCCCTCCCACTCCCGGGGCTCGATCTCAGGTCCTGGGAACAGCTTAGTTCCTTATTAGCTCTCAGCATGGTGTCCTCAACTTGACCCTTTCTCCTATTGGGTTTGCTAAGCTCTAAGTTCCAACCCCAACACTGCCAAAAGAGGAATGCAGATGTGAGAATCCAATCCTTCCACTTGTTTTCCTGCCCTGTGAAAGTTCTGGGTCTCAGCTAGGATGGAGAAGGCTTAAGCAATGCTATAGACATGGGAATTAGTTCTCATCCCTGCCAGCACAGTTATACCTGTCATCATAATCAATAAAATACAAAATGCATCCCTGACTAAGACACACAATAAAAAGAATAATACATTGAACGTATCATGCATTCCACATGTATGTAAATAGAGATCCTATGTTTGAAATAGGTGGGCATATGATTTTTTGCCAGTGCGGGGGCTTCAATTCAGGCCCTGGGAGCAGAAGTGATCTTGTAGTCTTCAAGGATGGTGAGGTTCCCCTTCAACCACCATGCTATAGGGTTACCCAGATCTGAGTTGGAATCCCAGCTGTGGCAGAAAAAATGGTGCGAATTCTGAGCTAGAGTGGTTTATTTTATTTTATTTTATTTGCCAACCAAGCGATTTGAACGCAGTTCATGGCAACTCTGCCTCAGCTTCGATCACTTTAGGCTGGTGGGCTGCCATGGGCGCATAGCCAATCCTGTGATCCTAGGCCCTGAAGCCTTGCAGGGTTGTGGAAAACAGCCACAGGATGGATTTTTTACATTTTATTCCTTTGCATGATGACCCACCTGGGTCTGAATGACAAGGCTACAAGTTTACTTCACTTTGCATTGGCCAAGGCTAGCGGGCTATCGCAGAAGTGACAGGCCCATATGTCATCAAAGGCCCTGCTATTGGATCCTGGTTCTGACACCTACCAGTAGGGAGACTTCCCAAGAGACTTGTTCTTATGCACGGGAATAACGATGGGATGTTTGGAAACTCATGATTGAATAAGTTTCTGCGGGCATCGGTCTAATCTAAAATGGGACGCAATGATCCTAGGATGCTGATTGATCTTAATGAATGGTTTATTAAGCATGAAAACAATACTATTCCTTCAATGGCAGCATAATAAATACCTAAGAGTTGGTAGGAATGTAGTTGATGTCATTGAATCCTAAGTAGATGTCTTTGGAATTCTATACAAATATATATTTATTGGTATACTGCCACCTGCCTATCCATGTATGGCTATTTTGTCCACCCCTGTGGCTCAATCTCAGGGTCTGGGAACTGCCTGGCAGCTTGCTTGGCTAGAGGTTGCCATGTTGAATTGGATCTGCTAGGCCCTGAGTTCAGATCCCAGAACTGCAAATAATTGGATTGTGGAACAAAAAGCCAAGTGTGACACCTGTTTTCCTTTTCTCTGAGAGTCCTAGGTGTCAGACATGATGGAGAACACGTCTACAAATTTAGATACTATGTGATGGGATGTCAGTATAATAAATGGAATGCATATCATCACAGTCAATAAACTGTAAATAATTGAATAAAACAAAAATACAATCAATAACCACAAAAACAGGATATGGACTGAACCTCTATAGGTATATACACATTCTATGTTTACAATGTATATAAATAGTATGTTTTCCAGGGCTGGGGCTTGAATTCAGGCCTAGGGACCAGGCTTGACTTTCTTGTCTTCAAGCATGTTGAGCTTCCCCTTCCTCCACAGTGCTACAGAGTTACCCAGACCCTGAGTTCTAATCCAAAGCCTGGTAGGAAAAAACAGTGTGAATTACAAGCCAGGGAGCTAATTTTTTTTTTTTTTTTTTGCGAAGCAAGGTCTTGAACTCAGGTCATGGCAACTCTCTCTCAGCTTCCATCATCCTAGGTTGGGGTGCAGCCACTGGAGCTACAGCTGATCCTGGGATGCTAGATCTCCAAGCCTTGCAAGTGGAAAAAATATGCACAGAAAAAAAAGTGGCAGAGCCTGGCGCCGGTGGCTCACAACTATAATCCAAGCTACACAGGAGGCTGAGATCTGAGGATCACAGTTCAAAGCCAGCCCAGGCAGGAAAGTCCATGAGAATCTTATCTCCAATAAACCACTAGAAACTCGGAAGTAGCGCTGTGACTCAAGCGGTAGAGTGTTCGTCTTGAGCTAAAGGGCACAGGGACAGTACCCAGGCCCAGAGTTCAAGCCTTATGACCGAACAACAAAAAAAAAGGTTGCATGATTGCATTTTTACATTTTCTTCCTTTGCACCATGACCATCTGGGTCTGAATGACAGGGTTCCAAAAGGTACTTCATCTTGTATTGCTGAAGGCTGGCGGGCTATTGGGGAAGCCATAGTCCCACACAGGAACATAGGTCTAGAGTTCGAATCCCAGTCATGCCACTTCCAGATAGTGGACGATCTTAAGAGACTCATTCCCATCCGTAGGAATAACGATGGAATGTTATCAATGTCACAGTTGAATGGGCTAATCGTGAATGCTACCCGTATAAAATTAGACATCGTAATGTCAATAGACTGATTTTATTTAATATAAAGCATTAAAAGAATACTATTTCTTACAGGGATAAAGGATTTATTTTATTTACTTATTTATTTATTAAGGATTAAAACAATAACATTAATTACATGGAGGCATAATAAATACCCAAGAATTGGTATAAATGTAGTCTATATAACTGAATAATGTGTAGACATCTCTGGCAATCTATAAAGATATATATTTATTAGCATAATACCATCTACATGTCGATCTGTTCCTATATTGTCAACCCTAGGGATTGGATCTAAGATCCTGGGAACTGCCTGTCAGTTCAATTTGCCCAAGGATGGCATGCTGACACTCACTCATTCATGAATTTGGCCTTGTAGGCTTTGAGTTCAGACGCCAGCACTCCCAAACAATGAATCATGGAGTAAGAAGCTGATGGTGACACTTTTTCTTTTTCTGTGAAAGTCCTGGGTGTCAGGTATGAAGTGGAATACATATACAGACCTATATCCTATGTAATCAATGTAATCAATGTTCTATGTGCCATAATACTCAATAAAATAAATGGCCAATACATGAATAAAACAAAATTAAAATGAATAACTACACTGAATGCAATAAAGAGTCAATATATGTACGTAAATATAATCATGTATGTAAAATATACATGAAAAAGATGTTTTCTAGTGCTGGGGATCAATTTCAGGACTAAGGAACAGACTTGAATTTCTTGACTTCATGGAGGTGAGCTTCCCCTTCCCACACAGTGCAACAGAGTTACCCAGACCATGAGTTCCAATCCCTGTCCTGGTAGAAAAAATGGCACCTTCATACTATGTGACACCCAATTCTTAGATATTTCATTATGCCTCCATTTAATGAATATGATTGTTTAAATGCTTCATAAAGTGTTAGTTAAAATTGATCAGAGTCCTAAGATATAATTGTGTATAATTTTATTCTAGAATCGTTCAAGAACTGCCCATTCAATCATGACATACATCACATTCCATTGGTATTCATATGGATAGGAATGAGTTTCTTAGGATCTCCTGCTATTTGGAGGTAGCAGGAACAGGATTCAAACTGTGGGCTCCAGCTTCTACCATTTAATCCCCAGGATAGAGAACTCACAGGTCTGTCCAAGAACATCAGCAAGATCAATGATTAGGCAGGCACCCGTGGCTCACAGCAGTCCTCCTTAATACATACAAGTCTGTGATAGGAGGATCATGGTCAAAGTCACCCTAAGCAGGAAAGTCCTTGAGACCCCTTTCCAACTTCAATGTCAAAAAAGCCAGAAGTAGACCCGTGTGGCTCCAGAGGTTGAGGGCTAGTCTTGAGCAAAAGCAGCTCATGGACTGTGCCCAGATCTTGAGTTATAGGTCCAGGACTGGCAACAAACAGACATACAGAACAATCTGTGCGGCCATCCAGCTAAATCAGATCACCATCTTGTCCCCAACGGAATTGGACCGAATTTCCTGGGGAAGCAGCTGCTCTCATCTTCACTCCGCCCATTCTGCCTGCATCACAGTATTCTGGTCACACCCCCATTCTTTCATGGTTCTTTCTGACCAATGGGATACAAGAATGATGGCCACACCCACATTCCATGCTGCCCGGGAAGCACCAGGATTCCCTCTGTTGGTTGACACCAATACCAGCAGTTGAGGAAGGTAGAGGTGGCTAAGTTGTGAGCAAGAGACTCCAGGTGACTTTGGAGTAGAGTATGAAATTGACATCCTAATCAGTGAGTGGGAGAAGAGAGGATTTTCCAGAGCTTGGGAACGTGGCTAGCCCATCTTTCCCATCCCAGCACTCTGATGTCTGAAACAACAAGACTCCATGAGAAAGCTGCGGGCATGAAACTGCCACCAGAACACAGGTAGAAGAATCCTCCCAAAAGATCTGCAACATTCAAGAAAACAAAGAACATGAAAAAGGGAAGGATCCCCAAACAAACACCACAGGGAAGTGTGATTCAATGGAGGGTCCGGCCAAAGGTGATAGCCACCATGGGCCTCCCGTGCCTTTGGACACAGTCACAGCCACGAGGTTCCAGAGTATCAATGGTCCTGATACCACCAAGGATCTGCAGAGATGCTACCGACACTTGGTGCCCACCCTGGACCCCTACAAAAGAAGAAAACAGGCACTCTATGCCAAGATCCAACCACTGAAGCAGGAAAAGACAGACCTGCAGGATCAACGGGAGAAAGAGAGGTAGAAGATAGCTCAGGTGCATGCAGTACCTAAAATGGAACTAGGGATCTACAAGGCACCCATACAGAGGTTGGTTTTAGCAGAAAGCAATTTACAATGTGCACCCGCCTGTGTGCATCAGGCGGCTGATGACACAGAAAGGGAGCACAAAGCTCTCACCAGCTGCCTGCAGGCCACAGAGCAGTGCATGCCAGAGCTGGAGATGTCAACTTCTGTGGTCACTGATCACAGAATGAGATAGAAAGGTTCTTTGAACAGCTGTATGATGTGACCCTTCTGCTCAAGGAAAAGGCCAAAAGCTTCAATGACCTGGAGCAAGTAAACTCAAAGTTACAGGAGAAGCTGGAAGTGCTCTGGACAATAGGAAGAAAGGAATCTGCAAGTTCCAACAAGCACTGGTGGGGCATGAGGTACTGAAGAGACTACTGGACAATGTGAGCTGACTGGTGAGCACAGTGAATCTAGAGAGAGACACCTTCACAGAAGACCTGAGCATTGAGAGGTCCACGTGGAAGGAGGAGGCCCGGCAGCTGACCCAGCGGGTGAACCAACTGACAGAGGAGAAGGAACGAGGGTCGAGGCAGGTGTTCGGCCTAGAGAACAGGCTAGAGGAACCATGGCCCATCTCAGGCCTAGTGGCAGTTGCAGGCCCAGGCCTACTGCATGCAGATGGAGTTTAAAAACCTGGAGTAATAACTTCACATCCAGGTCCAGGAAAACCAGAGGCTCCATCTCCAGAAAGCAGAGCAGCAGGAGCAATTGTGGAGACTGGAGGAGAAGGCCAAGGATTGGCAGGAGATCCCCGAGACCCCATGATGTGCATATATGTGTGACGGACAGCTGGAGGAACAGCTGGCCCTGCTGTGGGATGCTCTCCACAGTGTGAGCGGTGAGAAGGAAGAGCTCGCCAGCATCCTGGACACAGAGCAGCAGGTGAAGAAACATCTGCTGGAACAACTGGTCCACACAGAGGAGAAGATAGAGGAATGTAACGTAGTGGCTGAGAGAGAAAGAAAGCCAAGCATCTCAGAACCAGCAGGAGCAATCCCTGGCCCAACTGCAGGAGCTCAGAGCCACCTGTGAGCAGCACATCACCTCCAATTAGCGGCTGAGCTCTGAGAAGGAGGCCATGCAGCAGCACCTAGAGAGGCAGACCCAACTCCTGGAGCAGCTGAAGCAAGTGCACGGCCTGACCAACTGGGGAGACCAGGTGGTGCCCCCAAAGTGACAGGACCCTCTCAAGTGCCTGAAAGCAACCAGAGCACAAGAGGAGTGGCTGCAGGCCCAGCTGAGCTTCCTGGCTTTCCCTGGGGAAGGGTAAGTTGAAAACCCTGGAGAAGTAAAAAGTGACTCCCCCACCCCCCACACACATGACCATTGCAGAGGATGGACACATTCTCCAAACCGAGAGGGACGTGGATTTGTGAGCACTCTTAGTGGCTGAAATCTATAGGGAGAAACTCCTGCAGCAGGAGTGGCAGGCCCGCTGCGGGCAGCTGGTTCACCTGGCAGCTCAGTGCCAGAGAAAGCTCGAGCCACAGGCCCTCCATCCCATGAGCTGTCACCACAGCCTGTGTGGGGATGGGAAGCGGGACACGTGGGCATCCGAGAAGAAAATCTACTTTGTCCATGACCTGCCTGATGAGATGGATTTCCATAGTCCAGCAGGTGATCTTCAATGTAGATACAGGCAGCTGTCAGCACACATCGCACTGTTGAGGAGTCCCTCATGGCATGTAAAGAGCAGATGTTCATTCTGGCTGAGCTGTGTCAGAAGAAACGTGAACGTGTGTACCAGCTGTCCTAGGAGCGGGAGCCGCTGTCACTCCTCACAGGGGAAGACATGGACAACAGGCTCCCGATGCCAGCACAGGCTGAGCCTCCTGTCACTGCTGCAGCTTTGGATGCCTCCAGGCTCCAGGGAAATGAGGGAGGAGCAGAAAGGTTTAGAAGAATTGCCACTTCAACGCAGTGTGGAAACTGCCAGAGGAAAGATCGAGGTGCCCAACCCCATAGAGGATTCCCGACATAGCACATCCTGCCGCAGCTGCCCCACATACAGAGCCACCCAGAGCTCATGGGTTCAGGTGAGGAGTGCTCCCTCCCTTTCTTCTGTAGACTGATGCAGAGGATGACTATGTGACATAATTACTCTCCAAAGCCTCAGCAGCCACTATAAGTAGGTGGCCAGGTGGCCTTCTCTCAGGCCTCCATGTTCTGGGTCATGGGAAGGGTAAACTGGGGGTTGGGTAGGGCAAGGGCTGCTGGGACGTGGCCCATATTCAAGGGACATCTAATGGCCTATTGGTGGCCAGGGAAGAGGCCCATGTTATGCTTATCACAAAGAATAAATTGTTTTCAAAGGGAAAACAAGCTTCCAATAAAGATTAGTTCTTCCAGTCCTGGGGCTTGAACTCAGGTCCTGGTCACTGTCCCTGAGATCTTTCTCTCATGGCTAGCACTCTGCCACTTGAGCCACAGGGCCATTTCTTTTTTTCTGATGGTTCATCAATGATAAGAGTCTCACACATTTTCCTGCCCAGGCTGGCTTTGAACCGTGATCCTCCAGATCTCAACTTCCAGAGTAGCTAAGATGACAGGCATGAGTCACCAGTGCCCAGCATTTGATACCTTTTGAAGGCATCTTGGCAAGTCTGTAAAAGGAGACCCAAAGGTCCTGGATAGACCCTGACCCAATCAAGGAGCTGGGATGGAGGAAGGCTGACCTTCTAGCCATTCTGTTCCCCAAAATTAAAGATGCCGGGTGGTGTTGGATGCATCAAACACCTAGGCCAACAGCCACCAGACTCAGTGGGGAAAAGGTAGAGAATACCCAAAGGTTGCAGTGTAGAACTCTTTGATTTTGCATGCATGTGGTGTGTGTGTGTGTGTGTGTGTGTGTGTGTGTGTGTGTGTGTGAACTCAGGGCCTAGGCTCTATCCCTGAGTTTTCTTGCTCAAGGCTAGTGCTCTGCCACTTGAGCCACAATCCCACTTGCTTTTTGATGGTTAATTGTAGGTAAGTCTCAAGGACTTTCCTGTCCAGGGTGGCTTCAAAGCATGATGGGAGCCCCAGGGAAACAAGAGTAAACACAATGAATACAATCCCTATGGTGGACAACTCCTGCCTCCTGGTGGCCAGACGTGGAACATGTGTCCCTGTGCCATCTTGGGGGACTATTGTCCTCTAGAGTTCAATTTGGGGAAGTGATCAGGGCCAACCTGACTTTCACTCACCCTGAGTGCTGATTCCAGAGCAGATCTGTTACACCCTAGGCCAAGAGAGCTCCAGCAGGCCTTGCTCCCAGGGGCACAAGGAAGTGAGAAGTCAGCTCCAGGCCCAGCTAAGAGCATTTGCCCATGGACACCCCAACTTGGCCTTCCTGATCACCATAAGGCCTGTCAAAGAACAACCCCAAAAACAAACAAAAATTGGAGCTGTGAATCAAAGTGGTAGAGCTCTAGCATTGAAACAAAGAGCTCAGGGACAGGGGCCCCAAGCTTTGAGTTCAAGACCCCCAGCTGACCTTCCCCCATAAAAGATATTTTAGCTAAATGAGAACTAGTAGGATTTGTGAAGTGTTTCTGAAGAATGATGATACTGAAGAAAGCACTCTAATTCAAATGACAGCTGAACTTGTGACATACAGGTATGTGCTGAGTCCTTCACAGGGTGCTGTTTTCTGAGTCCTTCCCACATAGGGTGTTTTTTCTGAGTCTTCAAAAACCATGTTCTGTGCTGAGTCATCCGAAAGGGTGCTATGTTCTGAATCCTTGAGAAGGTGGGCTGTGCTGGGTTTTACAAAGTGTGCTGGGTTCTGAGTCCATTGTGTACAATGTACTTTATGCTGAATCCTTCAAAAGTGCGGTGTGCTAATTCATCCCAAATGGTGCTATGTGCTGAAGCCTTGAGAAGGGAGGGACAGGTGAGTTTTTCAATGGGTGCTGTGGAACCAGTCCTTTAAAGAGGACACTTTTGCTTAGTGCTTCAAAGAGAGCTGTTTGCTGAGTTATCCCAATGGGTGCAATGTGCTGCATCCTTGAGAAGAGAGGGATGAGGTGAGTGCTGTGTGCCGAGTCCTATAAACAGTGTGCTCTGTACTGTCTTTCAAATGGTGCTCTGTGCTGAGTTCTTCCACAAGGTTGTATGTGCTGAGTCCTTCAAAACTGTGCTATGTGCTGAGTTTTTCAAAGGGTGCTGTGCACTGAGTGTTTTACCAAGGGTGCTACATACTCAACCCTTCAAAGGGTGGTGTGTATGGAATCTTAACACAGGGTGCTATGTGCTGAGTCCTGGGAAAGAATTCTACGTGCTTAGTTTTTCAAAGCATGCCATGCATTGTGTCCTATAAACTGCGTGCTATGGACTCCCTCCTTCAAAAGGTGCTGTGTGCTGAGTCATCCCAAAGGCTACTATATGCTATGTCCTTCAAAGGGCACATTGTGCTGAGTCTTTTACTCAGGGTGCTTTGAGCTGTTTTTTGAAGTATGCTGTTTGCTGAGTCATCCCAAAGGGTGCTATGTTCTGAGTCCTTGAGGGGTAGTTTTCCCCAACAATCTCTCTGTCTCTGTCTCTCAGTCTCTCTCTCTCTCACTGGGTCACTGTGCACGTGCTTGATATGTGGAGTGGAGAGGTTTGGAAGAGAGTCTCTTCTAGTGGTGGGGCTGAGGGGAGATTCGATCCCCTGAGCAAGTGATAGGGTTGGTGGGGAGTGCTGTGCTGAGGTGGCTATAATTCCTATGGCCTGGAAGCCTTAGGGCCCAGTCAGGGCTGCTCTTGTGGGCAAGGGTAGGGGGCGGAGCAAAGTGAAGAGGAGACTGGGCCGAGGGGAGGAGGCAGCACCCAGGGGCCTCACAATGGAGGCATCAGTGGCCAGGGTCTTGCAGGGGCAGGTGTGCATGCGCAGAGGGTGTGACGCGGTCCACGAGAGGAGTAGACGTAGAGAGAGAGAGCAGAGAGGAGCAAGGACAGGCATGAGGGGAAGTGGCTTCACATGCTCTGTTCGTGGATCAATAGAAAAATAGCCAAAACAAGAATAAAGGCAACAAATATACAGCCAAGAATATAGTTAGAATAAAGGTAGAGGCAATAAAGGTGCAGCCAAGTGTATAGGAAGTCTTGAACCAACACTCCCTTCCTGCAGGCATGCTTCCATGAAGCTTATGCTTTGTCTGGCACGATCTTTCATGCAGATTCAGCAGGAGGTATCATGGCATTTCTCCCTTTTTTTACTTTTTAATTGAAGCTCATGAATGTCTCGGTGCACAGAAGAGACAAATCTAAAGATCATCCGGAAAATGACTGGAAATATAAGAATAAGAATTGGGAGAATTGATCTGACAATGGTAATTATAATTATTACATGAATCCAATCCAGAGGATTGAGGGCCTCTAAGTTATGCTTAAATAATGCTGCTAAAGATTGTAAATTTTTACATCAAAATGAGCTTTACTAACTGCTCTAATTTTGCCCTATAAAGCCTCCATAACATGAGAGATATCTTTATCTCTCCAAACTCCTAACAAATGATTTTTGTGGCATTCCAATTAAGAGAAAAGTTATATTTTAGAGCAGTAACACAGATATATTTAAAACTAGCATGACATTTAACTGAGAGTTGTGTTTTTAAATTTTGAACTTCCTGACCTATAGCCAGAACCACTTCCTCCAGAACATTTATTTTCATATCTAACTTTTTATCTATAATTTGTTGTTCTGCTAGGGCTAATGAAACATTTTTGCTTAAATCAGTAACAAAATGAGCAGTGTTTACTTCCTTTACTAAGGCTGCTGTAGAAATCGCTAAAGAGTTAATTATTGTTATTAAAGCACTTATTCCTAAAATCAAGGCTGCAACAAAGCGTTTTGGCTGCAACATAATATCCAGAGTTTTCAGCATTTGTAAAGCAAAATTTTTAAACCAAGGGTCATTTTATAGATCTCCACATAACATTACATATGAAGGTCTTTTTAAAATAAAAATTACAGAGTATGTTTTATCCAGAGAAGAAGTAAGACAATTAGTAAAAATACAATCCTTACAGCTAATATAATAAGATTTTCCTTGATTAATAATGATTAAATTATCTAGTTTTCCAGCGAAAATTCCCATAGGCTAACCCACACATGCTTTTACCCCAATTGCAGTACTCTTAGTTTCTTTGGGCTTTTTCAGTAAAATCATGTTTGTTGCTGCAAAAAGTCTGAACCAATCCAGCTGAATGCACGTTTTATTGTGAAAGGAAGAGTGACTCACCAAAATGGAAGCCACCCACCCTGCAGTGAGCCATCTTTTTAGGGGTTCCCCGTGCATATCAAGAGTATAGCCATTAAACTTCCATGAATTATGTTTTAAGTAGGCGGCATAATCATAATCGGGGTTAGCAATGGAAAAATCAAAAATACTATCTGGTGCCCCATAGGATTGTAAAAAAGAGGCCTTTTGAAATTCAAATTCCCACCATTTTGGTGAGGTAATTAATGCATCCCCAAACTGATCTTTGTCATGATATTTTTGTAGGCAGTTACCTAAATGTATATTCCTCTTGGGAATGAAAAAGGATTCATTATAAGTATGAAAGCCTAATGTCATCATGCCATTTCCCACATCAATCTTTTTTTGAACTATTTTTATCATTGGATTGATCAAGGGCATCAGTCAAAAAGTTCTATAGTTTAGAGGCAAACACCCGGGGAGATTTTCTCCTGATAGCGTTATGCAAATTGGAGTGGTATCTGTCATTCCTTCATAATTAATTGTTTGAGAAGTCATATGAGAATTAGAATAGTCCTCCAAACCCCCAAACAGGTCACTATTATTTGTCATTACTTGTATTAGATCCTCATTCCCCGCCCCCATCCCACGGGATGTAGAAGAGGAGGAGTAGGAACATATGCCCAGTATTGTTCTCCTGAAACAGACACTGCCTGCACAGCAATAATGGCAAGCATAGCAAAAAACATATTTTCAACAGTGATAGTCTTTCCTGTAGAAACCACAATCTCCTCTGCAGAACTGGTGAGCTTCTTAATTTGTTCCCAGATTGGTGGTTGGGCTTCTTTTGTTGTCTTCGCCTGTTGAGGAGAAAGGTGAAGACTCTTGAGCTTTTGCATCGCTTTCTTCATTTGCATCTTCTTTTTTTTTTCCTGGGTTTCTCTTATTTTTGTAGGGACACACGAGTCGGTTGAGATTCCAGATGGGTGACTCGGCATCCTGTGGAAACACACATGTATACCCTCTTCCCGAGGTGATTAATACATCAGGCCCTTTCCAGGTGCTGTGAGCAAATCTTTCCTTTTAACTTTTGGCTAAACTTTAACTCCAATTTCGCTCCAAAGTTTTTGCATAAGTGTAAGATTTTGTTCATTATTATTAAGGTGATTAATTACAAATAAAGCATGATGGTTTCTCTAGATAATAAGTCAGCCATCATATTTCCAAATGAAAGAGGACCTGGTAAATTTGTATGTCTCTTATGTGTTCAATAAATAATTTTTCTTTTCTAAGTTGAATTAATTTTTTTGTAACTGTTGTAACAAGTCTATAATTTTTGATTGTCCTGATAAAAGAGCTATCCCTATGGCGGCAAATAAGTTAACCACATGCTTAGAGTCTGTGTAAACGTTATGCTGCTGTGAAAATATGGTTAAAGCTAAAATTACAGCAATAATTTCTGCCTGTTGCTCTGAAATGTCAGATGCCCTTTTAATAATAGGGGAGTGGTCTGGAATGTATATCACCGAAGTTCCATTAGAGGACCCATCAGTAAAAACTTTTAGAGCTCCTTCTAAAAGTGTTGTTACCACTAATGGAAAAATGGTTTTTACCTCTTCCACAAATTTTAATAAAGGATGTTGAGGGACATGAAATTTTTTTTGTCCTGTATAATTTAATAATGCTAATCCCCAATTCTCATCATTCTGTAATAATATTTTTAATTGTTGTTTATTATAAGGTATAATTATATTATTCTCAAATAACTCTCGGACCTACTCCTTGCCTTGACAATGATATGGCTGCACAAATATACATAAGAAGCTATCATTCTTGTCTGACTGTGAGGCAAGTGAAGCCATTCCAGGACTCCATCTTGTCATAAACATCTTGTATGAATATAAGATGTCTTTAATATTATAAAAGCCCAGTCTTTATTATAGTCCAATTGGACCACTTTTTCTTGTAACTATTCTTCCAGCAATGAAATTTTTTCTAACATTATTGGAATGAATTGTCTCTTAGATTTAGGATTAGAATCCCTTTTTAGGGCTTCAAACAATGAGTGTAAATCTCCTGTGGTAATTTTCAATTAGGGTCTAACCCAATTTATGTTTCCTAGTAATTTTTGAAAATCATTTAATGTTTTTAATTTATCTAGCCTAATACTCATTTTTGTGACTTAATGTATTATTTTTCCTAAATAATTTAAAGGTTTATTATGTTGAATTTTATCTGGAATAATAAGCAAACCAAAGTTGGTTAATTGTTCAATGATTAATTGTTAAAATTTGTTCTGTTAAATGTTTACTTTCAGCAGCTATTAAAATATTGTCCATATAATGAATAATATAAGCATTAGAAAACTCTTCCCTAGTTTTTTGAAAAGCTTTATCCACAAATTTTTGACACAATGTAGGAGAATTTTTCATGCCTTGTGGCAAGATCTTCCACTGATATCTCTGCCAGGGCCTTTTCAAATTACATGAGGGCACACGAAATGCAAATCTTTGAAAATCATTAGGATCCAATTTTATTGTTAAAAAATCCTGAAAATGAATGATTATTATATAACGTCCTTTAGGAACAGCCACAGGAGATGGAAGTCTTGGCTGAAGAGCCCCGATGTCATACATCGTGTTATTAATGGCTCTGAGGTCTTGTAACAACCTCCATTTCCCAGATTTCTTTTTTAATTACAAAAATTGGAGTATTCCAAGGGCTATTGGATTCCTCTAAATGTCCTTTCTGTAATGGCTCAATTATCAATTGTTCTACATCCTGTATCTTCTCTTGAGTTAGGGACTACTGATCAACCCACACAGGCTGATCATTTTTCTATGATATTGCATCAGCAAACTTCTCATCAGCGGCCCCTATGAAAAATTTTGTACACTAAAGAAATCTAAAGTACCTAATTTTAGTTCCTTGTTTTGCATAATGTCTTTGCCCCATAATGTAAGGGCAAAGAAGATATAATATCAGGTTGAAAGTTTCCAAATCTAGTTTCACACTCCCACTTTAAAATTTTTGAACTTTTAGCAACATTGTTAGCCATACCCAATCCCACTAATGGAGATTCTGTCTTCATAATTGGCCAGAATGAGGGCCAGTCTTTTCGTGCAATACATGTTGGGTCTGCCCTTGTGTCCAAGAGACCTTTAATAGGCTTTCTATCCACTTTCATAGTTTTCATGGGTCGATCCTTAGAAATAGATTGTACCCAGGCCACAGTTCTGTGGAACTGAAACCTCCTGTACCTCGATCTTGTTTTATGATTTGATTTAGAAGATGGACTTAATTTAAAATTAAGATTTGAGCTATTCTTTGATCCATATGTATTTGCATATTTTCTTTTAAGGACCTTACCATTACTTTAATTTCCCTTTGATAATCTACATTAACTACTCTCGGTAATACCTCAAAGTTCTGTTATAATTTGAGCTTCTACCAATTATCAAGCCCACAGTTCCATCAATTACGGGACCATAAAATTGAGTGTCTATAAGCTGAACACCATACATGATAGAGATAAAGTAATCTCTTTTTGCTGCCAGATCTAACCCTGCACTTCCTGGAGTAGCTCTTGGAAAATCCCCTACTGTTAATGGAGGAGACAAGGGATTTAATGTAACTGACCCCTTAGGTGATTATTGTGTAACAGTAGGTGTTTCCCCTCTTTCGTTTACGCGGCTGAGGGAGCACCCCTCTTCTTGTTTTTTGGTCTCCTTTTCTTCTGCTGTTAGGAGAATTCTATCCTTATGATATTTTGATCTACACTCATTTTTCCAATTGCCTTTCTTTCATTGTGGACAAAGTCCAGGCGCTTTACCCTTTTTATTGTTACTAGGTTTATTTTGCTTTTGTTGACAATCTTTACTCATGTGTCCTGACTGGCCACATGAGAAACAGACCCCATTTCTGGCCTGAGGTCGTGTCTCATTTAATTTTTGTACATAAGCCCTGAATGGTTCTCTTTTCATTGCTGCAGCATATGCCATTCCTTGAATGACTGCTGGTGAGGCATCTATGCATGCTTTAACATTATCTTGCAATGATCCCGTCAGTAATTGTAAAGTAGTTAATACATAACTTTTCATACTTGTTACCTCCTCCCTCATTTTTCTCACAGTTTTCCTTCTCCTCAATACCTCTCACAAGTTGTTATGTACATTTCCATATATTGTCTTGTGAGCATTGCTATTGCATTGGTTTGCCCTTTGTCCTTTTTCTCACCATTTTGTTTTTCCTCTTCCATTACCTAATTAAGGTAAATGTATATACAAAATACAGGGTACCAAAATCAAATACAGCAAGGGATAAACCAGAGGGAGAAAACCCAAAAGAAAATAGAAATCACATACTACATTAAAAACAGCAACCACAAAAAAAAGCCTCTGTTTCCATAACTTGGCGTTCATTTTGCTCTGCATCAGCTTATATGGTAATATATATGCATAACAAAGCCACTGGAAAAGAATAGTTGCATGGACACTATATCATGAAAACAACGCTAACTGTTTTTGATGGTAAAGGTGGAATTAGGATTGGTGAATTCGCGATTCTGATAAAGGAATTTCAAAAGAGTTTTACAATTATGACAGGTAAATTTTAATTCTTCAAAATTTTTAACAACTTAGCCTATTAAGAAAATTTAAAATTGCCTGGTAAAAGAGGTTTTCAAGCAAAGAAATCCATGGAGACTTAGTGGAGAGAGAGCAATATGGGTGAAGATGGCTTATTAAACAAACAAACAAACAAACCAACAAACCTCAGAAATCTTGCTGGAAATCCTGTAAGTTCCCTTGAGAATGTCCAGGAAATATACTTTCAGTTTGTGAAACAAGGCTGTAGTGGAATTTAAATTCAAAGTTCTTTAAAAAAAAAAGACATCAAAATTTGTGAATTGACCTTTAATTAACAAACTGTAATTCTCTGAAAAAGATATTTTGAGTCAAAATATTTAGAAAGTGCCCTGCACAATGAAAGAATGTATTGGGTTTACATTTTTCTGTTTGTAATTCTTTCCACAATGTCTTTGCACATGAAGCACTGAAACACAGAAAAAAAATCTGATAGGATAATTCAAACCAATGATTTCACATTTCTAAGTGGCTCACAAAAAATAATATCCTTATTAAGATGAGATAGTGAACACTTCTCTTATTACATAAGCCAAAAAATTTTGGGAACAGAAAAGAATTGAGGAAATGGAAAAGGTAAGAAAACTGTTCTTAGAAGCCCTAGCTAAGCATATTGGCTTCAACAGTGGAGAGAGGCCAAAACTTTTTGATATAGATTCTCTTAATATTTTAGCTACCTAAAGTGATTTTACAGAGCCTATTTGGCTCACTACGATGCAGAACAGATTGAATGAAGATATGAAAATAAATTCCACATCGAATGAGGCAACTTAAAAGAGTTTTAAATGAGAAACCATGAAGATAGAACAATGGGGGAGGCCTTATAGTTCGTTAGCTTCATTAAACTTGAAGCCAAGAAGCTGTGATTAATTGGAAATCAGGAAAGAGCTAAGAGGAGGACATAGAAGTAGGACATAGCAGCATTGTCCTTTGTAACAGACAATGTCATCCAAGGTATGGATGATTTCACTCTATTCTCCTCCATACATCTTGTTGAGCAAATGCAAGACCAAGAGAAAAATAATCAATTGAAATAATTTTGCAAAGAATAACTTCACTTTTCCTGATATTGTATCTAAAGAGAGACTTAAGAGAAAAGAAAAAAAAGTGGAGTATACTTTGGTTTCCTCTAAGCATCTTGTTAGCAAAATATATATTTGAGGTTAGTAGCGATTGAACCAAAAAGTGGTGTAGTACTTATTTTTGTGGGCAATTTAGACACCAGAAGATTTCAGGTAAAAGAAAAAGAAAAAAGTATAGCCAAATATTTGTGATCACAGCTTCTTGGACTGGTTTTTGGAGACAAAGTTTTACATTAGAGTTTGTCCTCATTAACATAGAAGTTGGGTGTTCATGACAACCAAATTCAAGGGGGAAGTTTAATGGACTCGCTAGGAAAGTAAAAAGCATGATAGAAAAAAATGGCAAATAATATTTAGTGAATTGGTCTTATGAGTTCTTTACATTGTGAATTTGCATTTTCCCACACCAACTGTTTGAGCAATAGCTCTATTCCTTCAGGGAGGGAAGCATTCACTGCAAGGCCTCTTCTAATCTAGCCACAAATTCTTTATAAGGCTCATCTTGTTTTTGCTGAATGCCAGCTAAGCTTCTCATTTCATACCACCCTTCTTCAAGTTTTGCAGAGATAAGCTTTCCTCCTCAGGAAACCAGGGTGAAACCCTTAAAACAAACTCCACAAAAGTTTTCTTAGAAACATGATTACCTTTACTTTCCAACATGTGGTTTAACACAGAGAGAAATAATTCCTTATTTCTAGATTGAGAATGCCCAATGATTTTAAATACCTGCTCATCGTCTTATGCTGATTAGCCTTTATCAGGGAGCCTGCAGTGCTCTGATGAGGTTCTATCCTTTGCCTGAAAATAATGAGAGAAAGAGAAGAGACAGCTCACCTTCCCAAGAATTGTCTGTACAGCTTCAAGCTGCATGTGCTTTCGAGCCCCACGTTGGGCGCCACTTGCAACAGACCAGCTCGGCCAGAGTACTAGGACCGATGGGACAGGGATTTTGGGATAGATGGGCAAGGAGTCAGCAAAGTGACAAAAGGACACAGACTCAAAAGAATTGCAGCTGAGTGTATCTTTATTGAGGAGAATTAACATTTTTATACAGTGGGTGATTGTGACATAGATTCTTTATTTCAGCATATAATCAATTTCTAAGAAAAGCAAAGCATTAATGGGCTACATGAAAATTGATGACTATCCCATCAACTCTTTAAGCTAAGTGGTGCGAGACAAGTCTAGCATATTGTTTAATACAATGCATCATCTATTTAGCCTTTTTATGTTTAATAATTAACAAACCTAAGACAGGGCTGTACTTATATTGTACTCTTTTTATTTTTTCCATATATTTTCAAGACCCTTTGAAACCATCCTTAAAACCACTTCCAGGTTGAGTCAGGCATTCTCCGTTTCCTATGATTTTAATCCCAATATTTGTCCACAAAAATTTCTAATCGTTATTTTAAAACATCTTGTTATTTTGATAATAAACACCATAATGGTCTAGAGCTGCCTAATGTTTGCATAAAATCTAATGAGTACCAAGATACTCTTTTTCCTTCTACATTAATCCATCTATTTGCATCTTTGTAAACTCCTGTATAAGGCAATGGTTCATCAGTCAGCTCAGGAAATGTTATGTCACTAACTTTATATTTTGTGGGAAGCCACCATCTATTCCCTATAACATAAGCTGGATCAAACTTAGTCATAACTGTTGTGGGAATCTTTATTTTCCTTTTATTATCAGAGGTCCTATTTTCTATAACTTTGTGCTTTTGTGATAACTCCTTCTGGTTTAGTTTAATTCATTAATTCTGCCTATTGTATCATATCTGGAAATTTTAAATTTCTATATTTACTATGAGTGAGCCGCAAAACTGCTTTTGAAGTTGCAGGAGTTTCTAGAGGCAGCGTCTCATCAGATGATATATTGATTGGGGAATTGTCCACATCTAATCTTTGGTCCTAGTCTTTATTATTTAGAGAAGCCATCTCTATTGGAATGGAAAGAAACGACATGCTCTGTTCGCGGATCAATAGAAAAATAGCCAAAACAAGAATAAAGGCAACAAATGTACAATCAAGAAGAATATAGTAAGAATAAAGGTAGAGGTAATAAAGGTGCAGCCAAGTGTATAGGAAGCCTTGAACCAACACCCCCTTCCTGCAGGCATGCTTCCATGAAGCTTATGCTTTGCCTGGCATGATCTCTCAGGGAGACTCAGCAGGAGGTGATATGGCAGAGGGGGTCTGCTCTTAATCACGCAATAGGTGTGGGATAATGAAAACAAACATGGCTCTCTTTCAACATTGCCCTATCTCCATGATGAAGGGGATCCTTCACTCTATTCGTTTTGTAGCTGGGGAAAATGAGGCATGGAGAAGCCGGGTGATCTACCCGTGACTCCTAGTGCACAGGAAGCTTGGCCTGACTTCTCTGCCATGCTCCCTAGGACAGTGGGTGCTATGCAGTCCACTTCTTATGGTGGGAAGTCCACTGCTTGTCCATCGTGGGGCTTGAACTCTGGGCCAGGGCACTGTACCCAAGCTCCTCAGATCAAGGCTAGCACTCTGCCACATGAGCCACAGCATCACTTCTGGTTTTCTGGTAGTTCTTTGAGGATAAGAGACTCACAGACATTCTTGCCTGGACCAGCTATGAACCATGATTTTCATATCTCAGCCTCCTGTGTAGTTAGGATTATAGGCCTGAGCCACTGGCACCCGGCAAAAGTGTAATTTTGGCCTTTTTTCTCTCTCTGTCTCTCTCTCACACAGGAACTGGTTGAATGGGTGCTGGAAGAGGTGGCCCAGCATCCCTATCTGGCTGGAACTCAAGGTGGCCTTCTCATTCTGGATGTGGGCTGTGGGTCAGGAGATGTGTCGGTCAGCCTGTTGAACCAGCTTCATGAGGTAAGCCCCTCTGTGCCCTGGCTAGACCATGATGGTTATTCATTGTCCATTCCATGAGTCCTTCCCCAAATCCCTCTGCTAGACGGTTGAAGGAAATTGGATGAGGAGGCATTGTCCCCCTGCCCCGCACAATCCCGGGCCTCTGACCCTCACCCTCACCTATCTGGCCAGACCCTGGCTATAAGACAATGAAATCACTCAGTGTCTACTATCCTTTGCTAGGGTGTGTCATTTCGGTTAGTGGGGCAGAGTGCAGAGGAAAGGCCCTACACCTGACACCTCCCAAGGACATTTGTTCTTGTGACAGAGCCAAGTCATTGCTTCCTCCTTAGGAAGCCGCCATCAGTCTGACCCGGAACAATGCTCAAAGATAGGTAGGCTGTTAAATTATCAAACTCACTCATATCTGCTTCCCACTCCCAACAATGGGGTGCGGTGTGGGTGGCTCAGTCCTGGGACTAAGGGATTATAAATGGATGGTGGCGGTCAGGACCTGGTGGCTCCTGCCCATCATCCTGGCTATTTGGGAATCTGAGGTCTGATGATCGTGACTCAGAGCCAGCCCAGGCAGGTGAGTTTGTGAGATTCTTATCTCCCATGAACCACCTCTCCCTCAAAACCCACACACACAAAAGCCAGATTTGGTGCTGTGGCTCAAGTGGTAGAGCCTCAGCCTTGAACAAAAGAAGCTCAGAGATAACCT
Source organism: Dipodomys spectabilis (assembly GCF_019054845.1). NCBI lineage: Eukaryota > Metazoa > Chordata > Mammalia > Rodentia > Heteromyidae > Dipodomys > Dipodomys spectabilis. The sequence continues at coordinate 6,340,961 of NW_024870798.1, read as the reverse complement.
GAATCCAAGCCCTAGGACTCACAAAATAATAATATAATAAATGAACAGTGTACACCTTTTATCTGACGACCAAGAAAGATGGATTCAGTCTTCTTGCTAGTACTTGTAGCCAAAGGTAAGGGGCTTCCCTTGATGTTCCCCAAAACTTCTCTTTCTCTCCTTTATCTGTCCAGGTTCGGTTGCAGGACATAATTCGGATCATCCCCCTGGATGTGACCTTAGATACCCTCCCCCATTCTCCTTCCTTGGGGTGACTATCCTGGCTGCACTCCCTGCTGGAAAGATAAGGTACCAGAGAGATGGGATAGGGATCCCCGACACACTTCCACACACCCCACCCACATCCCCACACATACCACTAGGCCTACTCAGACTAGCCTTTTCCAAAGACACTTTATCTCCTTGGATTAACTGACCTAGGAGAGGATCTTGATCCCCTGTAACTGATTATTTTAACTTGGGCTTGCTAGTTGAAACGGGAGCAAAAAAAAAAAAAGCCTTTGGTGCCCATCACCCGGGGCTAAGGCTCACACCTGTCATACTAGCTACTCAGGAGGCTGAGATCTGAGGATCACAGTTTGAAGCCAGCCATAAACTGGAAAGCCTGTGAGACTCTACTCTCCATGGAACCACCAAAAAGCCTGAAGTGGAGCTGTGGCTCAAGTGGTAGAGCACCAGCCTTGGCCATGAAAATTCAGAGACAGCTCCCAGATCCTGAGTTCCACCCCACACGAAGAAATGGCCCCGTCTTGTTGCCCACAGACTGCCCGAGCTTCGAGGGCCCTATCTCGGAGTGTGGTACAACACCTGTCCCTGGGTGGTGTATCAGTGCCTTCAGAAATCCGGTGGTGGAAGCCAGGCCTTCCACTTTGTGCGTTCTTAACCCACACTGGACGGAAGGCAGGGTGTGATAAGGCCGGAAGCCTGCAGAGCAGAGAGGTTCCAGGTCTGCCAAGGTGATCAGAATGGGCTTCTTAGAGGCATCCCTTGAGAAGGGGGTCTCGCTTAACAAGGAGGAGCTGACAGGAAGCACAGAGAGCAAAGTTGCCACAGATGACGGACAACATAGCAGAGCATGTGCATTTCCAGCCAGGGCTGTTGGTGAGAAACTCGGTACAGATGTGCAAGACTGTCTGGAGACAGGCCCGATGGGTCACAGAAGAACAGCTATGCAGGGCTGGGATTGTGTCTTAGAGGTAGATGGCTTGCCTAGCATGGAGGAAACCCCGGGTTCGATTCCTAGGTCCTGCATACACAGAAAATGTCAAATGTGGCACTGTGGCACAGGTGGAAGTGCTCGCCTGGAGCCAAAGAAACTCGGGGATACCACCCAGGCCCCAAGGCCAAGCCCAAGGGCTGTCAACATAAAACAGCTCTCCAAGGGACCTTGTGACCGGTGGATGGCTATGCCCTGTAGCTCTTAATAGATCATCCATGCTTTGTGTTTCCTTCTTTGACAGAAGGGAGCTGGACATTCCTTCTGCCCTGGACATCCCTGGAACCGTTATCAGCAACCATCCCAACGTCTTCCACTGGGACATGGAACAGCTGGCCCCAGAAATTCTCAGGTACTGGTTGGGTGAGGCAGGGGGATACAGGGAAGGCCCCAGAACTCCTACTGGGTCTGATCTGCTCTGGAAGACCAGGCCATCCATAGGAGGCAAATGGGAGTTTGGAGAGGGCTAGTGATGTGGAGGGGCCCTTTAATGCCCATGGCCCCACCCAGATTCTGAGCCTCCCTTTGCTGTTCCTGAGGGAGGCAGAGGGGTGTCTAGGTGATAGCATCTAGAGGAGGACTAGCTGGAAATTCTGAAGGACGACACACCTTAAGCCATGTGCAGGTGGCTCACACCTGTCATCCCACGCCTGTCATCCTGGGCACTCAGGAGGCTGAGATCCAGAGGTTCTCATTTCCCAGACCAGGCAGGAAAGTCCCACGAGAGCCTCAGCTCCAATCTGCAACTGGCAGTGGTAGTGTGGCTCAAGTTGTAGAGCACTGGCCTTAAGGAAAATTAGAATTCAGGGACAGTACCCAAGCCCTGAGTTCAAGCTCCTCAACTAAAAATCAAAGAAAGGAAGGAAGAAAGAAAGACACCCCTTTCTTGCTTGCAAGAGATGTTGAAGTAGTGGGGGTGCAAGAGATGTTGAAGTAGTGGGGGTGCTGTGGTTGGGAGACCAGGTGCTGGTCTCACTGTACAGACATTTCTAAGAACACCCCAGGTGTGCCCCAGTGTGAAACCACAGTAGGGTTGGTGGTGCCTTACCAGGAATTCCATAGGTCGTGCCCTGTGGCAGGCAGGGAGTGGGTGAATTGGAGCAGGGGTGGGATGTTAGTGTCAATTATATGCTCTCCATCCATGGAAAAATGGTTTTGGATGCTGGTGTCAAAGTCTGAAGTGAAGGGTTGCATGTGGCTTGTGGCCTGATGAGTTGGGTTTCCTCTGGGTCTAAGAAGTTGGCTGAAGCCAGGCGCCACTGGTGGCTCACACTGTGTCATCCTAGATACTCTGGAGGCTGAGATCTGATGATCGTGGTTCAAAGCCACCTTGGGCAGGAAAATCTGTGACACATTATCTCCAGTGAACCACCAGAAAGCCAGAAGTGGCACTGTGGCTCCAGTGGTAGAGCTCCCATCTTCAGCTGAAGAGCTGAGGGATTGTGCACAGGCCCAGAGTTCAAACCCCATGACAGACAACCAAAAATAAGGTAGCTGAGATTTCTGCATAGTGGTGTGTACATTAAGTAAATTCCAAACTGTGTTATCAGCGATTCCAGATGTGTGAGAGGCCATGAGTTTTGTCTACAGTTGGTCTGAGGATAGTAGTGCCATCTTCTTGGGGGTGTGATGTTCAGGGTGCTCAGTGACTTCTGAGGCCTTGGCCTTGGGCTACTTGTGTGTGTGTGTGTGTGTGTGTGTGTGTGTGTGTGTGTGTGTGTGTGTATTTTTCCCTCTTTTTTCTCTGTCCACTTCCTGGGTGCCTGTTTGACTCTTTCTGCCTCAGATGGTGCCCCTCCTCCATGCTGACCTTGTCCTTTAGCCCCCTATCAAGTTCAACAATGAGTCCTAAATTGCCAGAGGCCTGCATTTCAGCTTTACTTTGGGACCCAAGTCTGGCCTGTGCAAATTTTTGGGCACCTCCAGGGGATTCTGGGCCAGCAGGGCCGGATGGCATAGGGTCTCCCTTGCCTCTGGGGGTCCTTAGTTATGCGATGTCCTGTTCTTTCCTCAGCTGGGCCTCTGGCTGTGTGTCCCTCTCTTCAGGCTGGCAGTGGAGTGGAGGAAACAGGGTTTCTGGTGGCTCTGGCCAACTTGAGCTTGATAGCTGACTGAAGGTTGCCCATACAAGGAGGGTCCATGGCTACATGGGAGGTGAGGCCAAAGTGGCTTGGAAGTATTCGTTGGTGTCTAGGAAATGTCAACGTAACTTGTCGCAGGCAAGGCTATCTTCCTGCCCCAGCTTGGCCTATCAGGTCGTTATAGACAATTCTGGATGCCCAGAATACAGAGGCACAGACTTTAGATTCTAGGTCCAGGGAACTGAGGCATGAGAAACTGGTATGGCCAATACCTCAATGTTCTGGGGCATTAGCCTTGACCTGGCTATGTGCCTCTTGTTCAAAGTTCCCTTAATCCAGTGCTGGCCAAACACCGGGCACTGTGGCAGTGCTATGAAAGTGGCAGGAGTGGAAGTGAGATCCAGGGTGACCAAAATCTGGATTTATGGTCTGATTGTGGGTGGGGTGGAGGCAAAGGGTGTCTGTACAAAAAATCTTAGAGCTGAAATTCAGGGCCTAGGCACTTTCCCTGAGCTTCCTTTGCTCAAAGCTAACACTGTGCCACTTGAACCACAGCTCACCTTTCATCTTTTTTAGTAGTTTACTGGAGAGAAGAGTCTCACATACTTTCTTGCCTGGGCTGGCTTCAAGCTGCCATCCTAAGAGCTCAACATCTTAAGTAGTTAGGATTGCTGGTATGAACCATTGGGACCTGCTAAGGATGTTGTTGTGTGTGCTTTTTTGTGCATGAGTGTGTGTGTGTGTGTGTGTGTGTGTGTATTTGTGTGTGTGTTTGTGTGTGTGTATGTGTGTGTTCGTGTGTTTACCGAGGCCTGAACTCAGAGCCTATGTGATATCCTTTAGCTTGTTTGCACAAGGTTGGTGCTCTACCACTTGAGCTACAGTACACATCAGCTCCCAGCAGCCACTGACTGTGTCTGGGCCATGGCAGTAAGTTCCATGGAACCTGCCCCTCCATCCGTGCACAGGGCCACAGGACCAACGGAAATGTCACTATGGATGCTCTTTTGTAGTCGGCCCATGACTGAAGACCTTCATTGGACCTCAAGCACTGGTGTGCCCTGGAACTCCAGGGATAGAGAATGCTACAAACACCAGCCAGCTGCCTGTGGATTCCTGAACGCACAAGTCTTTCACGCCCAACTCAACACCCACCGGAGGTGTGCCTGACAGATTTGCACTCTTGTGATACCTACGTGAGTAGGCTTTACCTGCCATGCCACCTTCTGCCCCTCCTGACCCAGAACCGTGGTCTGAGACATTGATTTACTGCTCAGACCCACACTGCACCCATGACAGATTTCATTCTGATGAGCCAGACGATGACCTCCATGCCCCAAGGCTGGACACTTCTCTGATAATGTGGCTCCATCTGTAGGCAAAGTCCTCCAAATGGGCTGCTCTCAAGGCTTGTAGGATACCTAGACATTGGGAGAAACTCAGGGGCCCACTGGAAAATACTATGTTTAGAGACACAAAGTGAGATCCAAGCAGGCCAGGTGTTGGTCATGGGGTGCTGTCACCTAGCTGCAGCTTACCACTTGAGCCAGAGGGCCACTTCCAGTTTTCTGGAGTTTCAGAGTCCCTGGACTTTCCTGCCTGGGCTAGTTTTGAACTGCGATCCTTACATCTCAGCCTCCTGAGGAGCTAGGAGGACAGGCATGAGCCACCAGTGCCTGGCTGATCTGGCCTTTCACCACAGTGGACTAGGAGCTCCTGAAAGCTTTTCTTTATTTTTTCTGTGCCAGTATTGGCCTTGAACTCAGGGCTGGGCTCCGGTCTCCTAATTTTTTCCCTCAAGGTTGGCACTTTACCACTTGAGCCATAGCGCAATTTCTGGCTTTAATTAGTTCACTGGCAAGAAGAGTCTCACTAAGTTTCCTCCTCTGAGCTGGCTTTGACCCATGATCTCTGAACCCAGTCTCCTGAGAAGCTAGGATTTACAGGAGTTGAGCCACTGTTAGCATTGGGCTAGAAGCTTTTCTTAAGCAAGAGTTCTTCCCTGCGTTTGCCCTGACTCCTCAATGCAAAGGATGCCTGAGTGTCAGGAGCTGTGAAAAATAGGCTTCCAGCCACAAGAAATGGCTGGGGTCCATGGTGAAAACTTAAGCTAATCTTCCCCCTGGGCCTCATTCTGGGACCCCAGGCTCTTCCATACCAGTGACACAAATACAAACCTTGACCCAGACTCAAATGTCCTGCCAGATTTGTCTGAACACCACCTGCTCTACACCACACCTCAGGACCTTTGCCCATGTTGTACTTTCTGCCTGAGGCTCTCTATCCTGTTTCACATCTTAGAACTCCTGTGGAATTTTGGCACTGGTTATATCAACTGCTGGAGCAAGTCTTTCCTTCCTTTTTCCCTCTAGAGATGGAAATTGTGCAGGCTAAATGGCAAATGCTCTATCTTGGTGTGTGTGTGTGTGTGTGTGTGTGTGTCAGTACTGGGGTTTGAATTCATGGCCTGGACACTATCCCTGAGCTTTTGTGCTCAAAGCTAGCACTCTATTCCTTGAATCCCAACTCTACTTCTGGCTTTTTGGGTGTTTAATTGGACAAAAGTGTTTCATATAGACTTTCCTGCTTGTAATTGTGATCCTCAGAACTCAGCCTCCTGAGTAGCTGAGATTACTGGGGTGAGCCACAAGCACCTGCCCTCTATCTCTTTCCTCTAACCTCGGCCCTCCTGAGTCCCAGAAGAATATGTCTCATCAGGCTCCCTTTTATTTTTTGCCAGTGTTGGGGCATGAATTCAGGGTCTGGGCATGTTCCTTAGCTTCTTTTGCTCAAGGCTAGTCACAGTGCCACTTTTGGCTTTTTCTGTTTCTGTGGTACTGAGGAATTAAACCCAGGGCTTCTTGTGGACTAGGTAACCACTCTACCGCTAAGCCACATTCGAAGCCCAAAGCTGACTTGTAACAGGAGTTATGAGGGTGGGATTTATTGGCTTACCCTTTGGCATAGAAATTGCTGACTATTTCATAACTTTGCCAAGATTTGGGACCAGTCTATGACTTGGCAATGAGGAATGATGAATGAGTGAGAGCCACCAGGCCCCAGAGGCCTAGGCTCACATCCTACAGAGGGATAGAGAATATAGATCCAGAAACTTCGACCACTCCTGGAGGCAGTGGCTGGCTGCTAGGTGTACCAAGGGGACACCTCAGCTAGAACATAATGCATCCTTTGCACACACCAGCCCAAGAAAAGCCTTCAGGGCTTCAGTTATTAAATGGCAGAGTGATGCTTTATTCAAGCTGCTGGCTCAGAGTTAGTATTCTCTGAGGGCTTGTCCCAGCTGGCCCAGGTTGGGGCGGCTGGGCATGGGCAACCTGCTGAATGCCCATCATCCATACATCATCCATCCATACACAGAGACATGCAGTTACTGCTCCCTTTTTTGGGGGGGAGGGTGCAGGTGTGGGGTTTAACTATGAGCCTAGGCCTTGTCCCTTAGCTCCTTTTGCTCAGGGGAAGCACTCTGCAACTTGAGCTACAGCCCCACTCATGGTGTTTTTTTTTTTCCTGTGATCTCTTAGAAATAAGAGTGTTGCCGACTTTGCTGCCCTGGCTGAATTTAAATTGGCATTCTCTACATCTCAGCCTTCTGAGGAGCTAGGATTACCGGCAGGAGCCACTGACACCTGGGTTTCTTTTCTTCTTGTTGTTCTTTTTTTAATCGTGACAATCTGAAATTTTCAAGGTGTCATTCTAATGGTTTGCATTCGAAGTAAACTACCCAGTCCTGGAGTTCAAATGCTAGGACTGCTACCCACAAATGGAGGGAGATCCTGACACACTCATTCCTATTTTTGTGAATGCTAATGGAATGTTATAAAAGAAATAATTAAATTTGCAGTTAATTCATGATTATATTTTAGAATGCCACACAAATATTATTGGATTTATGTTTTCCATTCTATGGAAGGATATTGACTAATTTTTAATTAATGCTTTTATAAGTATTCTACCATGATACTTCATTAAATAGTGGCATAATGTAATGACTAATTATTGGTAATAATATACATAATTGAATATCCTCACATTCCCTATTTTTCTGTATATTATATATTTTTGTATATACACATACATATCTATCAATATATATATTGGGCACTACGGTGGCTTGATCTAAGGTCCTCAGAGTTTCCTCCCAGCTCAGTTTGCTAGAGGCTGGTGTGCTAAGACTGAGACCCCATTTATGAATTGGGCTTTCTAGGCTGTGAGTTAAAATCCTAGCAAGGCCAAAAATTTATTCATGAAGTTAGAAGCCAATTTGACAAATTTTTGTCTTTTCTGTGAAAGTCCTGGGTCTCAGTATGATGTATAATCCATATGTAAATATAATCTAGATGATATGATGTAATAAATGAAGTGTTATATGTATAATACTAAATAAATAAGGGTAATAAACCTTATATGCATTAAACCCATGTATGTAAATAGATCTCATATATGAATATTATGCTGAGGCTTTAATTCAGATGCTGGGAACTGGTCTGAATTTCTTGTCTTTAAGGTCAGTGAGCTTCCCCTTCACCCACAATGCTATAGAGTTACCCAGACTCTGAGTTCAATCCCAGGCCTGCCAGAACAATGATGCAAATTGCATGTCAGGGCCTTATTTATTTATTTATTTATTTACTTACTTACTTATTTACTTATTTGCCAAGCACGGGGCTTGAACTTAGGTCTTGGCACCTCTGCCACAGCCAACCCTGGTTTCCTAGGACCCGAGTTCAAATCTCGGGGCTGGCAAAAATAATAAGGAAAAGGATAAAATTGAGAAGTTCAAGAAGGTGGTTTTACTTTATTTTTTTCCTTTGAATTGTGCCATCCTAGGTCTAAATGACAAGGCCTAGAAAGTACACATGAACTTGCATTGCTGATGTTGGGTGGGCTATTAGGGAAGACATAGCCAAAACTGGCAACTTAAACCTGGAGGTCGAATCCTGGGACTGCCACTAATGAATGGTGGGATGGTCTAAGAAATGCATTCCGATATTACATCCGTACAAATGAAATGTTATAAAAGTAACAATTAAATTAGTAGTGTATGATTTTCATATTATAAAATTGTACACAATTATAATTCGTTGACTAATTTTCAATTAATACTTTATTATTTATTCAGTCAGGATACTTATAAAGGAAGGAATAATTTAGTTGCTAATAATTGGTAATAATATCGTATATATATGCAATTTCATAGTATACAGACATCTCTCTTGTTTTATACATATACATTTATTTATCTATCTATCTACCAATCTACACATGTATCTGTTTATACACTTGTCACTCCTGGAGCTCAGTGGTAGAGTGTTCCCCTAGTATGTACAAAAACCTGGGTTCGATTCCTCACTACCACATGCACAGAAAAATCTGGAAGTTGAGCAGTCCCTCATACAATCGAGCACTAGCTTTGAGCATAAAAGCTTATGTCTAGACTCTTACTCAAGACCGAAGACTGGCACCAAAAATAAATAAATAATGTTTTGAATGCAACCATATAAGAATAAGACTGCAAATACGTCATCACAGAACAAGCTGGGAGTCTGATGCTGACAGCTGCCATCTAACCTGACTTAGCCAGAAGTAAACCGCTGCAACCCAACTCCATGGAACCAGATGCTGCTGACTCACTCATCCCTGTCATTCAAGATACTTGGGGGCTGAGATCTGACACTGGTGGGTTTAAAACCCAGCCCTGGCAGGAAGTCTGCAAAACTCTGAGCTGTGGCTCAAAGTGGTAGAGCTCTAGCCTTGAGCTAAAGATCTTAGGACAGTAGCCCCAACCTTTCAGAGCAATACCGTGGCTAACTCCCCCCCCCAAAAAAAACCCATCCCTCTAAACAATTAGATGTGAACTTTGTGCAGTTTGTGACGTGTTTCTGAAAGAATGGTGATACTGATGAAAACATCCTAATTCTAGTGATAGCTTGTGGGATACAGCTATGTGATGAGTCCTTCATGAGGTGTTGTGTGCTGAGTCCTTCACAAGGTGCATTCTTTCAGCTGATCCTTGTAAGAGCTCCACAACTAAGATGATTATGCAGATGAGAAAGTTGAGACTCAGATATGTCCCCATGTTAAGACTATAATTATGTATGTACTGAACTCTAATGAGTTGTCTCCTGCAGACAATTGTTTTGGTTTATTTTTCTCTGTCGTAAATGTTGAACTCAGGGCCTAGGCACAGACCCTTCCCTGTTAGGCTCATGGCTAGTGCCCTATAAGGTGTAGCCAAGGACCCTAGGCATCTGTAGCTGAGGTCTTTCAACCTGCCTACTCAGGAAGCTGAGATCTGATGATCTTGGTTCAAAACTATCCCAGACACAAAAGATCCCATGAGACTCTTATATCCTACTCACCACTTAGCAACTTGAAGTGGAAGCAGGTTGCCACTGACTCGGGCCTGTTATCCTAGCTACTCAAGAGCCTGAGAGCTGGGGATCATGGTCCAAAGCTAGCCTGGGCAGGAAATTCCTTGAGATGGTTTTCTCCAGTGAAGACCAGAAAGCCTGAAGGGGCGCTGTAGCTCAAGTGGTAGAGCTTGAGCTAAAATGCTCAGAGCAGCACCCAGGCTCAGACTTCAATTCCTCCAACTTACAAGAAAAGAAACCTGAAGTAGAATGCTGGGAATGGGTCTTAGGGGAAGAGTGCTTTATATATATGAAACCCTGGGTTTGAATCCTCAGTATCACATCACTAGAAAAAAAGCCTGAAGTGGTTCTGTGGCTCAAGTGGTAGAGTGTTATCCTTATATAGGTGAAACTCAGGAACAGTGCTGAGGTCCTGAGTTCAAGCTCCAGGACTGGTGCATGTGCACATGCATGCGTTCCTGTGCACACACGCATGCACACACACACACACACACACACACAGACCAGAAGTAAAGTAAAGTAAAGCAAAGAGCTTCTGGTCTGAGATCATGGTCAGCACCCTGGTCCTGTTTTCAACCACGAAACCTAGCCACCCAGGGCTTAACTAGGAGAGGTCAAAGGTTTCAAAACCTGATGAGCTTCACCAGCCCTAGATGACAGGAAGCACTGTGATATTACACATAAGCTTAGATTTAGCAAGCTTCCGGAAACCAAGGGAGGTACCCTTGCCAATAATGAATCATTTCATTAGGTTCAGCTCCCAGTTGTCTGCCAGAAGGACTCTTGAATTAGTGGTAGCAGTTTGTTTCAACACTGGGATATAGTCTAACAAAGACAGGATAAGTACAGGGAACTTAGCCTGACCTGAGAGGCAGCACAAATGAAGGCTTCTTGTAAAAAAAAAAAAGCACTGGGGAAAGAGCTTGTGGAACAAAGTCGCCTTTTTCTCCTGGCCTTCAGAGTCTGCCCACACTTATCCTCACTAATTGCCCCGCATAAATTGTTTGTTACAGGGCTATACTGGAGTGAGGCTTTTTGTCTGCCTGTTCCAACAATGAGGCAGACTTCCTCCAGCAGCCTGGAGTGTGGAGAAATGCTGAGGCTACACTGGGAACAGTGAGGGGGAGCCTCAGATCCAGCACTGTCTTGAATGAATTATCTGTGCAATGAAATAATTCTATTCAAAGCAAATTTCCTATCTGGGTGCCTTTCAACATAGCAACTCTTGATGTTCACCGGTAGAAATACATGCATACATACACAGACACATGTAGTTACTGGCTCTTTTTTGTGTGGCAGGTCCTGAGGCTTGAACTGTTAGCCTAGACATTTTCCCTGAGCCCTTGTTGCTCAAGGAAGCATTTTATTGTGTCTTAAACCATGATTACCCTAGGCTGGGGTGCAGCTTTTACACCCACAGATGATCCAGGGATCCTAGGACCGAATTCAACTCCTAGCACTGGCAAAAAATAAAAATAAAATAAAAAAAAATCAAACCAACGCAAATGGAGGAGGGTGAAAAAAAGTTTTACACAACCGTTTTACCTTTGTTTCCTTTGCACTTGACCATCCTGGGTCTGCTAGAAAATTGAATGTGACCTAGCATGGCTGAAGGCTGGTGGGCTGTCAGTGAAGCCTGAGCCTAACCCACACACCTAGGCCCTGAGTTGGATCCTGGGACTGGCACCTACACACTGCTGAAGAGCCTATGTTCCTATGTATAGGAACACTAATAGAATGTTTGAAATGTACTAATTGAATTACTAATTAGCTAGTCATTCTAGTATAAGATTGTATGCAATAAATTCAAGTCACTGATTAATTTAGTACTTTTAAGTCTTCTATTGTGATTAATTAATGGAGACATTATTTTAGACCAAATAATTGGTAGTAATAGAATATATAAAATTAGATATAGACATCAATTTATATAGTTATGAACTAGAATCTACATAAATGTCTGTCTCTGTATACATGTATAGCTGCATATAGATATGTAAATACACACACACTGCATCTACACATCTATGTGTTTATATATTGGCCAATCCTAGGGCTTGATCTCAGGTCCTCAAGTTTGCCCGACAATTTCACTTGCATCAGACTGGTGTGCTAACACTGACCCATTCATGAAGTGGGCCTTCTAGGTGCAGAGTTCAAATCACAGAACTGCCAAAAACTTAATCCTGGTGGAAGAAGCCAATTGTCCCACTTGTTTTCCTAATTGGTGAAAATCCAGGGTCTCAGGAATGATGTCTAATACACAGGCAAATCTATGTCCTATGGAATAGGATGTAAAAAGTGTTATATGCGTAATCATACTCACTAATATACATAATAAATAAATAAAACACAAAATGAATAACTACACTAACCACAATATGCAGTATTGTGTATGTAAATATAAATCATGTACTTAAAATATATGAGTGCTAAGACTTGAGTTCAGGCCCTGGGAACAGGCCTGACTTTCTTGTCTTCCAGCACGGTGAGCAGCCCCTTCCCCCACAGTGCTTCATATTTACCCATTGGGTGCTGTGTGCTGAGTCCTTCAAAGAGTGCCATGTGCTGTGTCCTTCACAGGGTGCATTCTTTCATCTGGTCCTTTTAAGAGCTCCACAATTGAGATGATTATGCAGACAGGAATATTGAGGCTCAGATAATCTGAAATGCCTCTGTGGCTAAAGTGTTAGCACACAAGACTTGTGCTAACGAACTCAGGGACAGCACCCAGGGCCCAGACTTCAACTCCTACAACCGACAACAACAAAAACAAAAAGACAGAAACATACTAACAAACCTGAAATAAAGGGCTGTGAATGTGCCTTAGGCGTAGAGTGCTTTGTATATATGAAACCCTGGGCCTGATTACATTACCAGAATAAAGCCTGAATTGGCTCTGTGGCTCAAGTGGGAAAGGGCTATATTTTTACAAGAGAAACTAAGTACAATGCTCATGTTCTGAGTTCAAGTTCCAGGACTAGTGTATTCACACACAGACACACACAGACACACACACACCACAGACAGACAGACAGACAGACAGACAGACAGAGAGAGAGAGAGAGAGAGAGAGAGAGACTGAGAAGAGAGAGAGAGAGAGAGAGAGGGAAGGAGAGAGAGAGAGAGAAAGCAGAAGCTGTGACACAAAATGGCCAAGCAATAGAGTTCTGCTCTGAGCTCATGGCCAGAACACAGGCCTTGTGCTCAAAACCTAGCCACCCTGGATCCAACTAGGAGAGGTCAAAGATTTCAAAACCTCATGAGCTTCACCAGCTCCATGTGACAGGAAGTATTGTGATATCCGACACATGCTTGGATTTCCCAAGCTTCAGGAAACCAAGGAGAGGCATCATAGCCCCATCATCGTCTGCAATGAAACATTTCATTAGGTTTAGAGCCATAATTGTGTTCCAGAAGGACTCCTGAATTACATTTAGCACTCTATCGAACACGGGAACATAGTCTGACAAAGGCAGAGTAAGTGCAGGAAACTTGGCTTGTCACGGGGGGTGGCACAAATGAAGGCTTCCTGTCAAAACAGAGCACTGGGGTGAGAGATAGCTTGGGGTACAAAGAGGCCTTTTTCTCTTGGCATTCAGAGCCTGCCCACACTCATCCTCACTAATTGGCTTGGATGGAGTTGTTCCTTACACAGCTGTACAGGAGTTAGGCCTTTTGTCTGCCTGTCCAGACAATGAGAGAGACATCTTCCAGCAGGCCTGGGGTACAGAGAATCCTTTAGGCTACACTGGGCCCACTCATGGTATCCCCAGAACATGCACTGTCATGAAAGCTGTCTCTGTGCTATGAAATCATTGTATTGAGAACAAATTTCCTAGCTTGGTGCCATTCATAACAGCTACTCTGGTGTTTCACCAATAGGAATGCATCCATATATACACAAAGACATGGAGGTAAAGGCTCTTTTGGGGGGGGGCAGGTCCTGGAGTTGACCTATGAGCCTAGGGGTTGTCCCTGAGCTCCTTTTGCACAAGGGTAGTGCATTAGCCTTGAATCACAGTCCCACTTCTGAGTTTTTCTGTTATCTCTTAGAAAAAGCATTTCAAGGACTCTCCTAACTGGGCTGGACTCAAAATGAGAATCTCTACATCTCATCTGCCTGAGGAGCTGGGATTATAGTCAGCAGACCCTGGCACCTGCCTTTCTTTACTTCTTCATTTTTTAATCTGGACAACCTAATTTCTTCAAGGGTGATTCCAATAGTTTGAATTTATAATTAAACTACCCAATGTTCTTTATAGCTGCTTTCTCTAAGAAGCATTTTCTCTCCTCATTTTCCCCTCTGGTCACAGTTTAGCAGCCAAAAGTGGGAAAAGAGTGTCATAGGATTTGGGAGCTAAGGTCCACAGTTCATGCAGCTCTGTCGCTTAGCTTTGAGCTGCATTGAATTTACTGTCTCAGGATGAGAGTACTGAAATCTGGAGTGATCCTCGTACTTTCTGCATTGCTCCTTTCCCCTATAAAATGATCCAATATTTATGAGTGTTATGTGTCTCCAACAAGTATCTAGAACACACTAGAAGCATCTTCATGTTTCTGTTTTGCTAGTACCTCCCAAGATTTGGACTAAGGTTTTGTGTGGAGCAGCTTCTCAGTAAATCCATGAGGAAAGCCGCTTGAAGCCTCCTCAGGAGATCGCCATCCAAAGCCAGCCTGAGCAGGAAAATCTGTGAGACTCTTATATCCAATAAACTACCAGAAAACCAGAAGAGGAGCAGTGGCCCAGACGGTAGACCTCCAGCTTTGAGAGAGCCGAGCAGGAGATACAGGACAGACCAGGCAAGCCTGGGTGCACCTATATCCAATTAATGATCAGATGGCTGGAAGTGGAGCTGTGGTGGAGTTAGAGCCTCAACCTTGAGCAAAACAACTGAGGAATGCATGGGGCCCTGAGTTTAAGCCCTGGGATGGCCACACAAATTCAAAAAGAGAAGGCCAAATTATGTACCAGTACCCTATCTACTTATGGGTGTATATTACCCTGAGTACAAACAGCATTGCTTTTGCTTTTATTTACTGATTTATTTTTCAGATACACTTGTTGCACATACCACATCATTCTCTTCATTTCTGGCCATAGCTATTCTCTTCCATGGTTCTAGGCCTGTGTCCTTATATGATGCATACTTAAGATCTCAGCAGACTTTATTTAAATTTTATTTTGAGGCCAAGTAGAAACAGTCACAAATCAGGCAGGAGAAGAGAAGATCAGGATTCGTAGAAATAACCAGTATTCAGAAATTTAAACTTGGGGACATAAGTTGGTAGAAAAATTACATAAAAACTACCATTAAGAAAAAGATGAGGAGGCTGGGAATGTGGATTAGTGATAGAGTGCTTGCTTAGCATGTAAGAAGCCCTAGGTTCGATTCTTCAGTAGCACATACACAGAAAAAGCCAGAATTGGTGCTATGGCTCAAGTAGTAGAGTGCTAGAGACAGTGCCAAGGCCTTGAGTTCAACCCATGAACTGACAAAGATATAGCTAGCTCACTAGGTAGGTAGGTAGGTAGGTAGGTAGGTAGGTAGGTAGGTAGGTAGATGATAGATAGATGGATAGATAGATAGATAGATAGATAGATAGATAGATAGATAGATAGATAGATAGATAGATAGATGATAGGTGAATCTGGTCTTAAACTTCAGGAGGAAAGAAGGGAACAATTCCCAGTCATGAGGCCTTCTGCAGTGCTCTAGGCCACCAGAATCGCCATCACACACCACAGAGCAGGAAGATTGTCCCTATCCCACTTCTCAGGCAGCAGAAGAGCCAAGAGGGCAGAGCCAGATTCTAACTCAGGTGCTTGGAGATAGGAGAGAATGGACCCTGCCTATCCTTGGACTGGGGATTTGCATTAATGATGTGGAGAACGAAGGAAGGAGAATGGACTGGAAGAGGTAGAAGAATGGCCTTCAAATCTGACAGAGAGTCAAAAACCTACTCCCTAAGACCAGAGCGTAGGGTTTTTCTACTCTGTTTCTCCCCTCTCCCCCATTAAACTGGCTCTCTATTATTAACGTAAAGATACCCTGAGGCTCTCTTCACCTGAGGGAAGAAGGTTAATTAGTCATTGTTTGAAGAGGCTGAGAAAAGCCTGACCCTAGTGTAACTCTAACAAATGTTTGAGGTTTCCTCTTTGCAGGCTATGCCTGGAATGAATGAAGTGGTTTTACAGCTCACTTCCCTTTTGAGTGTGTACATTCTGCCTCCTAATCCTACAGGCCTAGGTCTCTTCACCTAGCCCGGCTTTTGAAACTGTTTTCTGTCCTTCAAATTCAGTGTTACACTGGAGTTCTTCCTGCTAACAGGGCTAAGGCTTGGATCCTGAGAACTTCATTTGAACCCAGGATGGGTCAACAATGTTTCTTTCCTGGTTCTATAGCTTGAGAACTCTAAGAACATTTAGAGTGCAAGTAACCTCTCATCAGCAAGGGAAACATAGGAATCTCTTGAACATCTCACCTTTCAGAAGTGGAAGTCAGAGTGTCATAGACTTTCGTGCCCTGGCTGGCTTCACCATGTGATCCTGAGACCTCAGTCTCCTGAGCTAGAGTGATGGGCCTGAGCTACTGTGCTGTGCTAGGTTCAGAACTGTAATGACATTGACAATAGGAGTCAAGTGCTTATCACAAAGGGCTTGGGGAGCATATTATGCCTTTCAACATTGGACCTTTCAGAACTCTGTAGGACACAAGGTTATAATGTTAGAGTCTGAGAGGCTGGGCATATGGATCTGCTATACTTGAACCTTGAGCCCTGACTCCAACTCTGGTGTATATCAATGTTCATTTTCCAGAAAATATTCTCATAATTAGCAAATAGGAAAAGTACTTTGATTATCCCTCACTCTTTATCCAGTTGTTTTTCTCAGACTGAAGCCTGGGTGCTGTCCCTGCACCCTTCAGCTCAAGGCAAACACTCTACCACTTGAGCCACAGCGCCATGTGAGGTCTTTTGGTGATTCATTGGAGATAAGAGTCTAACAGGCTTTCCTTGTGTAGGCTGTCTTGGAACTTTGGTCTTCCGATCTCAGTCTCCTGAGAAGCTAGGGTTCCAAGAGTGAGCCAGCAGCATCTGGCCTATTGTTTTTGCCAGTCCTGGGGCTTGATCTAAGGGCCTGGGTACTGTCTCTGAGCTTCTTTTTCTCAAGGCTAGCGCTGTACCACTTGAGCCACTCCACAGCTTCTGGGTTTTTCTGAGTATGTGGCACTGAGGATTCAAACCCTGGCATTCATGCATGATCAGCAAGCTCTATACCACTAAGCCACATTCCCAGCCCCACCCTTACAATTTTATTCCACAACTTGCCTATCCTCAAGAAAAGGCTTCTGAGTATAAATCATCTAAAGGAATCCCTATAGAAAGTTGTCAAAAGATAACTAAGACAAAGCTCATACTTGGGAGAGACTCTAAACATGTGATGACTGTGACTAATGCCTCCATTTAATTATGTATCATTTTTCAACACTTAATAAAGTATTAATGAAAAACAAGTCAATGACCTGCTTTATTGTGTATAATTTTATAATAGATGTACAAAACATAATAATTATTATGTGTATAATAATACAAAATACGATAAACTATAAAATGAATAAAATAAAACAAATACAAAATCAATAATTAAAATAATCAACATATAATAAACATGCATATGTACATATATATCATATATTACACATGTATAGAAATATTTTTTACATTGCAGGGCCTCAATGCAGGCCCTGGGAACTCTAGCTTGAATTTCTTTTCCTCAAGGAGAGTGAGCTTCCCCTTCACCAATGGTGTAAAAGAGTTACCTGGACAATGAGCTCAAATCCCTTCAGTGGCAGAAATACTGGCCTCAGTTCCAAGACAGTGACTTCAAATTTTTAATGGAAGCACTTATGTTTATTCAGTTCAATACTGAACAGTTAAAAAAAAGCAATGTAGAATTTTGTACAGTTATTCCCCAAAGTGCTTCTTTGAGTACTAAAAATGTTGTGCAGAGGGGTTACAGTTACATTAACAAAGTAATGAGTACATTTCCTATTGAGCATTGTTGCTTCCTCCTTTGTTCTCCTCCTACCTGTTTGATCTTCATCTGTCCCGCAGAAGATGAATGGGGTCTGTGGAAAGGTAAGTGTGCTGCTGGCCCATTCGTCAGCCTCCAATAGCCCCGGAGACAGTCAGATGCAGCAGGGAGTCAAGCCAAGCAGGAACTCGTTTATCACCATGCAGCAAGCAAGTTTTAAAGCAAAAAACTGCTTGGCATGGAAGGGGAGGAAAAGGAACCAACCAATCACTGTAGAGGTCACCTTATCATGCACCTAAGCTTTCTATACTTTCCCTGCTGTCTTTCGAGCTATTCAAGTACAGACGTCACTTTACCTGGTTGTGGTACACAGTCAGATTTTAACATAAACAACTCGGACTCTGTCCACTCAACTGTCTCTCAGCGCCACATTTGCTGTCCATGTGCCCTACAGATTCATCCTTTTTGTTTTAATGGCAAACCCACCTCTTTGCTGAGGTTCAGGTCAGGGCACCTCTTATGGGGTTCGCCCAATTGGCACCTCCTCTTTCCGTGGTTCACATAAAGTATGGAGTAATCTTCAGCAATGAGCTTATCATAATAGACACGGAGAGCCATGCGTTGGATCTCTTGGGCTCTATCTTTTTCAATATATCCGCAAACCCCACATCCTGCTCATCTCCCAGTTAGTTATCCTTTTTCCCTCCTCAGTAAAGTTAATAAACTTCAGCCCCACCACAGTTAGAAATGTCCGAAGCAGTTAGATTACTTCTGGGACATATATAAAAGTCACTATCTTATAAGGTTGACCTCTTTAAAGCATGGGAGCAGCCTGGGTATTGGGGGTACCACACATGAGGCACAGTGCATCCTCCCGGCCCCCATACTGAGGCTATCCTTGGTAAAGGGGGTCTCAATCTCCAACATCCCAGGATCCTCTAGCCAGGTCAAATATGTCAAAATAAACCTCAGGCCACCAGGTCGAAGGGACAGCTTCCTTTTGGTGCTGTTGATGATTTCTCCATTGCCAATGCTGATCACTGCCCAGGTCACCCATTGAGGTTGATGTGGATTCCGTAGGGCCATTGCCAGGACTGGGAGGGTCAGGACAGCCAACAGCTGGAGCATCACCATCTGCAATTGTTAAAGAATGCAAGAGTTTCTCAAAGGCTGATTGCCTTTGGGGATGGTTAGTAAATATCTTTTTAGCTTTCCCTCTTTTAAAGACAATCCTCGACCAGCATAGCCGTTTTACTTTCCTTGTTGGTTAGTTTATCCTTGGGCTTCTTCCTGTATAGAAGAAATGGGTAAAACCTTAAAGTTCCTGGCTGGGATCCAAATGGGGGCTGTCTCCCCTATGGGAAAAACGTATCTGAATCCCCTGCCCATGGTAACTAGGGGGTCAGATCCACTCCATTGTTGTGTCAGGGGGTCCTTCCACCTGACTTTCACTTGGGGCTTAGGATTTAGTTGTCCCCAGTGCTTCTGAAACCTGGATTCAATTGCCCCTTTTGAAAAATTTAAAATGTTAATGGTAAACAAAGCTATCTGTAACTATATATGGGGGTTAACTCCCCCTTTTTGTTTTACTAATTGCTCGTTAAGACATGGTGATTTCTTTCTGTAATTGCTTGGCCTTGGAGATTATAGGGATTTCCTGTAGTATGAGTAATATGCCATCTGTTAGAGAACTCTGACATTGCTTTACTAACAAAATAAGGTCCATTATCAGTTTTAACTTGTGCTAGTAGACCCAAGGTGGCAAAGCATTGAAGTAAATGTGCTTCTGAATGTTTAGTTCTTTCTCCTGTATGTGCTGAATAGGTATCTATAGAAACAAAAATATATTTAAGCTTACCAAAGTCTGGAAAATGAGTCACATCTGTTTGCCAGAGGACATTGGGTTTGAGGCCTCTGGGATTTACCCCTGGTGGTTGTAGCGGGGGTACTTTTAAGAAGGGCTGGCATGTTTTACAGGTATGTACTATCTTTTTGAGGTCCTTTACAGGAATCTGAGGAAATCTATGTTGAAAACCTCTCCAATTATTGTGGGTTAAATCATGTAAATGGATGGCCTCTTGTAACATTAAAGCTTGTGGGCCAGTAGCTAACTGGTCTGCCCAATTATTGCCCATGGATAAAAACCCAGGAAGTTAAGAATGCCCTCTCAAATGTTGAATACGAATAGGGGTTCCCTGTCCATCTAATAGGCCCTTAAGGGTGCCCATAATGGGAAAATAGGGTTTCCATCCAGCTTAATATGTGACTGGGGAACATGAGGGAGCAAGTTAATCATATAAACTATCAGAATACAAATTAAAGGGTTTTTGAATGCCCTGAAGGACCATAATTACAGCAAACATTTTTTTATTGTGCTGACCCTTGACAAGGTTGAAATCTTTGTTGGCTTGGGGTCTTTTGTTGCTCCTCAAAGGTTGCATATGCAGAACCTGTTTTACCTCCATCAGTAAAAACATGGAAGGAGCCAGGAATAGGTGTAGGAGAAAATAGAGAAGGCATTATGAGGGGAAGTCACCATAACATGACGGTCCATTTAGATGACCCATAATGGCAGTCAATTTGACCTAGAAACCCTTCCAGGGAGAGAGCAAGTTGAGCATTGGCTCAAGTGAACACTCAACGTCTGCCATCCAAAAAGGAAAAACAGTGGAGTGACGGTCAAGGCCATAATGCCTTTGGGATTGGGTCCTTCCCTTGACAATAGCATCAGCAAGTTGGTCTGCCTGAGAGTACACCTGAGGTGTGTCCCCCAGGGGAGTGTGAACTCACTCTAATGGCTTCCCCGTTTGACTTAAAACTGCAGAAATCAATGTAACACCTGCAAACAACGAGAGGGAAAAGGGCTTAAGAATAGAATACCTCTTCAGGGAAAGTTCATCCAGGGCTCTTTGGAACTGTAAAAATATTGCCCAATGGCTGCTTGTAATTGTAATAACTTCTTGGGGTGTCCTGTCTTTTAGTCGGGTGAATAAGGGCACAAGACTATCTTTAGGGATGGGAACCCATGGCAACAGCCAATTGATTTCTCCTAAAAGACTTTGAAGTTGGGTTAGGGACAGAGATGCTGGAATATCCAGCAAAGGCTTAAGGGGGCTGGCCTGAGTCAAGGTATGGTGGGATCCGAACACCATAAAAATGAGGTACCATTTGAATTTTATTTAGGGTTATGGTAAAACTCCCCTTTTTTTAATATGGTGAGAATCTGGGCTAGAAGGCCCTCCAGGCGGCCCAGGTCTTGGTGCCCCAGAATTATGTCATCCATGTAGGCATAGGGACGGGAGGTGTCTCAACCCAACACAGGCCCTAAAAGTGTGGCCAAGTATTGTTAGCAAAAGGCCAGGCTATTGGCCATTTTCTGTGGCAGCAATAACCATTCAAATCCCCAAAGAGGATGGGAAAAAATTAAGAGAAGGGATGGAGAAGGCAAATTTCTTTCAGTCATTCAGATGCAAGGGGATCGAAAATAAACCATCTTTAATATCAATTACAACCAAGGTATATTCTGAAGCAGGAGTCCAGGGCATTCCTCTTAGGGAATTCCTACTAGCTCCATCCTTTCAGTTACCTTTCGTAGATCTTGGAGCATGAACCAAGCCCCGGATGCTTTTTGGATAACAAATACAGGTGTGTTCCAAAGACTCACAGAAGGGAGTATTTACCCAAGTTTTATCTGTTCCTCTACCGAAAGGTGGAGTGCTACAAGTTTAGGTTTGGTCAGTGGCACTGCTCCACCCAAATAGGGCTTCTTGGTTTCCACCTAATGGGAGGTACTTGGGGGACAATTGCCTTTAGGATTGGGGGTGCACCCAAGTGGGTCCCTTATGTTCTTCTCTGTACTTATGAAAGTTAAAAAAAATCTTTTTCTTATCTCCCTCTAGATCCTGTTTAAGCCTTTGTGATTCTTCTCCATCCAGGATATCATCATAGGATGCTCGATGGTCTGTAGTGACGACAGCATCCATTTGTCTTAGCATGTCTTGCTCTAGTAAATTGGTGGTGAGGATTTTTGCCACTAAAGGGCATATCTTTCCCTGCTCTTCATCTAAGCTAGTCCATTTCATAAGGGCGACCAACCTTTTGGACTAGGATTTGCCCCCTACCCGCAATATTGGGGGCCCGTGTGCAAGCTTCCAGTCCTAGGGAACTTCCTCCGCCCTGAGTATGGGTCAATCTGCCCTCAGTTCAATTAGGCAGTGAAACTGCTTTACACCTATGAAAATACTCATTTTAGGGTGGAGTCCTTCCCCCAGGGGGATGGTCCAATGGGCCTGGGTTGTCCTGCCATGAGGCTGCCTGGGCCTTACAGCAGAAGGGGTTCCTCCTTGAGCTAACGGGGCTGGAGGATGTCCCTCCCCTAGTTTAAAGGCTTCCCATCTAAATCAAACTTGGATCGACAATCCTTTTTCCAATGGTATCCCTTCCTGCACCTGGGGCAGGGTGTAGGGAGTGGTTTGGACCCCCTGGGCTAGTTGGCAGGGGGTGGGGGGCAGGGGGGCTTGTTGTGAACAGTCCGGCTTAAAGGGGCCCTCCTGTCCACATTTAAAACAAGTCCCTCTCACTGATGGCCTTGGGGTTCCTTGGCCCTGGGCTGCCAGAGCCTGGGTAATAGCCTTAGACATTGCAGATGTCTGAGCCTTTAAAGGTAAAGATAATGATTGGGCCTGGGGCTGTTGCATTCCACATCCTGCAAGGCCACCACTCATGTGCTCAGGGAACACTCTCTCAATCCCATGCAGGTTACGTGGTGGTCTGCATTCATCCCTTCCCAAAGCAGTAGCTTTAAAAAACTGATCTTGGAGGTCCCCTGCTGGCGACTTGTGGTGAACACTCTGTTGGACTCGGTCTATAAAATCAGGTAGAAGCTCACCCAGTTTTTGTCTTACTCATGCTATGGCAGACTCAGTGGGCCCTTCATCCAATTAGTACCACTCGGCAAGTCCTGCCTGCCTCACCTGGTCACCGTACAGGCCAGGTATTGCGGCCTGTTGGATGCCGGTGGAATACCCTTCCCCTGCCCCTGTTAACATGGCATAAGTAATCGGTATTGTGGATTGAGCCCCCCAGGTATTCTCCTCCTGCCATCTGCATTCCTCCTTAAAGAAGGCACACGATTTAATAAACTGAGAACTGGTGAGGACAGCTTTGGCCACATCTAGCCAATCCTTAGCGACAATGTCCTGTAATAGGGTCTGGGCCCAAGGACAGTTCGGACCATGCTCTGCCACTGTCTTGCGGAGTTGTTTAATATCCTTGGCTTCCCATGGATACCATTCCAAGGGTCTGTTAGCTCTGGTGCCAGATTGACTGAATACACTTGGGGAATTGAATCCTTTGGCCCAGGGTCCAGGCTCCTGGGTGGCCCTTCCTTTACAGGATAGGACTCAGCATAGGTTATTTTTCCAGCCCTCAGCTTCTCTGTGGAAGGTCTGTAGGGGTCCAGATCTCCCAGGTTCCTCTGCAGGGCCGCATAGGGCACTGTACCTCCCCCCCTAAATTGTGGGATTAGGGTGAGGGCATAGGACTGTCAGGGCCACCCAAGTCAGAGGGGTAACCCCTTTTCCTTACCACTTCACAAGTCCTCTTTTACTCCCTCTAGGCCTAATGTTGCCCCCTCCTCCTCCTTCTCTGAGATAGCATTACCCATACTAAGGATTTCACTTACCCTTAGAGACCCCTTAGCCTCGGCTGGAATATTTTCCTTTCCTGCCCCATGTTGGGTGCCAGATGTTGGGTCTTGGTCCATCCCGCAGAAGACAGACCGGGTCTGAGGAAAGGTAAGTGCGCCGCTTGCCCATTCCCCAGCTTCTCCTAGACCTGGAGACAGTCAGAGGCAGCAGGGAGTCAAGTCAAGCAGGAACTCTTTTATTACCATGCTGTGATTTTTTTTAGTCTATGTTCTATTTTCTTCCTCCATGGTATAACCCATTTTCACTGTATTTGATGTTGGTGACCTGCATCTTGCATATACATTTTTCTACTGTGGAGTGGAAGGGAAATAAAATTCTGAAACAAGGACACAGTATAACCCATTGTAACAATGAGATGAACAAGACTCTATGTTGAAAACGAACTTTACAATCTGGGGATGGGAGGGGGGATTTGGGACCGTGGGAAGAAAAAGGATGGCAGGGGAGAAACAAATGATATAACAATGCTCGTTACATAATGTACTCATTAACTTACTTATGTAACTCAAACCCCTCTCTACACCATTTTCACAATAAAAAAACGAAAAAAAAATTATCCTGGAGTACATTAACTTCAAATTTCCTAAGTGCTCTATAAATTAAGACCAATTTTAAGTGGGAAGAAGGTTCTCAGAAACATTTTTTGTGAGTGTGTGTGTTGTGCATTAGTTCCCAAGTTTACATAAGTTAGTAGAAGGAGAAACAATAGGAATAGAAGAAAGAGAAGTTCTACGTTTAGGTATAATGGTTCAATGCATTATCCAAGACTATGCAAATAAGATAACTTTGAAACAATAAAGCCAAGACCAGTATGTAGATCTATGGGAGTGATATAGAGAAAGCATTACTCCTAAATGGAATATGAAGGATGAGGCCACTCTCTTTCTTCTACTAGCTCTAAACATGTTAGTTAATCATGCAAATTTGTAAAAAAGTAGAATGGAAGAATAATTCTGGTTCCAAGCAAGTCAGATATAAGAGTATGGACTTAACTGAAAAAAAGGCCATGTTGAGAGAGCAGGAATTATACTAGCAATGAACTGGTGGCTAAGATCACATTTCTTTTTCTCTTTTTCTTTCTTTTTCTTTTTCTTTTTTCTTTTTTTGATGCTCGTGTGGCCTGAACTCCAGGCCTGGGCATTGTCCCCCTTCTCTTCAACTCAAAGCTTGTGCTCTACCTCTTGAGCCACAACCTCCAATTTTCTGGTGCTTCATTGGAGATAAGTGCCTCAGAAACTTTCCTACCCGTGCTGGATTTGAACTGCAATCCTCAGTCTCAACCTCCTGGGTAGCTAGGACTATAAGCGTGAGCCACTGGAACCTTGCTTAGGATCATATTTCTAACAGTGTACACTCAGCATATGTAATGTGTATGTCCATCTATCTTTATATGAACTCGAGTTAAAAATCTGGGCTACAGCTTAGATTTTACACTCAGAAAAATGTTTGTAGTTTTAGAGTTGATACTCCTGGAGAAATAAAACCTAATAATGGAAAGGAGTCTGGGAAGTCTCAGAATGTTTAGAAAAGTAAGAAAATAATAGAAAATATTTCCTGCGTAAGATTAGAATCAAGTGATAATTTTTAATATTAGAAAGTCCTCAAGGGAACTTTCCCCCCAAAAGCTTGAAAATAGGGCTGGGAAGGTGGCTCAGTGGTAGAGCGCTTGCCTTGCATGCATGAGGCCCTGGGTTCGATTCCTCAGCACCACATAAGAAAAAAGCCAGAAGTGGTGCTGTGGCTCAAGTGGTAGAGCGCTAGCCTTGAGCTGAAGAGCTGAGGGACAGCGCCCAGAGTTCAGGCCCCACGACCGGACCCCCCCAAAAAAAAAGCTTGAGAATATTATATAGGTAGGGGCCAGAGATAGAAAGTCAAGTCATCATTAATAAAGGGAACGTATCCATGGAGGAATGAATCAGAGATCCCTACAGGTGCATCTGAAAATGTTCATATCCTGTATCAAATGTTAGAATAGCTTTGAACATAGTACATGAACAGTCTGAGCCATCAGTCTAGTGGAAAATGTTATTGGAGTCTGTATCTAAATAAACCAACAAACAATGGTAGGACAATGTGATTCATACCAGGAATTCTAGCACTCAGACTAAGAAAGGAGATTAGAAAGTGGAATTACATAGTGATACATTCCCTGGACTAGGTAGTATAATTTTGTCTCAATAAAACAAACCAAGAAAGGAATAAAAAATAAACAAGGAAGGCATACACATTTGGAAGTTTGGGCTAATTTTGTGATTATATTTTGAGAAGTCAAGTTTCCTATTGAAATGCAACTAATATATAATCCTCAGTTGTGTTTTAAATGTTGTCTTCATTACAGAACATTCCTACATGCTAAAGAGATCATGATTCCCAACCAAAAATTTGAAAAATTAAAAATCATTCTGTTAGATTCCAAAGAAATGATGAAGGATTACAAAAGTTTAAGCCTTGAATAATAGGAAAATTGATTTAATGTAGGGCTTTGTATACAAATTAGAAGTTAGATTTAAAATAAATATTTTTGCTTGTAATTTACTATTCAATAGGATACTACAAAATTCTTTTCAAGTAGAAGATTTAATTTAGAAATTCACAAATGATTCTGGCATTCTATTTGCCTAGAATATTCTTTCAAGTGAGGTATAATTAGAACTTAGTTAATCGACAATTCCAACAGTTCATGTGTAACATGATACTGTGAATAATCTAGACATAGTTGCCAACAAATTGATATTAATTTATAAATTTAGAAAGCGAGCAATCTTTTGAGATTTTTGTGTAACATAGTATGAAGAGGTTAATTGTGTGACATTTTTTTCTTCTACCTATACCAAACACAGGAAGAAATTTCCTTAATTATTTACCTCTGTATACAATGAGAGAATGCAAGGTTCGGGGTTTGGTTTTATTTTGTTTTTGTTGTTTGTTTTGTCCTAGGGCTTGATCTCTGGGTCTGGGCACTGTCCGTGAGCCTATTTTGCTCAATGCTACTGCTCTACCATTTGAACCTCAGTGCCACTTGTGTCTAGATTTTCATGAGCAGTTTATTGGAGAGAAGAATTTAAGGAACCTTCCTGCTTGGGTGGCTTTGAAACATAATCTTCAGATCTTAATATTCAGATATTCAGATCTCCTGAATATCTATGATAGGTAATATATATAAGTATATATTAAAATAAAAATAATATTTGCAAGTGTTCTGATCTCAAGAATACCACTGGGGGAAAATGATGCAGCAAAGTTTAGTATAGTGTTTTTTTCCACAAGACGAAGGGCATCACATTAGCAGAAGGGCAGTATTTTTTCACAATAGTGATAAGCTAGTCATGATGTGAATTTAGGGAATTTTAAGATGAACCTTACAAATTGGAAACGGTTGGTCTAGGATGACTTTATGGAATAAAAATTGGGATTGATTGTCATAGAAATAATAGCTTACTCTGATGAACAAATGTTTACTTTTGAGGAATTAATTATTATAGATACTTTATAGTTTTATCTTCTACCAAAATGTATCTACTTTTTCTGTTGACTGCTAAATATGTAACGCCTCATTGGAAATAAAATGCAAACAGGTAGTTTTGAATGTCTCTGGTATGGCATTTTCAGAATTTGAAAATGAGTAGTTAGTAGTCATAGGAATGTTGAAGACCATATATATTCTGTCCTCTTAACAATTAGTAAGTTTTAAAAGTTAGGAGTTTCCATAGAATTCAACTGTTTTCTGATTTATTATGAGAAAATATTAAAAATGATATTTTTTCAATATAATAGCAAGCATATTGTGAAAATATTGTATAGTTTGATAAATTCCAGTGGATGTCTCTTTGATAAAGAAAGGGGTAATTAATTCAAATTAGCAGCCAAAATGTTCATTTTTTTAAAAAGGTAATACACATAGGATAATATTTACTATACCAATACAGTGAAATTGTATTTTATGCAGGTCATTTTTTAATTTAATTTTATTGTCAAGGTGATATATAGAAGGGGTTGTAGTAATTGTGAGGTAGTGATTACATAACACGTCGAACTTTTTATACCCTCCCTCATTTTTCTCAGACTTTTCTTTCACCCCAATACTCCTGACAAGTTGTAATGTAAATTTCCAACATGTTGTCTTGTAAGTATTGCTATTGCATTGGTTTGCCCTTTGTCCTTTGTCTCGCCATTTTGTTGTGCCTTTTCCCTTGCCAAATTAAGATAAATGTATATACAATACATAGGATACTGAAATCAAATACAGCAGGGGATAAACCATAGGGGAAAACACAAAAGAAAAAAGAAATCACATAGTACATTAAAAACAACAACCACAAAGTTAAACCTCTGTTTCAATATCCAGGAGTTCATTTTGCTCAGCATCATCTTATATGGTCATATATACATAGCTGTTGAGAAATTCTGTTCATCTGCTAGTACTATCCTAGACATTTTCTACTTATTACAAATGAGGAAAACCATGGAATCTGTTTATTTGTGGCTTGTTGATTTTACTTAGTAGGATTTTTCCAAGTCTTTCTATTTCCTTATGAATTGGAAGCATAGAATTCCACAAAATTCACATTTTGTCAATTCGTTCATCTACTGAGTGGCATATTGGTTTTAAACATGATTGCATGTAAGTATGATTTAGGGTCATTCAAAAATGACAGATGCCACCTCACCAGGTATACTAAAATAATCCTTTCTAAGTAAGATAGTATTTTATGGTGGTACAATTGTTGAGATATCTGGATAAGTTTAATGTATATCTTGGACTAAATTAGGCAAGAAGATATCCAATATCATATAGGACAAAAATGGTAGTGACAAAATATTTCCCTTGAGAAAGATATAGGAGACTGCCAGAAGTATGATATATATATAGTTCAGATAATTTTGAAGAATTTAGAAATGCAAGCTCAAGCCTGTCGCTTCAAATAATAATTATGTAAGTGGAAGGGCAAAAGAGGGGAAGAGAAGAAAATAACTGACAGTAGATCATTTGTCCCAAGATAGAGTATAAAAAGACATAATCTATAACTTCCAATATAATACGTTCCACTTAATTTAGGTACATGCAGAATATTTACTTGGCTTTTTCCTACTTTAATGCTCCAAAATAAATGAACATTTATAAGAAAAGTTATGTGATGGCCATTGCTTCAACCTGAACACTAACTGTGATGAGCCTTCTTTTTCTCACTTTGCCCTTGGAAAATTGTCCCTAAGTTGATGATGTTGTGGCTGATTAGAGTCAGAGTTAGGGGCTTCTACTTGTACAATTATCCCAGAATAGTTTAAAGCAGTTTTCCTCCCAAGATATCCAACTACATTGTCTGAAGCTGTACTTTGAACACACCCTCAAACCTGAGCACATGATTTGAAATTATACTTCAGCATTTCTTGGCATATTCTACTTTGTGCCTATGTCTTCTTTACACATTCCTTTTGAGTTCATAGTTGCTCTATTTCCATTTCATCTGAACATACATACATACATACATACATTAAACATATTTAAAATATTATGAGACTCCTTGACTTGGAATTCGGGCCATTTTTTCTGCCAGGCCTGGGATTTGAACTCAGCGTATGGGTAAATCTGCAGCACTGTGGGAGATTGGGAAGATCATCATGCTGGAACAAAAGAAAGTCAGGTCTGTTCTTAGGGCATGAATTCAAGTCCTAGCACTCGAAAAAATAATATTCATATACATTTTAAATAAATGATTTATATTTACATACACATATTCACTGCATATTGCAGTTAATGTATTCATTTTATTTTGTGTTTTATTTATTTCTTATGTACTTTAGTGAGTATGATTAAACATATATCATTTTTTGCATCATATTACATAAGACATAGATTTTCCTGTGTATTATACATCATTCCTGAGACCCAGGACTTTCACTGATAAGGAAAACAAGTGGGACAGTTGGCTTTCCAGCAGGATTAAAGTTTTGGCAGGCCCACTTCATGAATGGGCAAATTTTAGCACACCAGTCTGATGCAAGTGAAGTTGGCGGGCAAATTTGAGGACCTGAGATCGAGCCGTAGGAATTGCCAATATATAAACAGATAGATGCTTAGAATGCAGTGTGTGTGTGTGTGTGTGTGTGTGTGTGTGTGTGTGTGTGTGTGTGTGTGTGCACGCGTGTGTGTATATTTACATATGTATATGCATCTATAAATGTATACAGGGAGACAGATAGACATTTATGTAAATTCTAGTGTATAATCGTATATAAAGAGTGATGTCTATATCTTATTTCTATGTATTATATTATTACCAATTATTTGGTATAAAATTATGCCTACATTAATTAATCACAGTAGGATACTTAATAAAGTATTAATCAATGACCTATATTTATTGCTTATCATCATATACAAGAATGACTAGCTAATTAGTAATTTAATTAGTACATTTCAAACATTGTATTAGTATTCCTAAAGATAGGAACACATTTCTTAGGATCTTCAGCCATGTGTAGGTGGCAGTCCTGGGATCGAACTCAGGGTCTAGGTGTCTGGGTTGGACTCAGGCTTCATGGACAGCCCCCAGCCTTCGTCCATGCAAGGTCACGTACGATTTTCAAGCCAAGTCATTGAGACCCAGGAGGGTCACAGTGCTAAGGAAACAAAAGTAAAACTGTTGTATAAAACTATCTGGTTTATTTCCTCGTCCATTTTTGTTGGTTTGATGTTTTTGGTTGTTGTTGTTTTTTTTTTTTTTTTGCCAGAGATGGGAGTTGAACTTGCGTCCTAGGATCCCTGAATCATCTTTGGGTGTAAAAGTTGCACCCGAGCCTAGTGTAATCATGGTTTAAGATACAATAAAATGCATCCTTGAGCAAAAGGAGCTCAGGGAAAAGGTCTAGGCTCACAGTTCAAGCCTCAGGAACTGCCACAAAAAAAAGAGCCAGTAACTCCATGTGTCTGTGAATGTATCCATGTATTTGTATCGGTGAACATCCAGAGTCTCTAAGAAGAAAGGCACCCAGCTAGGAAATTTGCTTTGAATAGAATGATTTCATAGCACAGAGAGTACTTTCAAGATGGTGCATGTTCCCTGGCTCCCCTCAATGTTCCCAGTGTAGCCTGAGGGTTTTTCATACCCGAGTATGCTGGAGGAAGTGTGCCTCATTGTTGGAACAGGCAGAGAAAAAGCCTCACTCCTGCCTGTACAGTTGTGTAGCAAACAATTCATGCGGGGCAATTAGGAAGGATGTATGTGGGCAGGCTCTGAAGGTCAGGAGAAAAAGGCCTCTTTGTACCCCAAGCTATCTCTCCTCCCAGTGCTGTGTTTTGACAGGAAGTATTCATTTGTGCCATCTCCCGTGGCAGGCCAAGTTCCCTGCACTCATCCTGTCTTTGTAAGCCTATGTTTCAGTGTTGAAACAAACTACTACCACTAATTCAAGGGTCCTTCTGGCAGACAATTAGGGAGCTGAACCTAATGAAATTATTCATTATTGGCAACGATGCCTCCGTGTGTGTGTGTGTGTGTGTGTGTGTGTGTGTGTGTGTGTGTGTGTTTGTGCATACACCAGTCATGGTGCTTGAACTCAGTTCCTAACCACTCTACCTGAGTTTTTCTCCTGTATAAGGACAGCACTCTACCAATTGAGTCACTTCAGGCTTTTTTTCCCTAGGGATGTGGTACTGAGAATTCAAACCCTGGGTTTCACACATGCAAAGCCGTCTACCTCTAAGAAACATTCCCTATGCTCCACTTCCGGTTTCTTTCTTTCTTTTCTTGTAAGTTGGAAGAGTTGATGTCTGGGCCTGGGTGCTGCCTCTGATCTCTTCAGCTCATGTCTAGTGCTCTACCACTTGAGCTACAGCACCCCTTTAGGCTTTCTGGTAGTTTATTGGAAATAACCATCTCAAGGAATTTCCTGCCCAGGCTGGCTTTGGACCATGATCTGGGATAGTTTTGAACCAAGATCCTCAGCATCCTGAGCAGGCAGGATGATAGACCTCAGCTAAAGACACCTAAGCCGTGACACTTTGCTGCAAGGATGTCCTTGGCTCCACATGGTAGAACGTTAGCCATGAGCCCAAGAAGAAAGTCAGCACCTAGGCTCTGAGTTCAAGGTTCGTAATGGAGAAAACTTAACCAAAACAATTGTCTGCAGGAGACAAGTCACTAGAGCTCAGTGTATACATAAATTCAGCCCTGCCTTGGGGACATATATGAGCCTCTGCACAATTTTCTTACTTCTGTAGCTCTTATAAGGACCAGATGAACCAATATAACTCATGAAGGACTCAGTACATAGGACCCTGTGCAGGACTCAGCACACAGTACTCCATGAACGACCTAGCACCCCTGGAAGGACTCATCACATAGCTGTATCCTACAAACTGTCATTAGAATTAGGGTGCTTTCATCAGTATCACCATTCTTTCAGATACATGTCACAAACCGCACAAGTTCACATTAAATGGTTTAGAGGGGTGTGTTTTATGGATAGTGTCATCAGCCTCGGGGATTGCAATAATAGGTTGGAGGTACTGTCCTGAGATCTTTTCCTCAAGGCTACATCTCTAACACTTTGAGGCACAGCTTATAGTCTGGTAGACTTCCTGCCAGGGCTGAGTTTTCAACCCACCAGTGTCTAATCTCATCCCCCTAGCAGCTAGGGGTGAGCCAGCAGTGTCTGGTTCCATGGTGCTGGGTTGCAGCTCTTGACCTCTGGCTAAGTCAGGTTAGATGCCAACCATCAACTTCAGACTCCCAGCTTGCTCTGTCATGAGGTATTTGCAGTGTTATCATTATATAGTTGCAGTCAGAACAGTCTATCTTTTTTTTGATGCCATTCCTGGGTCTTGAGTAAGAGTCTAGAGACATTCACTAAGCTTTTATGCTCAGCTAGTGCTCGGCTGCTTGAGTGACAGCATGACTTCTTGATGTATCTGTGCACACAGTAGAGAGGAATCGAACCCAGGGCTTTGTATGTACTAGGCAAGCACTCTACCACTAAGCCCCAGGAATGACAAATGTAGAAACAGATATATAGATTGTTTCATAGAAATATATATATATATATATATATATATGCATGTATGTATAAAACAAGACAGAGATATCTGTATATTATTTGATTTTATATACTATATTACTACCACTTATTGATAAATTATTCCTTCCTTTATTTAAGAATGGTGGTTGAATACATAACAAAGTATTAATTAAAATTTAGTCAGTGTACTATAATTATTGTGTATAATTTTATAATATAATCATACACTACTAATATAATTACTTTACAACATTCAATTCGTATGGAAGTATATCGGAAAGCATTTCTTAGGATCTCCCACCATTCGTAGGTGGCAGTCCTGAGATTCGCACCCCGGGTCTAGGTTGCTGGTTTTGGCTATGGCTTCCATGATAGTCCACCAAACTTCAGCAGTACAAGGTCATGTACACTTTCTGGGCCCTGTCATTTAGACCCAGGATGGTTGCAATGCAAAGGAGTAAACTATGTAAAACCGACTTCTGGAACTTCTCAGTTGTATCCTTCTCCTTTTTTCCCCCTCTCTTTGTTCTTCTTTTTTTTTCGGTATTGGGGCCAGAACTCTGATTCTGGGTGCTGTCCATCAACTATTCAGCTCAAGACTATCGCTCTGCCACTTGAGCCATAGCACTACTTCCAGCTTTTTTCTGCTTATGTGGTGCTGAGGAATCAAACCCAGTGCTTTATGCATGCAAGCTAAGCACTCTATTACTGACCCACCTTCCCAGCACTTCTCCTTTTTTTTCTTGTGAGTCCCAAGATTTGAACTCGGGTCATAGGGTCTTAGGATGGACTGTGGGTCCAGAGGCTACACCCTAGCCTAGGATGATAGAAGTTGAGGCAGAGTTGCCACGAGCTGAGTTCAAGCCCCAAGCCTGGCCAAAAAAAATTAAGGCCCTTACTTGGAATTTGCACCATTTTTCTGGAAGGCCTGGAATTTGAACTCAGGGCCTGGGCAATTCTGTGTCACTGTGGGGCAGAGGAAGCTCACTATCATTGAATAAAGCAATTTCAGCCCAGTTTCCAGGGCCCGAATTCAAGCCCCAGCACAGATAAAAATAATATTCATATATGAGATCTATTTACATACATGGGTTTATTCCCTATGACATTTATTACCCTTATTTTTTATTTTATTTAGTATTATTACATATATAACATTTATTTCATGTATTACATCTTATCACATGGGTATATTTACATATGGGTTATACTATACACCATATTGAGAGCCAGAACTTTCACAGAGAAGGAAAAAAATGTGTCAAAATTTACTTCTGACTCCACATGTAAAATTTTGGCCATGCTTGGACTTGAACTCACAGCCCACAATGCCCAATTCATGAAAAGGTCAGTGTAGAAAAATAGTCCTTGGCAAACTGAGCTGCCAGCCAGTTC
Source organism: Dipodomys spectabilis (assembly GCF_019054845.1). Classification (NCBI taxonomy): domain Eukaryota; kingdom Metazoa; phylum Chordata; class Mammalia; order Rodentia; family Heteromyidae; genus Dipodomys; species Dipodomys spectabilis. The sequence goes on along the minus strand of NW_024870798.1, from coordinate 6,307,113 downwards.
TAAGGACCTGAGAACAAGCCATAGCAGTGGTTGATAGATATAGATATAGAGATTGAGATTGATATAGAGATAGATAGATAGATGTGTAGTTTGCTATATATGAGAGAGAGAGACAATGTGAGGATATTAAATTATATATATATTATGAATTATTATTAAATTATGCCTCCATTTAATGAAGTATCATGGTTGAATACTTATTGAAGCATTAATGTAAATGTAGTCAGTATTCCTTAATTGGAACTATCACACCGTGGTGCTAGAATGGAAGACATAATCCAATACTTTTTGTGTGGCATTCTATAAGAGAATCATGAACTAACTGTAAATATAATTGTTACTTTTTTTTTTTTTTTTTTGGTTGTGGGGCTTGAACTCTGGGCCTGAGCGCTGTCCCTCAGCTCTTTAGCTCAAGGCGAGCGCTCTACCACTTGAGCTACAGCGCCACTTCCGGTTTTCTAGTGGTTTATTGGAGATAAGAGTTTCACGGACTTTCCTGCCAAGGCTGGCTTTGAACCGCGATCCTCAGATCTCAGCCTCCTGAGTAGCTAGGATTACAGGCGTGAGCCACCGGCGCCCGGCTTATAATTGTTACTTTTATAACACTCCATTAAGCATTCACATGAATCGTGAAGATTTTCTCAAGATCTCCCTCCATTTGTAGGAGGCAGTCCTGGCATTCAAACTCCAGGCCTGGGTAGTTTACTTCAAAATGCAAACCATTAGAATGACACTGTGAAGATTTCAGTTTGTCACAATGAAAAAAAGAACAAGAAGTAAAGAAAGCCGGGTGTCATTTGTGCCTGCCTGTAATCCTAGCTCTTCAGAAGTCTGAGAGGTAGAGAATGCCAGTTTGAACTCAGCCAGGACAGGAAAGTCCACAGCACTGTTATTTCTGTGGGATCACAGAAATAAAAAATTGCCATAACTGTGGCTGTGGCTCAAGGACAGAGCGATACCCTTGAGCAAAAGGAGCTCAGGGAATGTGCCTAGGCTCATAATACAACCCCTGAACCTGCCAAAAAAAACAAAAGTAACTCCATGTCTCCCCATGTATGTATGCATGTATTTCTATCGGTGAAGGTCCAGAATCCCTAAGATGAAAGGCACAAAACTAGGAAATTTGCTTTGAATAAAATGATTTCATAGCACAGACAGTGCTTTCAAGACAGTTCATGTTCCGGGGTTCCCCAATCCCAGTGTAGCCTGAGGTTTTCTCCACACCAGGGACTGCTGGAGGAAGTCTGCCTCACTGTTGGAACAGGCAGACAAAATCCTCACATCTGTACAGCTGTGTAACAAACAACTCCATCTGGGTCAATTAGTGAGGAGGAGTGTGGGTGGGCTCTGAAGCCTAGGAAAAAAAGGCCCCTTTGAAACTCAAGCTATCTCTCTCCTCAGTGCTATTTTGACAAGCCTCCATTTGTGCCACCTCCTGTGGAAGGCCAAGTTCCCTGCACTTATCCTGTCTTTGTTAGACTATGTTCCAGTGTTGAAATAACTTGCTACAATAAATTCAAGGGTCCTTTCTGGCAGACAACAAGGGAGCTGAATCTAATAAAATGATTCATTATTGGCAACGGTGCCTTCCTAGGTTCTAGAAGCTTGCTAAATCTAAGCACATGTGTAATATCACAATGCTTCCTGGCATCTAGAGCCGGTGAAGTTCATCAAGTTTTAAAACCTTTGACCTCTCCTAGTTGGGCCCTGGGTGGCTAGGTTTTGGGGTTGAACAAAGGGCCTGAGTGCTGACTATGAGCTCAGAACAGAAGCTCAGTGCTTTACCATTTGGTGTCACAACATCATTTCTGGTATCTGTGTGTGTATGTGTGTGTGTGTGTGTGTGTGTGTGTGTGTGTGTGTGTGTGTGTGCATGAATGTGTGTGCATACACTTGTCCTAGAGCTTGAACTCAGGGCCTGAACACTGTACCTGAGTTTCTCCTGTACAAAAATAGGACTCTACCACTTGAGCCATAGAGCCACTTCAGGCTTTATTCTAGTGAAGTGGTACTAAATAATCAAGCTCAGGGTTTCATACATGCAAAGCACTCTACCCTAAGACACATTCCCAGCAATCCATTTCAGGTTTCTTTCTTTCTTTTCTTGTAAGTTGGAGGAATTGAAGTCTAGGCCTGGGTGCTGTCCTTGAGCTCTTCAGCTAAATAAAAGTGCTCTACCACTTGAACTACAGCACCCCTGCAGGTTTTTGTTAGTTCACTGGAGAGAAGCCTCCCAAGGAATTTCCTGCCCAGACTGGCTTTGGATTGTGATTCTCAGCTCTCAGGATCCTGAGTAGCTAGGATGACAGGTGTGAGTTGCTGGCACCCAGCTTCCACCTCAAGTTTCTAAGTGGTGAATAGGAGATAATAGTCGCATGGGACCTTTTGTGTCTGGGATAGTTTGGAACCGAGGTCGTCATATCTCAGCTTCCTGAGTAGGCAGGATGACAGACCTCAGCTACAGATGCCTACACTCTAACACTCTGTTGCAAGAGGGTTCTTGGCTCCACTTGGTGGGGTGCTGGCCATGAGCCCAACAGAGAAAGTTCAGTGGCTAGGCCCTAAGTTCAAGGTTCACGACCAAGAAAAACAAACCAAAACAATTGTCTGCAGGAGACAACTCACTAGAGTTAGGTACATACACAATTGGCACTGACATGGGGTCATATCTGAGCCTCAAGATTCTCATCTGAACAATCATCTGACTTCTGGAGCCCTTACAAGGACTAAGTGAAAGAATTTACCCCGTGAAGGACTCAGCACACAATACCTCATGAAAGACTCATCACATAGCTGTATCCCACAAGCTGTCAGTGTTAGGGTGCTTCCCTCAGTACCACCATTCTTTCAGAAATACATAACAAACTACATAAAGTTCACATCTAATGATTAAGAGGGATGGGTTTTTGGGGGAGGTGGAGTCAGCCACGGGAATTTCACTGAAAGGTTGGGGGTACTGTCCTATGATCTTTTGCTCAAGGCTAGAACTCTACCACTTTGTGCCACAGCTCAGAATTTCACCGACTTCCTATCTGGGCTGGGTTTTAAACCCAACAGTGTCAGATCTCAGCCCCCGAGTATCTTGGATGACAAAGGTGATGGAGCCAGAACCACCTGGTTCTGTGGAGCTGGGTTGCAGCCGTTTACATTTGGCTAAGTCAGGTTAGATGTCAGCTGTCAGCATCAGACTTCTGGCTTGCTCTGTGATGAAGTATTTGCAGTGCTATCGTTATATAGTTGCAGTCAGAACATTCTATCTTTATTTGGTGCCATTCCTGGGTGTTGAGTAAGAGTCTAGACACAGTCTCTAAGCTTTTATCCTCAAAGCTAGTGCTCCGATGCTTGAGCGACAACACAACTTCTGGATTTTTCTATGCACATTGTAGTGAGGATTGAACCCAAGGCTTTGTATGTACTAGGCAAGCACTCTACCACTGAGCCCCAGTAGTGCCAATAGTGACAAGAGCATAAACAGATCGATTGTGTAGATTGGTAGATAGATAGATAGATGTGTGTATATATATATATATGCATAAAGAGAGAGGGAATGTGAGGATATTAAATTATATACATTATTACCAATTATTAGTTATGAAATTATGCCTCCATTTAATAAAGTATCCTGGTTGAATACTTATAGAAACATTAATTAAAAATTATTCAATATCCTTCCATTAGGGGAATCACACCAAGGTGCTAGAATGGAAAATATAAATCCAATAATTTTTGCATGGCATTCTAAAATAGAATCATGAATTAACTGCAAATTTAATTATTATTTTTATAACATTCCATTAGCATTCACATGAATGGGAATGAGATTGTCAGTATCTCCTTCAATTTGTGGGTGGCAGTCCTGGCATTCGAACTCCAAGCCTGGGTAGTTTACTTCGAATGCAAACCATTGGAATAACACCGTGAAGATTTCAGATTGTTATGATTACAAAAAGAACAACAAGAAGAAAAGAAAACCAGGACCCAGGGGCTCCTGCCTGTAATCCTAGCTCCTCAGGAGGCTGAGATGTAGAGACTGACAATTTGAATTCAACCGGGGCAGGAAAGTACATGACCCTCTTATTTCTAAGAGATTACAGGGAAAAAAACATGAATGGGGCTGTTGCTCAAGGGCAGAGCACTACCCTTGAGCAAAAGGAGCTCAGGGACAGGGTCTAGGCTGATAGTGCAACACGGAACTGCTCCCCCCCCCAAGGAGGCAATAACTCCATGTCTCTGTGTTTGGATGGATGATGTATGGATGATGGGCATTCAGCAGGTTGCCAATGCCCAGCCCCCCAAACTGGGCAAGCTGGGACAAGCCCTGAAGAGTACTAAGTCTGAGCCGGCAACTTGAACAAAGCATCCTTGTATGCCATTTAATAACTGAAGCTTGATATTCTGGCTGCGGTGTCCCATCGGGACAACTAGAAGCCGGCCACTGCCTCCAGGGAGATCACAGTTCCTACACTGTAGGAGTGGTCAAAGTTTCTGGCTCCATATTCTCTATCCCTCTGTAGGATGTGAGCCTAGATCCTCTGGGGCCTGGTAGCTATCACTCATTTATCATTCCTCATTGCCTAGTCACATGCTGCTCCCAAATCTTGATAGATATGAAATTTTCAGCGATTTTTATGCCTAAAGAGGTATGTCAATAAATCCCACCCTCATAACTCCCGTTAGAAGTGAGCCTTGGGCTGCGAATGTGGCTTAGTGGTAGAGTGTTTGCCTAGCATGCACTAAATCCTGGGTTTGATTCCTCAGTTCCACAGAAACAGCAAAAGCCAAAAGTCGCATTGTGGCTTAAGTGATACCCTTGAGCAAAAGAAGTTCAGGAACTTGCCCAGACCCTGATTTCAAGCCCCAAGACTGGCACAAAAAGAAGTGAACCTGGTGAGACATATTTTTTCTGGGACTCAGAGGAAGGCTGAGGTTATATGTAAGAGGTAGGGTAGAAGGCAGGTGCTGGTGGCTCACCCTTGGAAGCTACTCAGCAAGCTGAGATTTAAGGATCCCAATTGCAGGCAAGAAAGTCTATATGAGAACCTTTTCTCCAATTAAACACCCCCCAAAGCCAGAAATAGAACTGTGGTTCAAGTAGTAATGTGCTAGCCTTGAGCACAAAAGCTCAGGGATAAGATAGCATCCAGGCAATTAATTCAAACCCAGGAGAGGCACACACACACACACACACACACACACACACACACACACACACACACACACACCCCAAGATAGAGCATTTGCCAGTCAGCCTGCAAAAATTCCATCTCTAGCAACTCAATATGAAAAAAGAGGTAGAAGGGAAGCAAGGACTTGTTCCAGGAGGTGATATATCCAGTGCCAAAATTCTACAGGAATTCTAAGATGTGGATACAAGACAGAGAGCCTCAGGCAGAAGGTACAGCATGGACAGAGCTCCTGAGGTGTGCTGTAGAGCAGGTGGTGTTGTTGGAATGAAAGCTCTGTGGCTTCAGAAAAGTCTGGTAGGACATTCAAGGCTGGGTCAAAGTTTGTACTTGAGTCACAGGGCAGAGGGTGGAGTCTTAGAGTGGGGCCTAGGGGGAAGATTAGAATGGCTTTCCACCAGGGATCCCAGCCATTTCCTGTGGCTGGAAGCCTATTTTTCACAGTTCCTAACCCTCAGCCATGCATTGCATGGAGGAGTCAGGGCAAATGCAGGAAGAAAAGCTTCTAGCCCAATGCTAACAGTGGCTCAAACCCTGTAAATCCTACCTACTCGGGAGCCTGAGATAGAGATCAAGGGTCCAGCCAGATCAGGAGAGGAAAGTTAGTGAGACTGTTCTTGCAAATGAACTACCAAAAAGCAGAAATGGAGCTGGGGCTCAAGTGGTAGAGTACTAACCTTGAGGGAAAAAGTTAAGAGACCAGAAACCAGACCCTGAGTTCAAGCCCAGTACTGGCACAGAAAAATAAAGAAAAGCTTTCAGGAGCTCCTAGTCCACTCTGGTGAAAGGCCAGATCAGCTGGGCGGCAGTGGCTCATATCTGTCCTCCTACCTCCTCAAGAGGTTGAGATGTGAGGATCGCAGTTCAATGCCAGCCCAGGCAGGAAAGTCCGGGAGACTCTGATCTCCAAGGATCCTCCAGAGGACCCGACGTAGTTCTGTAGCTCAAGTTGTAAGCTTAAGAGCTGGGGACAGAGCCCAGGCCCATAGTTCAAGCCCCGTGACCAAAACCTGTTCTGCTTGGACCTCACTCTATGGCTCTAGGCAAAGTAGTTTCCAGTGGGCCCCCTGAGGTTCTCCCAATGTGTAGGTGTTCTACAAGTCTTGAGTGGAGCCTGTTTGGAGGCCATTGCCTACAGAGCGGGCCACAGTACCAGAGAAAGATTGAGCCTTGGGGCATGGAGATCATCAGAATTGCATCTGTCATGGGTGCAATGTGGATCTGAGCAGTAGATTGCCATCTCAGACCAGGGTTCTGGGCCAGGAGGGGCAGGAGGTGCAAGATGTCACTCCAAGTAACGTCCACTCATGCGGGTATCACAAGTGTGTGAATTTGTCAGGCACATCTTGGGCAGGTGTTGAGTTGGGCTCATGAAAGCCTTGTAGGCTCAGAAATCCACAGCCAACTGGCTGTTGCTTGTAGCAGTCGCTATCCCAGGAATCCCAGGGCTTGGAACTTACTGGCATGGCCGAGACCCCTCAGCCCAAGAAAGACTTAGGGAGAAAGCACTTGATTTGGCTTGAGAGTTTACTGTGACTATGCCTCAGACTGCCCCCAGTTCTAGTTCAGCTCATCATTACTACCTTCCTCTGAATGTGTGTGTGTGTGTGTGTGTGTGTGTGTGTGTGTGTGTGTGTGTGTGGTGTGTTTGTGTGTGGATGAGCAAGTATGCATCTTGGTACTAAGGCTTGAACTCAGGGCCCAGGCTCTGTCCCTCACTTTTTTCATTCAGGGCTAGCTCTCTACAACTTGAACCACATCTTTTCTTCCAGCTTTCAGGTGGTTCTTGGGAGAGGAGAGTCTCACAGACATTTCTTGCTATTAGCATTTGGCCACATTTACCTTCTTGGCTAAAACAGACTACCTCTCTCCCAGCTGAGCATCCATCTACAGCCACCCCTCCTACCCCAGGCTTCAGATGAAACATAACTTCCTCCCCTGAGGACAAAGAAATGGGATCAGTTTGACCTTTGTGGTCTCCACACAATCAGGGGCTGCTGGGAGCTGTTGTAGAGGTCAGAGATCTTGGCCAGGGCAAGTAGACAGCTGTTACAATGCAAGAAAGTATGAAAAGATATCCTTGTAGCTGGATGCCAGTGGCTATAATCCAGGCTACTCAAGGCTGAAACCCACCCAAGAAAGAGATGCATGTGGGCACATGGGAGCTCGAAGTTAAGACATGATATTCAAGACTCCCAGAACAGGCCCCATCATGCTCTGATTCTTTAGATTCTATGTCCTACATCAAGACATTCTTAGATGGGACTGACCATGCACCTAGTTAGGACATTCAAGTACAATCTCATACTGAGACCTCCTGACCTTATCAAAGACTCAGGATCTCTCGCAGTACTGTCTCAATACTGGGCAGTGAGGTGAGTTCTAGTTATCCAACTACAAGATGTGGGAATGAAAGGATTTCTTGGCCAAGGGTCCCTCTCTCTCGGGAAGGAGAAAAGGGTTCATCCATCCCAAGAATGTTCCTAGGTGGTGAGTATTCTCAAAGAAACAACAATGCTCAGAGCCTAGTGCCTCTAGTTTTCCCACCAGCCTCTACCCAAACTTTCCTCACCTTCAGTTGGCCCTCTCTGAGTCCCAGATCTGCCATCTAGACTAAAGGCTGAGCCAGCAAAGACACCCACCTCTGCCTCTGAGAATGTCAATCACGGGGTCCTAACGCCCACTTGAGGAAATCTTGGGGCACCACTGATCTGACTCCCGGCCTCATTCCCTGTCTGTCCTGTGCCAGTGGCATGCTTACCTCTTTCTCTGGTAAAGAAATGAACACAGAGGATGTGATCTTCAGATTGAGCCTGGAAATCCCAGTCCCCAATGTCTTACTGCACAGGCATCCTGCGGTGGATGATAGCCAGGTGGTCAACAGGCACCAGGACATTTAATTGCAATGTGGCTGGGTCAAAAGCTCTATCAGTGATGGTCTAGGTTGACAGGCGAGGTCCTGACACACCTGAACTGGGATCATCCTCCCTCTACATCTTCCTTTTTATCCCTTGCTCCCCCCTCTTGACACTCCATCACCCCAACACCTCCCTAGCCCTTAGACATTTCCTTCATATCTGACCAGAAAATAAACTCCTTGGGGCGGAAGATGATTGAAACCTGGTGACCCACCCTGCGCCCAAGGCTCTACTCAAGGCTGCTTCTCTCTGCAGTCGGTGACCACAAGGCTCCTGGATGTCATGAAGTTGCTGAGGGGTCAGTGGCTTGGTCCTACATACTGCCTTTATGCTCTGCAACTGTCCCCACAGAGATATGAATTGTTGGCTCCCATGATCCAGGGCCTCCAAACCAAGGCTTGCATGTTCTTCCTTCTTCCTTCCTTTCTTCCTTTTCTCTCTCTGTATTTCCCTCCTCTCTCTCTCTTTCCTTTCTTTCTCTCACTCCTGGACCTTGAACTCAGAACCTGGGTGATGTGGTTGAGCCTTTTTACTCAAGGCCAACAGACTACAGCTTCAGCCACACATCCACTTCTACTGTTTTCTTTTTGTTAGTTAGTTGGACATAACAGTCTTACAGGCTTTCCTGCCCCGGCCTTAAGCCTCTATCCTTCCATCTCAGCCTCTTAGTAGCTAGGATGACAGGTGTGAAGCATTGGCATCCAGCTCAAACCAAGGTTTCTTCATGTACTGTGGAACCAGCACTGGAACCTTTCATTGTCTATGGACCCCCTGGAGCCTGGCTCATACTGTAACTGTTTTTTGGATAAATAAATGAGCATCTTTCTACGACAATACTACAGAAAAGTCCCATCTGATACAGGTAAGCATCCTGGTGGGGGGGAAACCTGATGTAGCTCTCCCACAGTTCTCTGTCCTCCCTCTTCCTGCCCTCCTGGTGCCACTGCACTTAACTGTTTTGGTTCCGAGGAAGTGAGCCACGAGGTACTCACTGGATTCCGGGGCCTCTGGGATGCCTATCTTCTCAAAGATCTCTGTTCAGCTGCTGACCATCTCTGTGGCACTCAATTCCCCACACAGGTGTGAACGAGGTTGCCTTGAGATGAAGGCCTGGCTGAAGGGGCCTCCTCTTCTCCCCCTGAGGCTAGCCAGGATGGTCTAACATATCCGGCCCCCAAGGTTCAAGTTGCAGAGAAAGGATCCTCGAAGCATCCCAGGTTTCTGAATCTCCAAGAGTCCAGTGCAGATGCTGGGAATCATCTCTGCTCACAGCTGGCAGGCTGGGGATGGTGAGGTCACAATCTCTGCTCCCCAAGATGTCCTCGACTGTGGTGGTCACCCTAGAGAGAGCAGGAATAGAATCAACAGCTGCCAAAGAAAGGCAGTCAAGGCATGATGTTCATAGCAGGAGACCATCTGGCTAGGGAACTCTGCCTGTGGTGCTTTGAATGTCATTGTTTGGTGGCTGAAATGTTCCATCTAATTTGACCCATAATCCCAGGTGTTAGTGGAAATTGTCAGCTTCAAGATAAAATCCTGGAAAACATGGTATTTAATTTGTCCCAATCAAAGGGTTCCAAAGTCAGCTGTCCCCTTTTCCTTCCAGACAGCCTAGAGCAGGTTACAGAAACTGGCATTCAGACAGCCCTTGCTAACAGCCACGGCCTGATACTGAGCGGGCTCCACAGGGGGAATGCACGTGCCTACCACTGCCCAGCTGGAAACTGCCCAGGCGGGACACAGATTGGAGTCTGCAGGACCCCAGAGATGATTGACCACTGGTACAATGCCCTGGGAGGGAATCCATGTCACCAGTGGGGGCCCAGAGCACCCTGCCCAGATGCCCACGGACACAGTCAATGCCCTGGGTAAGGTTGCCTTCTCATCCTCGGTCGTGGTGAACCATGTGCCATGTCACACCGTTCACCATGCCCCAGACCCTCCTAGCCTCACAGCCCCTGCCCTACTCCCCCCCCCCCCGCAACTAATTCCTTGATTATATTTGGCAGACACATTCCCAACCCTCTAATTAGCTCCAACTATACACACGAGAGCAGACTGTCTGGCTAGAAGAGTATGCCTGCATTCACACTTGCCTCATGAGCCTTCTGGCTGAAGACAGTCCTTCTGTCCACCCTGGTCTGCAATTCACACAGGCCTCCTAGGGGAGACCCACACAGGCCCAGCAGCTACTGTGGGCTATAGGAAATAGGGAAGAGGTAGGTGGAAAGGAATGTCTACTGAAAATTTCTCCAAAGGAGCCATGAAACGGTGAAGGAGAAAACAAAAATATGGCTGGACTCATACTTGGCATTGATGAAAAAAGAAGAACAAATACACACACACACACACACACACACACACACACATACATATAAAATGCTTTTGCTCTTTTTAGACACAATGACTTAAATATGTTTTCATTGTTCTCCCTGCTCTCCAAACACACATACACACACAACCACGCACACACACAAACACCACACACACATAAATCCAGACCTGTGACAGAAGACTCCTCCATGCAGCACATGCAATTTGCCAACTGATCACTCACCTGAGCACAGACAGGCAGGTATAAGGAGAAAGATGATCTCTCTCTCCTCTCTCTCTCCCTCTCTCTCTCTCTTCCTCTCTCTCTCTCTTCCTCTCTGTCTCTCTCTCTCTGCCTCCATCCCTCTCTCTCTCTCATGCATACACACACACACACACACACACACACACACACACACACAAATGCACACACAAAGAGACTCAGCAGTGTCTCTCCTGAGTTGTTGGTTCCTCCTCTGGGACAAGGTACAAGCTGGAGCACAGGGATTCCCTTGTCAAACTAGTGGCTCCCACCCAAAGGAGCACCACTCTAATAATGCAGAACCACTCTAGCTCTCCCTTTCTCAAGGCCCAGACACTTTCCCTTGGGAACAACCAGCATTTATTCACCATTCACCAAAATCCCAGGCCAGGACGCTGTGTGAAGGTGTCCTGAGATAGGTGGCTCCTCAGAGCCAGGACTGAAAACAAGCAGGGGGGTCACAGTGTCCCAGAGGGGTGTTTGACCTGGGGTGGGGGCAGTGTTGGGAAATGCATGGGGTCCTAAAGGCTACATGCATGGACAGACTCCCTACTTCCAGCCTAGATGCTTCTGGGTGACTTGGTGAATTCTTGTGAAGGACTAGGAGAGCAGATGGACTGTGAGCCAGCAGATGCTGGGAGAGCTGGGAAATGTGATCACCATGTGAGAACTGTTGACAGCTGATGTGGGGGGACATGTCAGGTATATGTGTGTCAGAGGGGGTGTGTTCTTCCCAGATATTCACCTTCTATCTTACTCCAAGTGCCCTCACATAACTAGTGGGCTTTTCTGGGACCCTCCTTAGGTGAAAGGGTGACCGAGCACAGAAGACAAGGGCTCACACAGCAAGGAGGGCCTATCATTTGCATCCAACACCCACCACACCCAGCAAAAAGCAAAAGACACGAGAAGGCAGGTGTGGAGGTGCTGCTCCCCACCTCTGACTAAAGCCACCAGGTTCCCAACAGGGAGAGGAAGGGTGCACATGCGCGGCTGTGTGGGTCCCACTGTTCCAGGCCAGGAGCTCTGTGGCGACCCCTCCTCACTCATTCCTGCATTACCCCATTTCCTGGTATACCGGTTACTAGGGTGGGGGTGGGATCCCGGGGTCGTCACCCACTCCCACTCTCCAACACTGGGGTACATTTGTCGCAGGGACATGTCAGGCTGTGGGGCATGGGGCAGGCAATAGCAGTACAGGAGAGGGGAGACAGGAGGGTCAGGTCCATGTCAGCAGGAGAGGGTCTTTTGGCAGGAGGGTTTGCAGGGTGCAGGCCCATGGGGCAGCCACTCATGTGTGCTACTGGGAGAAGCTGTAGGCAGAGCCTCCAGATGCATGCAGGCCCGTAGTCCAAGGACCGGGATCCGAGACCTGGTAGGGGCTGCAAGCAAGCCAGGGGCATGCCATCTCTGCTGGGCGACTTCGAGAGGCACCATGGGTCTGAGCCCAAAACACCGTGTTTGAAATGCGATGCTGCAGGGAGTGGGCAGGCTTGTGTCTGCTGGGCATGTAGGGGCTGCACCTGGCCTCTGCTCCTCCTCATCAGCCAACACTGCCCCCACCTCAGCCACCTCCACCTCCATACTCCCTGTGCAGGGACCTCAGACTCAGGCCTGCCATGGCCACCACACTTCTGAGTGGCTGTCTGTTGCAATGTCCTGCTGCACAGGCTCCCCATGCTCTGTGCTCCCTGCCGGGACCTGCGCTAAGATTTGGGAGGTCACCAGCCTATAAAGCTGCTTGCCTTTGTGTGTGTGCTCACTCTTCGATCTGCTCTCTCTCTCTCTGCCCCCACTCCTCTCCTTGGCTGTCTTGCCCCCATGGGGTGCACCCACCCCCTGCTGCTAACACAGTGTGCCCTGGATCCTACCCCTCCTCCCCTTGCCATGCCCCCTTCCCCTTGGCCCCTGCCCCCCACCCCTGCTGCAAGCCAAGCCCTGACTGGGCCCTAAGGCTTCCAGGCCATGCAATTGTAGCCTCACCTCAGCTCATCACTACCTCCTAACCCCAGTATCTGCCCAGGGGATCGAATCTCCCCTCAGCACCACCACTGGAGGATACTCTCCTTCTTCCCCCTCCACTCTACACACCAAGCAGGTGTACAGTGACCTTTGTGTGTGTGTGTGTGTGTGCGTGTGTGTGATTGTTGGGGATAACTGCCTTTCAAGGACTCAGAACATAGCACCCTTTGAGATGTCTCAGCACACAGCACACTTCAAAAAACAACCAAAAGCACTTCAAAAAACAGCCCAAAGTACCCTGTGTGAAGGACTCAGAACACAGCTCCCTTTGAATGACTCAGTATATAGTACCCTGTGTAGAGTACTCAGCACACAGCATCCTTTGAATGAGGGAGTCCATAGCCCACAGTGTGAAGGATTCAGCACATGGCATGCTTTGAAAAACTCAAGCACACAGCACTCTTTCCCAGGGACTCAGTACATAGCATCCTGTGTTAAGACACACACATCTCCCTTTGAAGGACTGAGTACATTGCACACTGTGTAAAGCACTCAGTGCATAGCACCCTTCAAAAAACTTAGCAGATAGCACAATTTTGAAAGACTCAGCACATACCACAGTGTGGAAGGACTCAGTACATACCACACTGTCCAAGGACTCAGCCCAGAGCACCATTTGCAGGACAGTACAGAGCACCCTATTTTAAGGTCTTGGCACAAAGCACTTGAAAAATTCACCTCTTCCTCACTTCTCAAGCTCAGCACATAGCAGCACCCTTTGGGGTGAATTAGCACACCGCACCTTTTGAAGGACTCAGCATATAGTATGTTGTGTAATGGACTCAGCACACAGCACCCTTTAAAAAACCCAGCATGGCCCACTCTTCTCAGGGACTCAGCAGATAGCACCCTTTGGGATGACTCAGAAAACAGCACATTTTTGAGGACTCAGCACAAAACACCATGTGGGAAGGACCCAGCAAATAGCGCCCTGTGAAGGACTCAGCACATAGCTGTATGTCACAAGTTCAGCTGTCATTAGAATTACGGTACTTTCTTTAGTATCACCATTCTTCAAAACACTTCACAAATACTACAAGTTTACTTTAGCCAACCTGTGTTTTATTGGGGAGGGTCAGCTGGGGGTCTTGAACTCAAACCTTGGGGGCTCTGTCCCTGATCTCACTGGTTCAATGCTAGAGCTCTATCACTTTGACCCACAGCTCCAATTTTGTTTTTTGGGGTTCTTCTTTGACAGGTCTTGTGGTGATCAGGAAAGCCAAGTTGGGGTGTCTGTGGGCAAAGGCTCTTAGCTCGGCCTAGAGCTGACCTCTCCCTTCCTTGTGCCCCTGGGAGCCGGGCCTCCTGGAGCTCTGGGGTCAAATCCCGGTCCTGACACCTACCAATGGCAGGAGATCACAAGAGACTCATTCCTGTGCATAGAAATACCTATTGAAAGAGTACTTCTTGATTCAGTGTAGTCTAAAATTGGATGCAATAATCCTATCATGTGGATTGATCTTAATAGTTTATTGAACATGAAAAGAATAATATTACTTCAGGGGCGGTATAATAAATGCCTAAGAGTTGGTAGGAACCTAGTAGGTTTCATTCAGTCATAGACAGACAGATCTGGTGCTCCTTTCCAATATGTATTTATTTGTATACCACCATCTGCCTATCCACGTATCACTGTTTTGGCCAAAACTGGGACTGGAGGTCAGGACTTGGGAACCACCTGACAGCTTCATTGTCTAGAGGCTGCTGTGCTCAGACTCATCCATTCATGAATTGGGCCTGGTAGGCCCTGACTTCAGATCCCAGCACTGCCAAAAATTTAATCTTGGAGTAAGAAGCCGAGTATGACACATTTTATCCTTTTCTGGGAGAGTCCTGAGTGTCAGGCATGATGGATATCATATCTACAAATCTGGATGCTGTGATAGGATGTAAGCAATGTAATAAATGGTAGTGGTGTCATCAGAGTCAATAAAATAATTGCTAAATAAATGAATAAAACCAGAAATAAAATGAATAACTATACCAAACACAATATGTACTGAATATCTGTATGGAAGTATAAATCCTATATTTAAAATGGATATAAAGAGTATGTTTTCCCAGCCTGAAGCTTGAATTCAGGCCTAGGGAACAGGCCTGACTTTCTTGTCTTCAAGCATGGTCAGATTCCCTTCTCTCACAGTGCTGCATATTTACCCCCCTGGTTTGCAATTCGTGCCATTTTTTCTGCCAGGCCTGGTATTTGAACTCAGGGTCTTGTTAAATGTGTCCCAATGTGAGGGAAAGTTCATAGTTGCCACTACTTGAGATCAAACCCTGTACAAAGCCAAAAATAAAAAATTAAGTCACTGAGATCGGCAGGGGGAGTAGATGTGGAGATGGGAGGGAAGGGATGGTATGGGGAAAACAAAGGAGGAGACAACAATGTTCAATAGGAAATGTACTCTTTACCTTGCTCATTTAACTGTAACCCATCTGTATAATATTTTTACAATAAAAAATGAAAAAAGTCATGTTCAGAGAAGCCTTGTAAGTATCAAGGAGGAATGCTGAGAGACACTTGTGCCTGTCTTATCACTGGTCTTGCTGATGTTCTTGGACACACAGGTGAGTTCCCTATTCTCAGGTTTAAGTGGTGGGAGCTGGAGCCCACAGTTCGAATCCTGATCCTGCCACCTTCAAATGGCAGGAGATCCTAAGAAACTCATTCCTATCCATATGAATACCAATGGAATGTGATGTTTGTCGTGATTGAATGGGCACTCCTTGAATCATTCTAGAACAAAATCATACACAATTATATTATAGGACACTGATCGATTTTAATTAATACCTTATGAAGGATTTAAACAATCGCATTCACTAAATGGAGGCAGAATGAAATACCTAAGAATTGGGCATCACATAGTATAGAGATGCCATTTTTTCTTCCAGGACTTTCTTTAGTTAATCGGTATATACCATTTTCTGAATGTAGTTTAGTATATGAAACTAGGATATATTATATCTGAACAGAAAATCAATTATTCAAACATTTTTATCAGAAATGCTTATAGCGAATTGTAGAGGTACATCCAAATTACGTATATTTCAAGGCAATGCTTGGTTAATCCTCTTCTCACATTCCCCATTGCTTTCAAGGAAATAATACACATTTTAAGGAAATACCTAGAATGTTTTGGAGAAATAGGTTGACTTTAAACCAGTGAGTTACTCTATGATGCATATTGTTACTTTATATCCAGAAAAGCTAAATTCTTTATCATTTTCCTTAGGCTTTATATTCAGATTTAATCTCTGATGGGTGACAAAGATATAAACATTTTTAAACAGTGGCTAAATTTAGGCTGAGGAATCTAGGTACAATGATACTCCTGCAGATAGGCCTCATCAGTCATGAGACCCTGATATCCAAATGTTAACCAATGCTTTTGGTGTCATGCTTATGAGATTTTGTGTATTATAAACAGTGGCTATTAGAATTTTTTTTGTAATCAACATCATTTCACGGGTTAGGAACTGAAGTGAGACTTTATACTCAGAACAAAATTTAAGGAGGCATCCAAAATTTGTTACCAAGATATACATCATTTAACACAATGTTTTAAAAACGCAAACTAAACGAAATAATTATTGAAAAAAAACAACATTTACAATAAATACAGAATCAGTATGACTGATTTATCTTTTTTTATTGTGAAAATACTATACAGAGGAGTTACAATTACATGGGCAAATAATGAGTACATTTCTTATCAAACATTGTAGCCTACTCCTTTGTTTCCCCTTCACATCCCTTCCCATCCTCCTCCCGCACCTCCATCATCCCCCCGCACCAAATTTGTCAAGTTGATTTTCGACGTAACGACTTTTACATCTCATTGTTGAAATGTGTCCACCTTTATCCTTATTTAAACGATTTGTTTTTTCCCTTCCCCTCCACAAATTATAGAGACATCAAATACTGTGAAAGCCGGGTTATACAGTGGGGGAGGGACATACAAAGCAACAAAGAAATCATTTTATAAATGTGTTAAAAACAATCGTATGAAAGATAAAAAAACCATTTGAATATATATCTTAGGATTCATTTCCCTAACATCAACTTATCTGACCTTTTCTGCTTGACTCAGACATATACTACTTATTGCAAATAAGGGAAACTATAGGACATATGTTTCTTCGGGCCTGACTTACTTCACTTACTATCATTTTTTCCAAGTTTTTCCATTTCCTAACAAATGGGGCAATGCCATTCTTTCTGATGGAGGCATAAAATTCCATTGTGTATATATACCAGATTCTCTTGATCCATTCATCTACTGAGGGGCATCTGGGTAGGTACCGTATCTTAGCTATGGTAAATAAGGCTGCAATAAACATAGTCGTGTTGGTAGTTTTAGTATGGTCTTGTTTGGGAACATTTGGGTAAATGCCCAAAAGTGGAATTGATGGGTTATAAGAGAGCTCTATGTGGAGTCTTTTGAGGACCCTCCATACTGCTTTCCAAAGCGGTTGAACAAGTTTACACTCCCACCAACAATACAGTAACTTTCCCTTGTGTCCACATCCTGTCCAGCATCTGTTGTTACTAGAGTTCTTGATTATAGCCATTCTAATTGGGGTGAAGTGGTATCTCAATTTTACTCCAGTTGCAATACAGCTTACATGATGACTTTTCTGGTTATATGTTTAGTTAGGTCTTGATATTTAGTTGTAGAAGTTATGTTCGTTCATATATTTATTTGTCAGAGCAAAGAGGAAATACATTCCTTGCCAGAGTCAACATCCATAGAAATTTTACAGATGTATCCTGCTACTTTGCCAAAGTTTCAAATCAGCTCGAGTAACTTGGGTCTTTTTCTGGATCTAAATAAATAGGTGTGCAATTTTTTCAGTACTAGAAAGATTTTGACCACCATTTATTAAACTAGTATTTTCCAGTAACTACTTTTCTCTTTTCATGAGATTTTTAATTCAATTATATTATATGTTGAAGTTTTCCTTTAGGTAACCCACATTCAGTCTTCTACAAAGTGTAATTTGGAGTAGGTTAAAATTATGTAGACTCACGTACACTGCTCAGATTGTATAGTTGCATATTTTTTCTTGTTAAATCAGTAGGAATTAGTTTTCAATATGGATATTATTGGACTTATTCATTGCATTTCTGAATTTTTAAAGTATGTCATGATTTTGTTATTTTATTCTTTTATATATATGCAGATCTCACTCCTTATACAGTCACATTTGTTTTAAACAATTTTATCCATTCAAGGGATTTGCTATATTAGGTTCATCTAGATGAATTTAATTACAAATTAACACAACCTTATTTTTGAGACACAGTTATCTTTATGGCTCTACTCCAAGTTAACATGTATTTGAGTTATTTGTGCTTTCAAAAAAAACTGGACACAACATGTTTTTGTTCCTGGGGGAATTCTACCTTGTTGGTTGTTTTTCCAGTTGTGGTGACTTCAACATAAGTGTGCATTTTATATCAATTGTTTTGTTTCTATATTTTGTTTCATATAACAGAAAGTACAAAAAGAATCAGTGATTGAGAACTTTTCCAAATAGAATTCTAAGAGGGACACTTGAAGCTTTGTGACAACGGGGAATTGGCAGGTCATCAAAGAGGAGGGGTTAGCAGAATAACAGAGACATTGTTTGACATGATTTTAATTCTTCCTCCTCTTGCCTCACTATTTCTAATAGTGTTACTTTAGTGGAAAGTCTTTAGTTGAAAGAAAATAATTTTGTCTGTATGAACTCAGAATTTTAGGTTCAGTTGGGACACACTACACATTCATATTTCATTTTAACTTGAAAAATCTTCTTTCCTTCGTTTAAAATCACAGATGTGAATTTATAATGCTAAAATAGCATCTACTAATTTATATGAAATGGTTCACTTCACATTATATGTAATATAGACTCTAACAATAATAGTGAGTAATATTGTATGTAATAATTGACTTTGGGGGAAATCAATTACAGTGATATTTGTGGGATACTTAGTAATAATAAAACTTATATTTGATTCTATTGAAAAACTCAGTTACATCTAAAAGTAACTCATAGTTATAAACTAATGCTGAAAAAGTAAGATTGTTTCTTGGAAAAAGGCAGAAGTTTCAATAAGCTTGCTTTTTAAAAATTGTCTTGGATCTGGGCTTTGTTGACTCATGCCTGTAATCCTAGCTACCCAAAAGTCTGAGATCTGAGGGTAGTGGTTCAAAGCCAGCCTGGGCAGAAAAGTCTGTGAGACTCTTATCTCCAATATAACTCTTGAAAACTAGAAATGGTACTGTGGCTCTCAAGTTGTATAGTGGCATTCCTGAACTGAAGAGCTGAGGGACAATGCCAATGTTCAGAGTTCAAGCCCCATGACTGACAAAAAAAAGTGAAATGGATTTTTACTTTATTATTTCATGATTTTTTATTGTAAAAATACATACAGTGGGTTTACAATTACATGAATAAGGTAATGAGTACATTTCTTATCCATTGTTGCCTCCTCCGTTGTTTCCCCTTCCCATCCATTCCTATCTCTCCCTCTGCACCTCCCCACCCCACGACAAAGTTATAAAGTTTGGTTTTCGACATAATGTCTTGTACATGTCATTGTTGCAATGGGTCACCCTGTATCCCTATTTGTTTTTCCCTTCCCCTCCCAAAATTATACCAACATCAAATATACTGAAAACAGGGGTTATCCCGTGGAGTAGGAACATGCAAAGCAACAGAGAAATCATCTTACAAATATACTAGAAAAAAGAAAAGAAAAACAATTTGAGTCCTTACCAAGGGGTTCATTTCGCCTAACATCAACATATGTGGCCGTTTCAGCTTGTCTCAGACATAAATTGGTTATTGCAAATAAGGGAAACCATGGGACCTATATTTCTTTGGGCCTGGCTTACTTCACTTAATTTAATTTTTTCCAAGTCTTTCCATTTCCTAACAAATGGGGCAATGTCATTCTTTCTGATGGAGGCATAGAATTCCATTGTGTATATATACCAGATTTTCTTGATCCATTCATCTACTGAGGGGCATCTGGGTTGGTTCCATATCTTAGCTATGGTAAATAATGCTGCAATGAACATAGTTATGCTGGTAGCTTTAGTATATTCTTGTTTGTGATCACTTGGGTAAATACCCAAAAGTGGGATTGCTGGGTCATCAAGGAGCTCTATGTAGAGTCTTTTGAGGAACCTCCATACTACTTTCCAAAGTGGTTGAACAAGTTTACAATCTCACCAATATCCCGTCCAGGATCTGTTATTATTAGAGTTCTTGATTATAGCCATTCTAACTGGAGTGATGTTGTATTTCAGTGTTGTTTAGATTTGCATTTCTTTTATGGCTAGGGAGGCTGAGCATTTCTTCATGTGTCTATTAGCGATCCCACTTTCCTTTTCGGAGAAGATTCTCTGTAAGTCTTTAGCCCACTTATTTATTGGGCAGTGGTTTCTTTGAGGATTTTTTGTTGGGGGATTTAATTTTTTGAGTTCCAAGTATATTTTAGATATGAGACCCTTGTCCCTTTTATGGTTAGTGAAGGTCTTCTCCTAATCCATGGGCTTTTTATTGATCTTGTGAGCTTTGTCCTTTGCCATGCAGAAGCTCTGCAATTTCATGCAATCCCATTTGTCCAATCTTTCTTTGATTTGTTGTGTTTATGGGTCTCTATTAAGAAAATTTAGTCCTGTTCCAAGGATATCTAGAGTATCTCCTATTTTGTCCTCTAAAGTTTTTAGGGTGTCTGCTTTGACTCCGAGGTCTTTGATCCATTTGGAATTGATTCTGCTGCAGGGTGATATATAATGATCTAGCTTTTGTTTTCTATAAGTGATTAACCAACGTTGCCAACACCATTTACTAAAGAGGCTATCTTTCTTCCATGCTATTTTTTAGCTCCTTTCTCAAAGATTAGGTGGCTATATGTCAGTGCGTTCATTTTCTGGGTATTCAATTCTATTCCATTGATCCTGAGGTCTGATTTTGTGCAAGTACCAAACTGTTTTCATTACTATGGTTTTGTAGTACAGTTTGAAATTTGGTATTGATATTCCTTCAGCACTGTTGTTTCTGTTGAGGATTGTTTTTGCTATTCTGTGTTTTTACTGTTCCATATGAATTTTTGCATTGCCTCTTCTATTTCCATGAAGAACGAGTTTGGAATATTGATAGGTATCACAATGAATTTGTAGATAGCCTTGGGAAGTATTACCATTTTCATGATGTTGATCTTTCTAATCCAGGAGCATGAGAGTTGTTTTTTTTTGTTGTTTTTTTTTTTTGTTTTTTTTTTTTTACCACTTTCTAAGTTCTGATTCGATTTCCTTTTTCAGGTTTTTAAAGTTTTCATCAAAAAGATCCTTCACTTCTTTGATTAAGTTAATTCCTAGGTATTTTAATTTTTGTGGGGTATTATGAATGGAGTTGCTTTCCTAATTTCAGCCACGCTTTTCTCATTGCTGGCATACAGAAAAGTCATAGATTTCTGAGAGTTAATTTTATACCCTGCTACTTTGCCAAAGTTTTGTATCATCATGAGTAATTTCTGAGTGGTCCATGGGATTCTTTAAAAACAAGATCATGTCATCTTAAACAGGGAGAATTTTACTTCATCTTTCCCTATTTGGATCCCTTTTTTATTTGCATCTTTTCTTATTGATGTAGATAGTCATTCTAATACTAGATTGAAGAGAAGCGGACAGAGTGGACATCCTTGTCTCCTTCCTGAGTTAAGAGGAAATGGCTTTAGTTTTTCACCATTAAATATAATGCTGGCTGTAGGCTTGTCATATACAGCCTTTATTGTATTGAGGAATATTCCCTGGATTCATAGTTTTCCCAGAGCCTTCATTATAAAGGGGTGTTGGATCTTGTCAAATACTTTTTCTTCATCTATTGAGATAACAATGTGGTTCTAATCCTTGCTCTTGTTGATGTGATAAGTTACATTAATTGATTTGCATATATTGAACCAGCTTTTCATCACTGAAATAAATACTGATTGATCGTTGTGTATGAGATTTTGGATGAAATGTTGAAGTCGATTGGGCAAAATTTTGTTGAGGTGTTTTACATCAATGTTCATCAAAGAAATGGGTTTATAGTTCTCTTTCTTTGATGAGTCCCTGCCTTGCTTTGGGGTGAGGATTATGATGGCTTCATAGAAAGAATTCTGTAGTGAACTTTCTCTGTCAATTTCATTGAAGAGTTTTTGGAGTATTGGTGTGTGCTCTGCTTTGAAGGCCTTGTAATATTCCATTTAAAATCCATCTTGTCCTGGGCTTTTCTTAAGTGGGAAGTTTCTTATTGCTCTTTCTATTTCTATGCTTGATATGGTCATGTTACTTGATTTATCTCATCTTGGTTGAGTTTCTGCAAGTCGATATTAGCTAGGAAAATGTCCATTTCTACCAGGTTCTCAAACTTATTAGCATAATGGTTTGAGAAGTATTCCTTTATAATGTTCTGAATCTTGGTTGTTTCTGTGGTGATGTTTCCATTCTCATCTTTGAGGTTATTTGGGTGTCTTGTCTTCTTTGTCTGGTAAGAATTCCTAAGGGTCTATCAATTTTGTTAAATTTTTTGAAGAACCAATTCTTTGTTTTGTTGATTCTTTATATGGTGTTTTTGGATTCTAATTCATTTAATTCTGATTTAATTTTAATTATTTCTTTCCATTTCTTGGATTGGGGTTTATCTTGCTGCTCTTTTTTTAAGGAGGTTCAGATGTCTTATTAAATTGATGGTTTCAAATCTCTCTAACTTATTGATATAGGAACTCACAGCTATGAACTTGCCTCTCTGTACTGCCTTTGCTGTGTCCCAGAGGAGCTGGTAATTTGTGTGTTTATTTTTGTTGAATATCATGAAAATTTCTATTTCCTTTCTAATTTCTTCCATGACTCATTTGTGATTCAACAGTGTGTTGTTCAACCTCCATGTGTTACAGGACTTCATTTGTGGCTTTTGGTGTTGAGTTCTAATTTTATTCCCTTGAACGCAGTTTCTCACCCTTTACTGTGGTCTTGTTCGTTTTCTATGCATAGGACATCTTTATGTACCTTTTGTACAGCTGGTTTGGTGGAGATTTATTGTTTCAATTTTTCTTTGCAATGCACTGTTTTTATTTGACCTTCGGTTATGAAGGAGGGTTTAGCTGGGAACAGTATTCTTGGCTGGTACTTACTTATCTTTAGGGCATGGCATACATCATGCCAGGCTCTTGCTTTATTCATCTCTGCTGAGAAATCTGAGGTTATTCTAATTTTTTTCCTTTTAGAGGCGACTTGACAGCTTTAAGGATCCTTTCCTTGGTCTGAATTGATCCTGTGCAGATTACAATGTAACAGTGGGATGTTCTGTTCTGGTCTGGTCTATATGGGGTTCTAATGGCTTCTTGTATATGAATAGGCCTATATTTTTGCATGTTTGGGAAGTTCTCTGCTAGGATTCTGTTAAATATATTTCCTAGACCATTAACTTCTGTCTCTAGGTGCTCCTCTATACCCAGTATCCTCACATTCGCCTTCTGATGGTGTCTTCCAAATATTGAATAGATTGTATTTCTAGAATACGTCTTGGATAATTGTATGTTCTTTCTCTATAATATCCAGGCTGTCTTCAATCCCTGAGATTCGATATTCTGCATGGTCTAACTTACTGTCAAGTCTTCCTTCTTTGTTTTTATTACTTTTCCTTCTAATTGGGTGGTTTTAATGGCTTCAAATTCTTTGTTGGAGATTTGTTTTAGATATTGTTTCAACTTTACTTCCTTAATTTGGTGTTCAGTGTTTATTCTCAAATCACTTAGTTGATTGGTTATGGTTTCCTTGGACTCCCATTCCTTCTGTTGGGCTCCATTCATCATTCCTTTTGTGGTCTCTCAGAATTGTTTCAGCTGTCTGTTTATGGATTCCATGAGTGCCTGTATTGATCTTCGTCTATTCTCATCCCTCTCTCTCAATTCCTGTATTACACTTTGATAAGTTTCCTCACATTTACACAATTCCTGTAATTCTCTATGACTGTTTTCAACCTTCTCATATTATCCCTGTATTTCTCTTTAACTGTTCTCAACCGGCTTATGCAATTCCTGTTTTAATCTTTAAGTAGTTCCCTAATGCTCTCAAGATTCCTGTATTAATTTTTGTTTGCCTCCTCTCGCTCTCTATCATACTCACACTGAGTCCTTTGCAAGTTTTCAGTTATTTCATTCACCATGTTTACCAGCAGTGTTCATAGAGCTTTTGATAACTCTCCTCTGAATTATTCATTAACTATTCGGTCACCTGATTATCATGAGTGGGAGTTCAGACACCTGGATTTGCCATTTTTCTTGTGTTCTTCCAGCTTATTCTGCCAACTTGGTATGAAAGTAACACCAATTTTGTGCTAGAATACTATTTTAAGGCAAGCATCAACCAGAGTCCTGTAGTCGCACAATCAAAATGGCTTCAAATACAATATAGTTCAACAGATACAATCTATTCAACGTCAAACAACCATGGATTAATGGGTTACAAACAGCAAAGAAGGATTTGGCAAACCAGAAATTATTAGCTTTAGGTAGAAATGTGGGGAAAAATAGGACTAGAGGGATATGGATAGATTAAAGGAAAGTAAATTTAACCAAGTCCTAATCTCTGAGAGGGAAGTGGTTTGGGCAGAATGATAGGAGAGATATTTTAAAGAAAAAAATGGAAAAACAAAAATTCAAGTTTAAGAAATGAAACACAATTTATGTAAGTTTAAAGAAATGATATTGAGAGAAGAAAAGAATAGGATGAGAAGAGGAGAGGAGAGAACGGAAACATGAAAAACTAAAAAATAAAAGTTTTTTTTAATTGGTTACTAGAAAATTATGTAGGTATAAAGAAATAAAACTGCTCGTAAAGAATTTAAGCCTAAGAGGTTGTGAATTGAGTAATAAATTTCTGGATTAATTATGTACAAAATGGAGGATAAGGTGTAATAATTGACAACAGGTATATATCTGGGGATGAGCAGAACAGCAATTAAGTCATGCAAAAAAGAAAGAGAAAATATGAAAATAATAAAAAGGACCAAAAGGTCAAACACACACACGCAAATACACCAAAAATAAAAATTATGAGAGAAAATACTATCAGAAAACATTTTTAAAATTAAAATTAAAAAAAAATTCATAAAAGAGTTCTTTGGCTTTTGAGTTTTTTTTAGGGGGCGGGAATGGGAAGAACTTGTATCTCCCCTGTGTCCATAACCAGTCTCTTGGTCGAGTCTCTGGTCTGTTTGTGGTGTTTTGTTTCCTATGGCTTGATTGGTTTCTTAAGTCAGTTTGTTTGGGCAGAAAATGCTCTGTGTTAGGCAGGATTTTGTGATCCTCTTCCCAGGCTAGTTCAATGGGACGGAGATCTGCTTTGAGTATCCCAAAAGAGGGAAATGGCAATTTCCTCTAGTTTGGAGAAGCTGTGATGAGGCTAGGTTCTGGGTAGGTTTGAGGCCTTTCAGCAAACAGTAGCTTTTCCCTGAGGGGCTAGCTTCTGAGACACAGAGTCCAGCTTTGAGCCATTCTCAAGATTTATGTTTACTGAATTTCAATTGTTTGTCTACGCTTCTGTAGGGAGGGTCAGACTCTGGCTCTGTTTACACCGTAAAGAAAGTCACTTCTCTGAGGGCAGAGCTCTCTCTGCCTGGGCGGGGTGACTTTGCCCTGGGTGGAACTGAGCCTGCCAGGTCCCTTCTTGTTCCTGTGACTTGCAAAATGACTCTTTTGTTTTCTTCCAAGGCCTGAGTTGGAGCTACCTGCTCAGCTGGGTCTTTGTCAGTATCAAAGATGGAGATCTCCAGTGGTGGTAGGGGATAGGGCTGGCATTCCCACCTCTGCTCCCTGAGAAGGAGTGAGGATTTCAGGGTTCTACTCATGACAGAATCTTAGTTCCTGGGCACTCTCTGGTCTGCAATCTGAAGGATGAAGGTATCTGCTCCTTCTCAGTTCTTGCTGGTGTTGAGTAGAATCCCCTGTCCGCTGTGTCTGGCACCTTTGTCCTGGGATCTCTCTGTTGTAGGTATGATGGCTATGGACGCCACTGCTGCCGCTGCAGCAACAGCAGCCACGGCTACTTGCAAGTGCTCAGATCTGTCTCCTTGACTGGATTTTCCCTCTCTGGACACACTCTCTGTACTGTGATGGCACATTTGGTGTGATTCTCTACCCAAGGATTGTTCACTTGAACACTAAAACTGCTTTCTATGAGAAAGCTTGTTTAGCCTCCAGCTTCTCCTCCACCATTTTCCTCAGAACCCCCTTAACACTTTATTATGACATGATATTGTGACATCATACTGACATTGTGATATTACTCTACCATTCTGTTTTCACAAACTTATTTTGAAATCACATGTTAGAATATTCATGGGTTTTAGGACTTCTAGCTCCTTCCTTGAATTCTTATCCTCATTGTAAACCAGTAGCAATTGAAATCAGACATGTGATTGTAATATTACAAATTCATAATGACATCACTATTCCATGGGTGACCTCATGACCACCGTGATATCACAAACCTATTGCATCATCACATTGCCATTGTGACATCACCATCACATTGTGACGTTTTAATCGATTATGATCTCTTAGCACCTTTGAAACAGCATATGGCCTTTGTGACAAAAAAATTCAGTTGTTTACCCATATATTCTTTGTGGTCTAACAATTGGGATCAGTTATACCATTGTAATATTACAAACCCTTCGAAGCAGAATCACTAGTGTGCCATCATTAACCGGTCCTCTCCTCATAACTTTGACCTGATGCCCTTGTGACACACAAGCCCTTTTTGATCTGATAATCTGTTTTTTTTTTTTTTAATTTAATTTTATTTTATTTGAGAACATACTGTACAGAGGGGTTACAATTACATGGGCAGGATAATGCATACATTTCTTACCAAGCATTGCAGCCTCCTCCTTTGTTTACCCTTCACCTCCCTTCCCAGCCTCCCCCCTCCCTCCCACCCAATCATACCCCCCCCTCCCCCTCCCCCGACATTGTAAAGCTGGTTTTGACATGACATTTTGTACTTCTCATTGTTGCAACAGGTCCACCTGAATCCTTAAACGACTTGTTTGTCCCCATCTCCTCCACATGTTATACTGACATCAAATATAGTGAAAGCGGGGGTTACACTGTGGGGGAGTGAAGTAAGCCAGGCCCAAAGAAACATAGGTCCCATGGTTTCCCTTATTTGCAATATCTAGTATAGGTATGAGTCAAGCGGAAAAAGTCAAATAATGTGATGTTAGGAAAACGAAACCTCAAATATGTATTTTAATGTTTTTGTTTCTTTCATGCATGTGATAATCTGTTTTTTACTAATTTCAGGTATGATATGTGATATTAGAAATGCACTCTGATATCATGAAAATTATGTCATCACTCTGTCAGATATCATGAACATTGTAATCCATTGTGACATTACATACTTGTTGGGAGTTCATAACGTTTAGGCCAATGCATGACTTTGTAGATATCACAATCCCATTCTGGATTTATATTCTCATTTGAAGTTATGGAAAATTGAAGTCTAGCATGCCATTGTGACATCATCAATCCATTGTGACATCATAAACCTATTGTGACCTCATCACCATTATGGCATCACCAACTAATTATGACATCAAAATATTATTATGATTTGATATTGTGACATCATATTGCCATTGTGATATCATTGTCCCATTGGGTTTTGCAAAGCTATTATGACCTCATAACATTTTACAAAATTCGTAGCCTTTGACACTATTAACTTATAAACTTGTATACTTATGTTACATAAAACACAAGACAATCTAATAAGGCACATTGAGGGTAATTTTATTTACGCTAGAAATGGGCCTGCATTTGCCTTGCCCTGGGCTGTACACTCATTGACAAGACAGCCCCAACCACCAAATCTCAGACCTCCAATGGGCAGCCCTGCACATAGTTAATTACTGTGCAAACCACCAACCCCCCAAATTATCATCTCGAAACTCCATACTTCAATAGGTAAGGCTTTTTCCTTTCCTCTAACTCCCTCCTTTTTATAGACATGTCCTTCATTTCCCTTTTTCCCTTCCATCACTTCCTTCTTCTCTTTAGACCTCTCCACTATCTACAGGCCTACACTTCTTTGGCCTGGTGGCCAATTGGCGTCCTTCCCCTCCTGCACTCCCTCAAATTCCTCTTCTCCCAAGTCTTTCCCCCCTGCTATCTCACCACTTCCTTCCTTCCAGGTCTTCACTTGATTTTCTCCAATTCCATTGCTCTGGCTATGCAGCCTATATATAGCTTGAACCCCTCCCAGACCTAGTGGGTCTCCTGCCTAACAGTTTTCATCCATCACTTCATGAACTGCGCATTCCTCAATAACTTCTTAACAGCTCATTTGAGGATGACATCCAACTCCCTCCAGCAGCATGCCCTGGCCCCTTTGGTGGCATGACTCATGCACTCCTGCGGGCCAGGACATGGGGCCGCATTGATTAGTGGGTCATGCTGATTATTAGGGCTTTGCTGCTTTATACATCCCCCACTGGTTTTCATGTCAAATCAAATCCTTGATTCGTTCTTACCAAATCCTAAAAAATCCCATCTCTCCACCCAATGAACAGGCTTAAAATGTAAATTTAATTGTAAACAAGTAAATTATAGAAACACACTAGTTATTGCTAATTAACACTTAGTAAGTCTTATCCTTAAGGGTCCCTCTGAGTGTCTGCACAGTCCATCTTGTAGCCTTCTCTGTATATGGGTCCACTGCCTATTTTACTAGAGACTGATGAATCTAATGCTGTTTTCATGCTAATATAATATGCAACAGTGAAGTTAGAATGACCAAGTAAGGTCCTTGTCACTTCAGTTCCAATTCAGGAGCATGATGCATTTTTACCCACACCAGCTGTCCAGGCAAGGAAGAGTGGGTGGAGTTTCTTTTTTTTTCTTTTTTCAATTCAATTTCTTAGTTTATTTCATTTACTTGAGGTCTAGCTTTTGAATTTAATGCTGAAGTGAGACTTGCTATAGAATACACTACATTACTCTCCCCAAAGAAATTTTCGTTCCAACTGGATTAATTTCTTATTTTATATTTGAACTTTTTTATCGTCATCCTAATGTTTATTTATTTTTAAACAGTTTTTATTATTATTTTCTTTAAGTAGTTTTACAAAGATGTTCCCATCCTACAAAACAGTACATGAATACAAGGTGTCTGACAATATTGTCACTCATCCCTCATAACCCTTCCCTTCTCACACGTTTTGAAAAATTGAGATAGGTGATTACATATATTTCACATATTTCACAGTATTGTGGAATTGTGATACTTAGTTAAAGTCACAAACACTTTTTAAACTTGACAAGGCAAATTATTGTTATCATGGTCTAAAGTTTGTTAATTCTATGAGCTTTGACAATCCAAATTATTTTTCCCACCTCAGATGATGTTTACATTTTTTTCCTTTTGCTTAGTGTCGGCTATTCCTTCTTTCCCTCTTTCCCACACATTCCTCCCTTCCCATCACTGTGTTTGGGTTGCTTAGTTATTTTTCTTCTATGTCCAGTGCAAATGATGGGCCACTTTGTTGTATGTTGTTCCATTTCCCACTTATTGTGTTCCTCCTCCTGGCTTCCCTCTATTGCATGCATATTTCTACCATCTACATGGTCAAGAACATGGAGTCATTAATGGTGATACAACAAAATGAGTGGCTGTCCTTTGTTTCTCGAGTCCTGTTTACTTTGTCATACCTTCTTGCATTTTGGCTTTAGCATCCACATATCAGGTAGACCCTGTGCCATTTGTCTTGTTGTTCTTGGCTTATCTCACTCAAATAATTTGGTCTAGTTCCATTCATTTCCCTGCAAATGCCATCATTTTGTCCTTTCTAAAGGCTGCATAGTATTTCATTGTATATAGGTACCACAATTTTTGGATCCATTTATCAGTAGTAGCTCATCTGGGTTCTTTCCAAATCTTGGCTATTGTGAACAGTGCTGCAATAATCATTGAGGTGTGTGTCTTTCTATACTGGTTCCTATTGTTCAGAGTAGATGCCTAGGAGTGGTATGGCCAGTTCATAGGAGAGGTCGATATTTAGCTTTCTGAGGTACCTCCAGACTGGTTTCCAAAGTGGTTGTATTAATATACATTACTGCCAGCAATGCAGTAATGTTTCTCTGTCTTTGCATCCCTTCCAGCATTTGTCATTGTCTAAATTTAGGATGTGGGCCATTCTGAATGGAGTAAGGTGGTATCTCAGAGTTGTTTTTATTTGCATTTCCTTTACTGCCAGGAATTATGAACATTTCCTCACGTGTTCCTTTGCAATTTTTTATCTCTTCTTCTGAGAAGTATCTCTTTAGCAACCTTGACCATTTCAAGATTGGTTTGTTAGATTTATGAAGAGTTAGTTTTTTAAGTTCACCATATATAATGGCTATTAGACCCTTTTCTAATATATTGCTGGTAAATATTTATTTTATTTTATTTTTATTGCAAAAAAACTGTGCAGAGGGGTTACAATTACATGTACAAGATAATTGCTGGTAAATATATTTTCCCAATTATTTGGCTTTCTTTCTAGTGTGGTTGCTATTTTTTTATCTGTGCGGAAACTATTTATTTTAAGGTAGTCCCATCGAATCATTCTCAAAATTGTAATGACCCTGGGCATCTGTTCTGGAAGTTCCTGCCTATGCCTGTAAGTTCAAGTGTCTCTCATACCCAGTCCTGCAGTAGTTTCAGATTTTCAGGCTTGATGTTAAGGTCTTTAATCCATTTTGAGTTGATGTTAGTGCATTATGATAGGCTAGGATCCACTTTTAGTTTTCTGCATGTGGCCAGTTTTCCCAACACAGTATTTGAAGAGGTTGTGATTGTTCCACTGTATATCTTTGGCTCCTTTGTCAAATATCAACTGACTGTCCATATGCGGCTATATTTCTGTGTCCTCTAACCTGACTCATTTATTTTTGGGTCTCTCTTTGTGCCAGTACCAAGCTGTCTTTGTTATTATGGCTCTATTATATAGCTTGAAGTCCTGTATCATGATCTCTCCTGCATTCTTTCTTTTGCCTAAAATTATTTTGGCTATGCTAGGTTTTTTGTTGTTCCATATGAATTTTTGGACTATTTTCTCTATTTCAGAAAAGTAGGTCACTGGAATTTTAATGGAAATAGCATTGAATGTGTTAATTAATTTTGGCAGTATGGTCATTTTCACCATATTAATTCTGCCTATCCCGGAATATGGGAAATCTTTCGATACCTGGTATCTTCTATTGTCAAGGTCTAGTGCGTTGGGGTCCCTGGGTAAGGATCACAAAATCATCAGGACACAGGGGATGCAGAGTGCAAACAGCAATTGCCACTGCATGCTGTGCTTTATTGTTAGTGGGTATTTAAAGACAAGCAAGCATGATCTTTGCCAAGATTTGGTCAGAAGACATTCACACAAAAATTTCAACAGATACATTTTTACTTGACCTATGAGACAATGTCTTGGTATATTATTATCTAAACTATTTTGGAGCAAACTCAAACCACTTCTCCAATCTCAGGAAAATGCTTGACCAGCTGTTCATCTATGCTTAAGCAAGCAGAAGAGCTACTTCCTCAGCTCCCAGGAGTCTGTGACATGTGTTTTGAGATAGGGAGAGAGAACATTTTCCCTCTCTAGCCCGGCGTGCCAAGAGCTTTCCTAATACCAAACACAGTCCTCAGATAATCCTGAGGCTGGAGCCTGCATCATTCTACCCCGTCAACATAGACCCTGAGTCTTCACAATTTCTTTCTTTTTTCTTTTGTTTTAAAAGTAAAGCTTTCCACAGGGTTATCATAGAAACTTGCTTTGGTTTCATAAAAATCAAATATAACAGCAAAAGTGCAAACAGAATAATAACAATCATAATTCCCATACCACTAGCAGTATGTGAAATGCTTTGTAGTATTCCTTTCAGATCTAACCCTTCCAACCGTTTAATAAATGTATCAGTAATATTAGAAGCATCATCATTTGCAAATTGTTTACCAAAAATATCATGTACATTAAATTGTGACTGAGCAACTAATTGAGCAGCAGTAGACTTTCCAGATAAATACTGCTGTAGTCCATTTCAATCATGTATAGATTTATTATATTTTATATTAGTAATGCAAAAGGTAGTAGAATTCCAATCATATTTTAACAATAACTGTTTTTCTAAAGCCAATAACTTTTTCCTAACCATCCCCCTGTCTGTTTAAGAATATTAATCTGTGTTTGTAATTGAGCATCAATTTTTGCCTGTAAGACCCACAATTTATGTGAATCCCGGTGCCATTCTTTCACAAAGTTTTTAGTTTGTAAAGAAGTGTGTAGGTCAATTCCAGACACTGCAGCAACAGTAGTAATAGCAATTTGGCTAAAAATCACATCTATAATGGCTCCAATTGTACGTTTTGTACATTTTAGTAGTTTGGTAAAAAATTCAATAACAACACTATCCAAAGGATTTGGGGACTATTCTCTTCCTAATTTAACAGGTAGCCAAATATGAGTTCTTTGTGGAAAATCATAATACTATCACTGTCATTAAAATTAAGAGAGGAATTAATGCAAGAATACAGGCGACAATTAAAACAAAAAAATAGTAGGAGAAAATGTAAAATTTCCCACTAAAAATACATAAGGCAGAGGTACACAAGCAGTTACACTATAAGATTTGTACAAAGTAAAATTATAAGTGGATGCAGAGTTGGCCATCCCCGAAAACAATCCATTTGGTAGCATCACGGGGTATAGCGGCGCTGCACCCTTCCAACGATGAGCCTGATCAGCAGTGGGTGCAGCCATGAAAGCCCATCGAGCATCTGTAATGCCTCCATCTCCCCAGGCTATCAATCGAGCTCCAGTAAGCAATCCATTAATGGCATCCGGCATCCTAGTAACATTTGATAAATCACATCTGGTAATATTCCATTCTGAACATGTGTTAATAAATTGTTCAAAAGTTCCTCAATTAATAAAATTATTGAACTTTTTTCCAAATGTTCCTCTACACTCTTGCCACACAAAAGGCAAGTAAAATCAGGGCACATAGGTAAGGATAACTCGCCATCAAAGGTGACATTTTCCCAGCTACTATTAATGGACCAAGTAGTTAATCACTGTAGCTGTGTTCTAGAATCGGAAGTGTGTTTCCCAGGTAAAACCCAATGTTGCCAATTCATAACTAAACATGGAGGAGGCCCCAAACAGGCAAGGAATGAATATAGTAAGTAAAATTTAAAAAGCTACCATCATCCTTATTGTAAAATGTCAAATTATTCCAAGGAGGAGATAAAATAGCAGGAACAGTATAGATGGTTATATCCATGTCTCTCCAAACAACAGGTTCCAATAAAGGAGGGTTAGGAACAAAGGCCTAATAACTTACATTAGCATTAGCATGGCCAGAGTTTACAGTAAGCAGGGCACACATGGCCAAGAACAAGTTCTCAGCAGTGACAGGTTTACCAGCACGTTGTAACATGTATTGTCCTTCTCCAGTCAACTTTTTAACCTGCCCCCAGGTGGGCAGCTGGGCTTTCTTCTTCCTCAACTGGTGGCTGATTCCTTGCGGGATACTTGCTGTCCTCACTGGGCAGCGTCTGTATCCATCATGCTGGAAGCCAGTATTGTTTGCCATCCTGTGTAGACACAAAACCATACCCTCGCCCCTTATGTAATAATGTTCCTGGTTGGCATTCTGCATCCAATGCAATCTTAATCCATACGGGAGCATTTAAATAAGGATTTTCTGAAACTTGTTCAAAATGGTGCTCAGCTGTAGTTAAAATATCTCCTTGTGGTAAGTTTAAA
The DNA here is from genome assembly GCF_019054845.1 of Dipodomys spectabilis. Classification (NCBI taxonomy): domain Eukaryota; kingdom Metazoa; phylum Chordata; class Mammalia; order Rodentia; family Heteromyidae; genus Dipodomys; species Dipodomys spectabilis. The sequence continues at coordinate 6,273,559 of NW_024870798.1, read as the reverse complement.
AAATTGAGAACAAAAAGAGCTTGATGTAAAATTATTTTAGGATTTTGCATGGAAAACCACAAAATATCCATACCTTCATCTAACCTTTTCCTCCTTTTTAATTTTTTAATTTGTTGTTTTAGTGTGCCATGAACTCGTTCAATAATGGCTTGTCCTTGGGGGTTATATTCTATTACTGTAATATATACAGTATATCATATATATCATAAAGTTCACAAAATCTTTTAAATTTGATTCTTTTATAGGCTGGTCCATTATCAGTCTTTATTTTGGCAGGTACTCCAATAATGGCAAAAGCTTCCAAAAAGTGTTCTATTACATGGTTAACAGTTTCTCCCATAAGGACAGAAGCCCAAACAAATTTAGAATAAGTATCTATTGTAACATGTACAAAGGAAAAACGGCCAAAGGCTTGTACATTGGTCATATCCATTTGTCAGAGCTCGTTAGGTTGTAATCCTCGAGTATTTACTCTAGCAAATACAACTCTCAAATGCATTGGTCTGCAGATAGGACACCTTTTAATAATTTGTTTAGCTTGAGAATAAGGTATTTTATAATGCATATGTGAAAGGCCAGCATTTGTATGTAAATGAGCATGATCCTGTTCAGCAGAAGCAAAACTAACTAATTTATCAACCTGATTATTGCCATATACAAGGTACCCAGGTAATGAAGAATGAGCCTCAATGTGAGTTACAAACACTTTGGCATTACGTTGTTGCAGTATGTTGCAGTAATGCTTGTAATTGTTTAAATAATTGATTTAGCTGGGGTTTAGATGAATATGTAACAGCAGTGACTATATTAGTCACAACTACTACAGCATAAGCAGAATCAGTAACAATATTAATATCTCCCACAAAATCTTGCAGCACCTTAATAATAGCAAAAAGTTCATTTTGTTGAACTAATGCAAAAGTAGTTGTTTGTACCTAATATTTATTTGTTGTCCAATAAGCACTTTTTGTTTTGGAGCCATCTGTAAAACCGGTAAGAGCAGTGGGAATAGGGGCCTTGGTAATTATATCATTAATGACAAATTGTTGGTTATGCAAGCAATCCCACAATCTACCTTTGGGAAAATGATAGGAAAATTGCCCAGTAAAATTTACTAATGCTATTTGTAGCATTTCAGACATGTTTAACAAATATTTTACTTGGTCTTTTGGCAAAGGAAAAATAATTTTAAATAAATCATACCCCGATAGGGTAAATACCCGTTGCCTGTCCTGTTGAATAATAATTGCCAACTGTTGCTCATAAGGCATAATATTCTTTGTAAATCCATGCCGTGTATAAATCCATTCTAATGGTAGCTCATTTTGTCCTATAATTCCTGTTGGGTATTTCCATGCATCCAAAATATATAAATTTATGGGTTGATTCAGCATTACTCGATGTAAAACCATTTCTTTTTTATTTTTTGCTGTACAAATTGTAATTCATTTTTATCCTCCTAAGTTAAAGTTTTTGCTATGTAAATCAGGCTCCCCTTTAACAATTAAAACAAATTATGTAATTGATAAGTAGGAATTTCTAAGGCTGGTCACATCCAATTAATATATCCTAAGAGCTTTTGAAAATCATTTAACGTATGTAATTGATCACGTTATAAAGATATTTTTGAGGTGTCACTGTTTGTCTAGAAACAACGTATCCTAAATATTTTACCCCTGTATCTTTTTAGGTGCTATTTTAATTGTGATAAAAATTTAACACAGGGTTTATTAGGTTTTTGAATTACTTTAGTCCAAGAGCCATAATGCTCTTCTACTGGCCGAATCCTTTCCCATGCTATGTCTTGTAACTACTCATGGATCTCTTTCGGAGAGTTCACTTGCATAGGAGCATCCACATATTGTTCTGTTACACTCAACATGGGAAAGGTTATCACCTGTAGGCGTGAATTACTGCTCTGTGCATTTTGTCTTGACCTTTCTGTACATAACTCAGTAAACCACATTTGCCATTGTTGGTATTAAGCTTCCTTAAGCAAGGCTTTACAAAGCATCTTCCAATCTTCGGGAGCAAAATTATTGTAATGTCGAGCAAGCCCATTAAGCAATTCCTTAACATAAAGATACTGAGGACCATACAACGTCACTGCCTTTTTAAGTTTACCAATATCATCAACAGCAACACCTTCATATCTGGCTGGTTGAGCTATACCATTCATAGGGGGTGGTCGAATTACAGGATAAGAAAAAATAGGCAATTCATCATCAAACTCACTGTCTGAGCCCTCTGTTTTGTGAGGGAGTGATGCTGTAAATATTGCATCGGCCAGGGGAAGAGCCGAAGGCTGCTTTACTTTCACTTTCTCAGGTTCTCCATTCACTCTGCTAATTTCCAACTCCATTTGCTGTAATTTTGATAAAATCAATTCCATTTGCTCAGAAATTTTATTTACACTTTCAGTTTGTTCCTTTTCAGCCCATTTTTACCTCTAGTTTTTTCTTTGTTAATTACAATGCATCCTTATCTATTGCATCCTTAACCTCAGAGTCCAATTGTAAATCTTCAATAGAAGGGGTGGCCTCTTTCTTTAAGTCTGCCATTAATGTTTCCTCATTCAAAGCTTTAAAAAGGGTATGTAAAATAGCCCAAATTGACCAAAATCTAATCTCTTCCCCTTCTCGAACAGCTCTTTCTACATTATTCTTTACTCGTTTACAATTATCAACATCTAATGTTCCTTTATTGGGGAACCAAAGGATTCCATTCCCTAACTACATTAATACACATTTCTATGTCAAAAGAAGAAATATTTACACCATAGGCAGCAAGTAAATGTTTAAGCATATGTAAGTACGGAGTAGACTTAACTTGTCCCATCACCCTGTAATTAAAAGTACTTACCTGAATAACCCTTCCTGAATTCAACAGTGCAGGATCCCTGTTCGGGAGCCAATTGTCAACGTCTAGTTCATTGGGGTCCCTGGGTAAGGGTCACGAAATCACCAGGACACAGGGGATGCAGAGTGAAAAATGCAATTTCCACTGCATGCTGTGCTTTATTGTTAGTAGGTATTTAAAGACAAGCAAGCATGATCTTTGCCAAGATTTGGTCAGAAGATATTCACACAAAAATTTCAACAGATACATTTTTACTTGACCTATGAGACAATGTCTTGGTATATTATTATCTAAACTATTTTAGAGCAAGCTCAAACCACTTCTCCAATCTCAGGAAAATGCTTGACCAGCTGTTCATCTATGCTTAAGTAAGCAGAAGAGCTACTTCCTCAGCTCCCAGGAGTCTATGACATGTGTTTTGCGATAGGGAGAGAGAACATTTTCCCTCTCTAGCCCGGCGTGCCAAGAGCTTTCCTAATACCAAACACAGTCCTCAGATAATCCTGAGACTGGAGCCTGTATCATTTTACCCCCTCAACATAGGCCCTGAATCTTCACACTCTATGATTCATTTTTTAAGGCTTTTACACTTTCCATGAAATAGACCCTGTACATCTTTGGTTAGTTTAATTCCTAGATACTTTTTTATTGTGAATAGGGTTGTTTCCTTGATTTCCATTTCTGCTTGTACATTGTTGGTGTACAGAAAGGTGGCTGATTTTTGTGGGCTAATTTTGTATCCTGCTACTTTGTCAAATTGGTTTATAAGCTCTAAGAGTTTGGGGCTGAGCTTTAGGGATCATTAATTTATAAAATAATGCCATCTGAAAAAAAATAGTTTGTCTTCTTCATGTCCTGTGTGGATCCCTTTAATGTCTTCTTCTTGCCTTGTTGCTCTGGCTAAGAATTCCAGAACTATATTGAAGAAGAGTGGAGAGAGTGGGCATACTTGCCTTGTTCCTGTTTTTAGGGGAATTGGTTGTAGTTTTTCCTCATTAAGTATAATATTGGCCTTTGATCTGCCATGTAAGGCTTTTATTGTCTTTTCAAATGTTCTATATATTCCTATTTTTTCCCAGATCTTTTAACATAAATGAGTGCTGAATTTCATCAAAAACCTTTTCTGCATCAATGTTGATATTCATGTGGTTCTTGACCTTGGATCTGTTGATGTGATGGATTACATTTATTGACTTACATGTGTTAAACCATCCCCGCATCTCTGGGATGAAGCCTACTTGGTTATAATGTATGATTTTTTTGGTGAGGTTTCTGGATTCTGTTGGCTGCAGTTTTATTGAGGAGCTTTGCATGCATCTGTCTTAATAAAAGAGATTGGTGTATAGTTCTTTTTTTGTTATGTCTTTGCCTGGTTTGGGAATGAAGGTGATATTGGCTTCATAGAATGAGTTTGGGATTACTCCCTCTGTTTCTATTTCTCTGAGGAGCTGGAGGAGTATGGGTATTAGTTCCTCTTTAAAGGCCATGTAGAATTCTGTTGTGAATCCATCAGGTCCTGGGCTTTTACTGTTGGAAGACTTCTGATTACTTCTATTATCTCTTTGTAGGTTATTGACATGCTCAATTGATTTATTTCTTCTTGGTTCTGTTTGGGCAATATTTATTTTTTTTCAAAAGGCTGCCCCCACCATGCATGGTGGAGAAGCATGGCTGAAAAGGAAGGGGTTCCCCACCTCTGGGCCAGGACTTATCTAGGCCACGGACAGGAGGAGGCGTGGCCAGGTGGGGGAAAGGTGTGGACACACTGGATCCAGATGTGATCTCAGGGTCTGCGACCCTCCTAAGATCAGATGGGAGGCATGTGACCAGAGGTGGCCCAGGATGTGACCTAGCAGGAGGGGAAGGTGACTGCTTCCAGATCTGCCAGTTATCTATGTAACAGATATTGGGTGGAAACTTAGCCAAGAAGAAGGGGGGGTGTCCCTGTTCAGACCTTATATTCCAGCCTTTTGATAATTATGAAAAAGTGCGAAGATTCTCTCTGGCTACTTCCTGTTTTCATGGGTGTCAACAGTAGTGGTAAAAGGCTGAGATATGGTCCCCTCTAGGAGAAGGCAGCAGGAAACAGCTGTCACTTGGGCATTGAGTGCTTAGATGAAGTCGAGAGTAGGCAAGTCTCTTGGATGAAGTCTGGAGAAGACTCAGGCATTGAGGGACTGAAAAAAACACTATAGAGCAAATAAATAGCAAGAGGAAGGTCTTGGGGCTGAAAATGTTGCTACAAATGTGGCTAACTATTTCTGACATCTGGTGACTAGGTAGAGAATAAGTCAAGTAACAAAGGCAAGAATATAAATTCCTTTCCAGTTGAAAGTTAGATAGATATTGACATTAGATGGGCAGTCTTCTTACTTCTATTGATCTCCCGGCTCTGGTTAATTTTGAAAGGGCAGCACAAAGTGAATGATGTGATAATATCTCCTCTTACTCCTTTCCATTTTTCCTTGTTCCCCAGACTGGCTGAGTCTAGGTGCTTGTTGCTGGGATGGTTTGTCCCAGTTGGTATTCAAGGAGGTTTGTACTTAAGGCCTGGGCACTGTCCCTGAGCACTTCTGCTCAAGGCTAGCACTCTACCACTTTGAATTATAGTACCACTTGCAGTGTTTGCTGGTTAGAGATAAGAGGCTTGAGCAAATGCTTCCTGCCTGGCTGTTTGCAGGTTAGTTGGGAAATGGAGTCTGAGGGATTTTTCAGCCCGGGCTGGCTTTGAACTACAATCTTTGCCACAAAAGCCCTTTGTTATTTTCAACTAAAGTAACAAGGAGATCAAATAGAATAAGAAGAGCTTACCTCGTCCTTATCAAGAATTGACCAAATATTCTGCAATGAAAAAACTCATTAGATGAGAGAATCTTAGGACACATATGCCCAATATTTTAGAATCATGTTGTCAGTACTTGAACACAACACAAAACAAAAAAGGCAAAACGCAAAACCTAAATTTTTTGACATTTTTTAGACATCTTTTCTAACAAAGCACATCAGATGGTTGGGCCTCAGTTTCCAGGGTCTGTGAAAAGAGCAACTTGTTAGAAAGGCACATTAGAATAGGTGGGTGCAGGAGTAGTAAGCTTGGTGGAGCGGTAAGGGTTGGATCCGGCCAAACCCTTAACCCACCCTGTGGCCAAGATAGCGAACTCAACATGGCAAATTTCTGAAAAAAAAGCAAAGAAAGCATAAACAAAAAATCAAGCTTAGTTTGGCAAGCCTTCGAGAGGGAACCTAGAGGGGGGTCCCTGGAACCCAGCCCATATTGCATTCTTCAGGACACAATCCAAAAAGTTGTAGAAAACAAAGGGAGAGATATAGAAAGTTGGACATGAATAGCAGAGAGCATAGAGAGCCTGAAAGTAAACAGACTTCTGACCATGTACCATTGCAGAGGCAATAATTGTCTAAATCTTAGAATAGCATTAAAACATTAGGTGCTCTGGATATCCAGAGAGCGCAGGAGGCATTTCAGAGGGGTTTTACGACTCGGGCATGACTCACAGCACCCCAGAAAATGTGTAGGAGAGTCAGTCTAGTGAATGAAGAAGAGCTGACCAAGCAGAAGCAGCATCCCGACTTCCCCCAGAGCCCTCTAGAGAGAAATGGCCAAGCCCCCCAAACCTAGCATCCTCAGCTTCGTAGGTTACCAGCCTTTCGGCCAAAGGCCATAGGAGCTATCTGTCATGCTGCCACATCTGCACAGAGATTGACCAACAAAGAGCCATAGAGAGTATTTTCACTCACAAGACTGGAGAAGTAATGTGGATGTGGATGTGAAGGCCAGCAATGGTATTGGTTAAAAGTCTCAAGGCAGTTTGGTTCACAGAAAAGTGGTGGTTAGGAAATTCTAACATTTCCGACTCAAAAACCCCATCCGAATCATGGCACCATATGTAAGGTATATTAAATAGGTAGGTTTCATTAGGTAGCCAATGAAGAGAACACCACATGCTATTCAGGCAGGAAAAGATATTTGTTTACCGAACTGCTGCCCCCACCATACATGGTAGAGAAGCATGGCTGAAAAGGAAAGGGGGGAATAGAAATTTGAATTTCAGTAGAAATTTATCCCTCTCTGCTTGGTTTTCCTTCTTTTGTGATTAGAGTCTGGAATTACTTCTTTATGATTAATTGGATATCTTGGATGTCTGTTGTAATTTTCCTGTGATATCTCTGATATTATTGATTTGGGTCTCCTCTCTTATTTTGTTAGTTACTCTTGCCAGTGGTCCCTCAGTTTTACTGACTTTTTTTTAACAAAAAACCTTTTTATTTTATTAATTTTATTTATAATTTTCTTAATGTCTACCTCATTAATTTCAGCTCTTATTTCGGTTATCTCTTTCTGTCTAGCAAATTTAGGTTCAAGTTTTTCTTGTTTCTCCAGCAGTTTTAGTTGCATCATAAGATTGTTTACTTGGTCTTTTTTTTCTTTTTTCTTTTTTTTTTTTTTTTTTTTGGAAGGGGTCGTCCGGTGATGGGGCCTGAACTCTGGGCCTGGGCACTGTCCCTCAACTCGTCAGCTCAAGGCTACCACTCTACCACTTTAACCACAGGGCTATTCTGGCTTTTTTCCTTTTTGCTTATGTTGTGCTGAGGAATCAAACACAGGGCCTCATGCATGCAAGACAAGTGTTCTACCTCTGAGCCACTTTCCCAATCCGGTCTTTGTTTTCTTGATGTGTGCACTGAGAGCAATAAATTTGCTCCTCAGGACTGCTTTTGCTGTGGCCCATAGATTTCGTTGTGATGTTTCTTCATTTTCATTGAATTGTAGGAAGTTTTTAATTTCTTCTTTAATTTCTTCGGTGACCCATGTATTGTTCAACTGAGTTCTGTTTAATTTCCATGTGTTTAAGTTTTTTCTATTTTATGCCTTATTATTGAGAGCTAGCTTGATTCCACTATGGTCAGATAGAATACAGGGTATTATGTCGATTCTCTTGTATTTCCTTAAATTCCTTGTATGAATTAAGAAATGATCTATTTCAGAAAAAATTAGGGGGTTGGCAAGAATAAGACCTTGCTGGTGTGAATGACTGTAATTCTAACTATTCAGAAGGCTCAGATCTGTGTATTCAGGTTCAAAGCCAGTCCAGTCAGGAAAGTTCATGAGGCTTTTCTGGGGTTGTTCAGTACCACACTCTGCCTCAAGTCTGGGGTTGTTCACCCCCTTTGCCACCATGGGCTAGGCTGCGCTGCTTATAAAAACCAGTATGGAGAAGCGCTGCACCCCACTACGGGTCCGGAGTTGTTCACTGCTGCTGTTGATGACGCTGCTGCTGCCACAGGTGTTGCCACTTCCCCAGCTGCTGCCACTGCCCCAGAATCAGCTGGGCCACTTATGCAAGCCAGGCACCCCACCACAAGTCAGGTGTTAACCACTGCTGCTGCCTCAGGGTAGGCTGGGCTCCTTATGCAGACCAGTATGGAGAGGCACAAACCGTCACCGATCTGGAGTTGTTCACTGCAGCTGTCCCCGCCCTATTCACTGCTACCGCCCAGGGCTGGTCTGGGCTGTTTCTGTGGGCTAGTGTCAAGAGGCATTGTGCCTGGAGTCTGGGTGGTTTGCCACCATTGCCAGCTGCCGCTGCTTCTCCAGGTTAAGCTAGGCTATTTAAACCACCAGGACAGAGGTGCCATGTTGCCAGTCTAGTGTCGTTCACAACTGCTGACAGCTGCTGCTGCTCCTGACTGGATTGGGCTGCTTGTACCAGCCAGGAAGAGATGCTATGCCAGGGAGGGTGTGGCGAGTTTTCGTGCTAGCTCTGCCTTCTGAGTTTTCTGCTTGTATTCTCTAGGTTGGCACGACATCTTAGGAGTCTTCTGAGACCCTTGGGATGCTTGTGAGTGTGTGGTCCACAGACGGTCCAGAGCCTGGCCACTTAAGCAGCCTGGCATGAAACCCCACCAATTAAGCTGCTTAGTGTAGAGCCCCATCACCAACAATGGGTGGGGGAAGGGTCTTCCCACTTTACTGTCTGTGTAAGTTTTTCCCTTTTCTTTTTTCACTTCCTGTATCTCTCTGAGTAATTGCCTTTTTTGTGGGTCATTTGGAGAAACAGAGCATTGAAGTCCAAACTCTATTTGGTTAGAGAGAGCTGAGGTGTTTCCCTGCTGTTCCATCACCATCTTGGCCCCTCCCCTTCAGGTGGAGTTTTTCTGAGGTGGCCAGTGGGCCTTGATTACCAAAGGATAGGTACATAAAAGAATATGTTGTAATGCCTGCAGTCTGTAGTTAGACATTTCTGTTAATATAACCTTCCCAAGATTAGGAACCAAAGGGGGTGGTCTACACTAAAGTATTTCAAAGTAATTAAATCCTTTAACATAGAAGCTACATCTTGCTCGAAGGACAGCAAAGTGGAGGAGGCTTACCTAGCCATGGCCAGTATCTGTATTTAATTTAGTTAGTTTCCTTTAAGGTCATATTCATTCTTTGTAGTGCCTTGAACTCTAAGGTCTATAAATAGATTATAACTTCCAATTTATTCCTAGGGTGTTAGTTAAAAATTGAGAACTTGGACCATGAATGAAGGGCCATCTTTGGACTCCAAAACTAAGGGTAAGCCAAATCAGCTCAGTCTGAAAAATTGTCCACTATTACTAACAGATACCAATACTCATACTTTCCAGGCTTTACCTCTGTGGAGTCCACTTTCCCAAATTCACGGTCTGAGGTTCCTCATACATGAATTCTTTCCAAAAGTTCCAGCTTTTCAGCATTTACCTGTTGGAAATTAACTGCACGCATTACAAAGAATTTCAGGCTGAGGCCCCACTGGCTTTCAGAAGATTTAGGCAGTGGTCTCACTTAATTTACCTGCAAATATCTATATGTAAACTGACAGAAAGCTTGAGCCTGTATGCTATTTTCACAAGTTCAGTATAAACATTTGCACAGTTATTACCACTGTTTATGCTTCTTCCTTTAATCTTAACCACTAGAAGCTCTAGAGAACCAACTGGTTTTAGAGTGGTCTCCCAAGCTACATGATCAGCTCAGATGTTTCCCTGTATCTTAGGGTCTCTAGTTTCTTTACTTCCTGTATTGTACTCTGAACCTTGGAGTCTTCTTCCATTTTATTCTCCTTCTTTTCTCTCATACTTGCTTACGTGATCCCACTCTCCTTCTCAATGTGCTCCTTAACCTGCAAGTGTTTTGGCAGGGTCACAGGAGAGTTCCTTTGACTGGCCAACTGCTGCTCCTTCTCACAACACCTTTGCTTGCTCTTCAGCTCCTCCCTTAAGTTCATAAAGGTGCTATTGAGAGGTAATTTTTCCCACCTCCACCTGTTCCATTGGGACATGAAACTTCTGCATTACATTTATGGTGAAGATCTCAGCAGTCTTTTTGGCTTTTTATTCTAGTAGTTTCTCTTTCTAATTTTCCAATTTAGTGTATTTTTGTGACAGATCTTCCAACTGTTTGCTTAGGTCTTCTGTTTTTGTTCCTAATGCTCTTTCCCTTTCCTTGGCACTCTCTGTCAGAGCATGTGGTCCTTTAACTCTTTCTGAATAGTAGCAATCTCTTTCTTGAGCCTGATATTTTCCTGTTCACTTTTCTTGGCTTCATCTTCTATGACACAGCACTTTCCCATCTTCTCTGCTAACTACCCTTTCCTTCTTTCTCTGTTGCTTTGAATTTCTGGTGACACTCTTCAAAGCTTATAATCGACATGTACTTCAGCCTAAAACATTCTTATATCAGGTCCAGCTCCTTTTTCATGGCAATGTTTTCTTAATGCAGCATCAGGATCTCTTCTTGGCCTCACTTTTAGTTAGCAAGGATGGCAGCATTGCTGTCCTGTGCTTCTGTTTGCCTCTGATCTGTGGACCCCTAATTTGCCTCATACTCACCCAGGCTAATGTACTTGAATTTCATTTGATTCTGAGTGTTTTCTAGGATCCTTTTGAGGATTTTCTTCTCATTTTTGACTCTCACAAGTTCCTAATTTATATCCTCAAATCTTTTCTTCACATCAAAAAATTTTCTGTTTTCTCCAATGTGCTCTTCTATGTGCTTTTAATCTCTTGGTGGTTTTGACTGGCACATATTGGAGACTCACTCTTTTATAAAACTATGTTTTGAGATAGAAGGGTGGATTTTTTTCTTTGCCACATTTCTTAAGTTCAGAGGGCTGCTTTTTAAATTGAACATAGTTCGAATTCAGAGCCCTAAGCTCCTTTGCATGTTTCTCCAGAGATATGAACACATTTTCCATGTGGTTAATGTGATTAATTAACCTGTCATTTTCTATCTTTCTCCTCCTTGGACATTCCTTTTCCCAATGTCCATTTTTTTTGCAATAAGCACAGTGATGTAGTCCTAGAGGCTCCCTATTGCCATTTGCAAATGAATTGTACTGTCTTTGCCAAGAGTTTCTTGATCCTCATACCGGTGCTCCTACCAAAACTCAAACCCTTTTCTTAGACTCTCTTTCCCGGGTATCTCTGGTAACAAACAGCCTCTGGGTGACTACTTCCAAATTAGAATAAACTTTTCCCTAAAAAGCTTCTGACTTTTGAAGCTTTCTTCTAATATCTGGGGCTGTATAGGTAACAAAGGCCATATATAGGACTCTTTCATTCTCCAGGGCTTCAAGATCTGTGGGCCTATATGTCCTATAGGCTTCTGGAAGAAGTTTCAGAAAAGCATTAGGGTACTCACTGGGGAACTGTACCATCTCACCCATCTTAGATTGATGATTTGGCTTTTTAGCCACTGTGGCATCCCTGCTAACAGAACCTGGCAATAATAGGTAAGCACCTCCATTCCTCAATTGCTGTTAGTCTCAGCTTGGGTAAGTCTGTGGAAAGACTTGCTGGTTCAATATTGGGGCTACTCTCTGGTCGAAGGACCACCTTCAAGTCACCAAGCAGGATTCACTCCCTTTTCTACCAGGTGAAAAGTGCCTGTAAAATTTGCTGACCCTTATCCCAGATGTGCTTGTGTGTGAAAATTACTGTCTCTAATGAAGTAATGAGCCCCTTTTTTCTGAAAAGGATGGATTTTGCTGTTTCCAGTTATACAGGTCACTAGTTGTAAAGGGAACATATATTGGAAATGGGGCTTGCCCACCATCTACTCCAAGTTCCTGTCTCAAAGGTAATAAGGGTAACATACCACATTGTACCACTTCAGACTGGAACAAGTAACCACTTTTGGTATGGGAGGACAACATTAGAGGTGTTGATGGCAAAGAATAGGAGAGACAGTACATCAGCGCATTTTTCTCTGAGGAATTCTGTAAACCTGGAGGAGAATATGTTTTGGATATGACACCTTTAGGCCTTATTCTCCCATCCTGAGAAATGGAGTAAACAGAGGTGCATACAGGACGCAGAACTATCAGCATACACAGACAGACCAATAGCCACAGACACCCCACATTCCCTACACCTCTCAATGTTGACCTCTACAGGAGGTCCCAGATGACAGAGAGAATGTCCCAGATTGTCTGTTGAGGAGGCCACAGACGATCTGTGGAGGATGTCACATATGTCATTCCTAGAAGGCCCTAAAAGACCTCTCTTGGCTTCCCAAGGAAGTGTTAGATGACCTCCAAGGGAGGTACCAGATGTCCTCTCAATGTGGCTGAGATTACCTCTCGTGTAGCTCCCAGATGGCCACTCACAGAGGCCACATATGAACTCCAGAGGAGGGTCCAGATAACCCTCTTGAGAAAGCCACAGATTACGTCCAGAGAAGGTCCTATATGGCTTCTCAAGGAAGTCCCAGATGATGTCCGAAGATAGTCATACATTTCTCATCAAGGTAACCCGAGATGACCACCCAAAGAAGCTCCAGATGACCTCAAGAGGTGGTCCTAGATTGCCTCTTAACGAAGCCCCAATGACTACTTTTGAAGCGGTCTCAGGTGGCCTTCTGAGGAAGCCCCAGATGACCTCTGGAGAAAGTCCAAGATGACCCCTGGAGAAGGCCCCAGATGACCTACAGAGTAGGTCTCAGATGGCTTCTTAAGGAAGTTGAAGATGAGGTTCCAGATAGCTTCCTTTGGAAGCCCTACACGGCCTCTCAAAGAGTTCCCAGATGGCTTCCTAAGGAAGCCACACTTGACCTCTAGAGGGGGTCCTCAAAACAGACTGGCAAGCTTGCCCAGACGTATCCTTAGAGGTACCTAAATGACTTTTGTCCATGTTGGTCCTCTGAAGACAGACACTCGAGGTAGACTCTCAACCCTGAGTGCTGACACTCTCTCCTATGGGGATTTTTCTCTGGGGCCAAGGCCTGATGCCATCCAAATGGATTATGTCAATGGGGTCTCCAAAAATTAGGACCTCTATAGTTCAAGAGAATTCATCGAGACACAGTTAATATAATAAATGTTCTCCAAACCATCAACCCCCAAAATTATGATATCGAAAGCTCCAAATATCAAAGGGCAAGCCTTTTTTTCCCCTTCCCTTTGTCTCTCCTTCACAGTCCTATACTTCCTTCGAGGACTTTCCCTTTTTCTCTTCTACCAGTTCCTTCTTCTCTTAAGGCCTCTCCACTCTCCACAGGCCTTAACTGCTTTGCCTGGGTTGTCTTTTGCCATTCTTCACCTCCTGCTCTCCCTCAACATCCTCTCCTCCCATTTCTTTCCCCTTCTTCTATCATACTACTTTTTTCCTTCCAGGACTTTTCCCTTTTTCTCTCCCCTTCTATTGCTCTGAACAAGCAGCTTATATAAAGTCTGTACCCCTTCTATACTCCAACTGCCTAACATTTTTTAACTGTAATATCCCAAACTGCCCACAGCCCAATAAATTCTTAACAGTTCAACATGTGGAGATTAATGCATCAGCCCCTCCCACCGAATGCCCCACCTTCTTTGGTGGCATACTTTGTCCTCTCCAGCTTGCCAGGAGATGGGGCCATGCTGATTATTGGACCCTATATATTATTGGGACCCTGCTGATTAATACAGTATCTTCCTTGTGAACTGGTAGCAATTGAAATTGGAAATTTGATTGTGACATCACAAACCCATTTTGACATCATCACCGCCATGACATCACAAAGCCATTGTGACAACATTGTCATTGTTACATCATGATTCCATTGTGACAGCTCAAATCTATTATGACCTCTTAGCTCCTTTGAAAAATCACATGCCCTTTTCAACATCACAGTCCCTTTGTGTATCCATATCCTTGTTAAGTAATGACAATTGAGATCAGGCATGCCACTATAACATCAAAAAGTGTTTGTGACATCCTCAACAGTGTCTCATCACTTTTTCATTATGGAAACCTCAGCTCATTGTGACATCACCAAACTCAATGACATATTGCATTATGACAACAATTCTCTTTGTAACATCATACACATATTGTGAATGCCTATTCTGTGATTCTGTGGTATGAGAATTGATATGAGAAATGCACATTTGTGCCTACATAACCATTTTGACATCATAATCACTTAGTGACATCACAGTGCCATTGTGCTATCACTAACACAATGTGACATCACAAACTTCTCCTGTCCTCATACATTTGAGACATGCTGACATTGTGATATCTTAGACCTTTTGTCCTCATAATTTGTTTTCAACATCATATTTCTTGTATGACATATCAGAAATCCACTGTGACATCATGACCATTGTGATATCACACTGACAGATGTCATGATCATCGTGTCATATTGTGACTTCACAAAATGTTTTGATGTCACAGTTAGTTTCTGATGCCATATACATAAGGGGTAATCGTAGGTCTATGATGTCATAATTGGTTGGTGATATCCAAATGGTATAAAGGATCCCATTTTTCATGAAATCACAGAGAATAAGAGTTCACAAACAGACTGTGGTATCTCCAAAGGCAGGTGTTGTCACAAATATGATGAAGTCCTAAGAGGCTTGTGATGTCACAGTGTGACATAATGTTCGTGATGTCTGTCAATATGATGTCATAATGATCATGATGTCACAGTGGATTTCTGATGTCGCATATCATAACTGAAATATTATAAGGATTAAAGCAGATTACACGCTTATAAAGGGCCTAAGACATCACAGTTGCAGCACATCTCAAGACTTATGAGGACAGGGCAGATTTGTGATGCCATGGTGTGTTAGTAATATCACCATGGCCCTGTGATGTCACAAAGTGAATATGATGCCATATATTTATGAGATCACAATGGTTTTCTGATATCAACCCACATGCCACATTTGAAATAGAATGAAATAAGATAATAGAAATTTACAATGTGTCTATAACATCACAATGACTATATAATTCATAATGCTATGAGGTCATTGTAAATTGTTGATGTTGCAAGGAAGCAATGATGTCATAATGAATATGTGGTGATGGGGTCACAAAGGGTTTGTGATGTTACAATGGCATATATGAATTCAATTGTCATGTGTACACAATGAGGATATGGGTACACATATGGACTGTGATGTCACAAATGCCATGTGTGTTTTCAAAGGTACTTAGGGTCATGATAGCTTTATGATACAGTTGTGATGAGGTCACCATGGGTTTTTGATATCATGATGGTTTTGTAATATCTCCAACACATGTCCCATTTCAATTGCTAGTATTTCACAATGTGCATGAAGTTCACAGAAGGAGCTTGAAGTCCTAATGGATATGAATTTTTAAAAATGTTATGAGGTCATTTTAGGTTTGTGAATACACAATGGGACAGTGAAATCACCATGGCAATATCAACTCACTATGTCATGTCAAAATATTCTTTTGGTGTCACAATTAGTTGATGATGCCACATTCGTGATGAAGTCACAAAAGATTGGTGATGTCGCAATGTGTTGGGCATGTCACAATTACATGATGGTTCTCAATTGTCTTTAACTTACAATGAGTATATGAGTTCACAAAGGTACTGCGTCTTCTCCAAAAGTATGTGTTGTCACAAATATATTGAAATCCTAAAAGGCTTGTGAAGTCAGAATTTGGCACAATGGTTATGATATCTGGCAGTGTGATCTCACCATGGTCATGATGTCACGGGGAATTTGTGATATCAAATGTCATATGTGAAATCTAGCGAGGTCAACAACAGATTATGAGGACAAAAAGGCCTATGGTATCAGAATTGCAGCATGTCACAAAAGTTATGATGACAGGATAGGTTTGAGATGTCACAGTGGGTTAGTGATATCACAATGGCAACGTGATGTACAAAGGGATTGTGATATCACAATGGTTATGAGTTCACGATTTGGTTATGATATCAACCTACAGGCCACATTTGAAATAGAATGAAATCAGAAAAGGCATTCATACTGTGTCTATGATGTCACAATGACAATGTGAAGTACTAATTCTATCATATCATTTTCGTTTTGTGATTTTACAATGAGCAGATGGTGTCAAAACTTCAATGTGATGTCACAATTGTGATGATCTCACAAACTGTTTTTGATGTTAAAATGTCATGTATGAGTCTCAATTGTTAATATTTCACAGTGGGGATTTGGGTACCCAAAGGACTGTGATGTCACAAAGCTATGTAATTTTTCAAAAGTTATAAGAGGTCATAATAGATTTGGGATGTCACAATGTGATCCTGGTGGCAAAACAGCAATGTGATTTCACAATGGGTTTGTGATGTCACAGTGGTGATGAGGTCAAAATGGGTTAGTTATGTCATGAGTTTGTAATATCACAATTATTTGTCCAATTTCAAGTGCTCCTAGTTCACCATGAGGACATTGTAATAACCAGCCGTGCCCTTATAATCCACGGGAACAAATAGTCATAATAGCCTCCTAGTCTAGACCCACTGGAGGGGGAAGGACATGCTGCTGAAGGAGATAGGATGTCAAGCCCCACATGGTGAGCTGCCAAGAAATGATTTGGCATGGACATTTGGGAAGTTATGTTTGAAAACTCTTATGCAGGAAATATATTCCAGTGGGGGAAGGGTACAGCCTATATATAGGATGCATGTTCAGAGCAACAGAACGGGAGAGAAAAAGGGGAAAGTCCTGGAAGGAAAGAAGTGATGAGACTGCAGGAGGGTAAAGACCTGGGAGGAGAGGAAATTGAGGGAGAGCAGGTGGTGAAGGACGGCAACTGGCCACCTGGACAGGGCAGGTCAGGTCTGTCAAGAATAGAGCAGCCTGAAGAGAAGAAGGGAATGGTTGAAGGAAAAAATGAAAAGACCTGAAAGATAGGACAGGTCTGAAGAGAAGGAGGATGAAGAGAAAGGAAAAAGCCTTGTCCTTTGAAGTGGAGAGCTTTGGAGTTAATTATGTTGGGAGCTGGTTGTTTGCAGACCAGTTAACAAATGGCTGGATTGATATTGGGAGGACTGAGGATTCATGGTTGAGGCTGCATTTAGCTCTGGGCATCCAGCCCTGGTCAAGGTAGTCGCTTATTACAAAATTTGTAAGATCAAGACAGGTTTGTGATGTTACATTGCATTAATAACATCACAATGTCAATATGATTCAAAAAGGGATTGTAACGTCACAATGGTGATGTGGTCACAATAGGTTTCTGAAATCAACCTATATGCCACATTTGAGATAGAATGAAATCACAGAATAGGCAATCACATTGTCTCTGTGACCTCGCAATGAAAATGTGATGTTATAATGCTATGAAGTCATTGTCATTTTGGGATGTCACAATGGGCAGTTGGTATCATAACAATGTGATCTCACTCGAGATGATGTCACACAGCATTTGTAATGGTACAATGGCATGCCTGATGTCAGTTGTCCTTTGTTCACAATGAAGACATGGTTACCCAAAGGGACTGTGATGTCACAAACACCATGTGCTTTTTCAAAGGTGCTAAGAGGTCACAACAAGTTTGGAATGTCACAAGGTGATCATGATATCACTGTGGTAATGTGATGTCACAATGGGTTTGTGAAATCACCGTGGTGATAAGGTCACACATGGATAGTGATGTCACAATGAATTTGTAATATCACCATTGCATGTCCAATTTCATTCTACTAGATCACAATTAAGATACGAGTTCACATAAGGAGCTAGAATTCAGAAAGGCCATGAATTTTGTAAAATATGAGGAAATAATAGATTGGTGAAAATGCAATGGTGAAAATCCCATTGACAATGTGATGTTACCATTACCTGATATAGTATTTTTTTGAAGTCACAAACAGTTGGTGATGCTATACAGGTGAGGAGGTCACATAGGTTTGTAATTTCACAATGGGATGGTGGGTGATGTCATAGTCTCATGCCAGATCTCTAATTGAAAATGAATATATAAATTCACAAGGGTTTGATGTCTCCAAAGGAATATATTGGCACAAGTTTTATGAGTCGTAACAGGTTTGTGATGTCACAATGTGACTCAGTGGTCATGACATCTGGCAGTGTGATGTCACAGTGGTCATGATGTCACACTGGATTTCTGATATCACATGTCATACCTGAAGTATTATGAGTTGAACAATTTATGAACTCAGAGAGGCCAAAGATAACACACTGGCAGCATGTCAAAAAATTTATGAGGATAGGACAGTTTGATGATGTCACAGTGGGTTATCATAATGGGATATCATAATGCCAATATGGTGTCATCAAGGTATTGTGATGTCATAATGGTTATGTGATCACAATGTATTTCTGATATCAACTCACCTGCCACATTTGATATAGAATGAAATCACAGAATAGGCATTCCAAGGCATCTGGGACATAACAATAACATTGTAATGTCATAATGCTATGATGTCATTGTTGTTATATGGTGTCACAATGGGCTGATGTTGTCATAATGATAATGTGATGTTACACTGGTGATGATATCACAAAGGTTTTGAGATGTTAAAATGGCAGGTCTGATCTCAATTGTCATTAGCTCAAAATGATATGGGTACACAAAGGCCTGTGATGTCACAAAGGCCATGCTTTTTTCAATGCTTTTGAGATCACAATAAGTTGGGGACGTCACAATGTGATCATGGTGGCATAATGGCAATGTGATATCACAATGAGTTTGTGTTGTCTCATCAAGTTTGTAATATAACAGTGACATATACAACTTCAATTTCTTCTAATTCACTATGAGGATACTGTAATAACCAGTGGGGACAGAATTATCTGTGGGAGCTGACAATCATTTTAAATTCTTGGCCTGGCTCCCCGGATAGTGTGGGGAATGCTGCCAAAGGTGGAGGTGTCAAACCTCACATGGTGAGCTGTCAAGAAGTGATTGAACATTGGGCAGTTTGGGAAGTGATGGTTGAAAACGGTTAGGCAGGAGACCCATTGGAGTGAGGAGGGTTACAACCTATATATAGGTTGCATTTTCAGAGCACTGGAAGGGGAGATAAAAATGGGAGCTACCCAGATGGAAGAAAGTGTGAGGACAGCAAGAAGGAAAAAATCTGAGAAGAGAGGAAGTTGAAGGAGAGCAGAAGGTTGGCAATTGGTCACTGGCATAGAGTAGGGCAGACATGTGGAGAGTGGAGTGGACTGAAGAGAAGAAGGAAGTGGTGGAAGGGAAAAAGGAAAAGACCAGGAAGGAAGGACAGGTCTGTGGCGAAGGAGGGAGGGATGGAAAAGTAACAAGCCTTGCCCATTGAAGTTTGGATCTTTGGAGATGATAATTTTTTGGATGTTGGTTTGCAGACCAATTAAGAAAGGGTGCCCATTGGAGGTCTGAGGTTTGGTGGTCAAGGCTGCTCTTGGACCTGGGTATCAAGTCCAGGATAAGGTAATCACAGTCCCCTTTCTAGTGTAAATTGGTTTATTGTGTTAAATGCGACTCCATGGTTTTTCTCCTTGCCTTAGAGGTCATAAGTACAGGAGTTCACAGAAAGAGCTTGAAGTCTCAAAGGCAATGGATTTTCTAAGATGTGATATGGCCATAATAGGTTTGTAAAAACACAATAGGACAGTGACATCACACTGGCAATACCACAATGTCATGTCAATGCTTTAAGACCGCAATTAGTTGTTGATGCCATTCTCATGATGAGGTTACAATAAGTTTGTAATGTCACAATGGGTTCATGATGTCAGATTGTCATGGCAGTTCTCCATTGTCATTAATTGGCAATGAATGTATGAATTCAAAAAGGGACTGTAATGTCCCCAAAAGCATGTGTTGTCACAAATGTGATGCCATTCTAACTGTTTTGTGATATCACAATGTGACACAATGGTCATGACCTCTGGCAGTATGAGGTCAGAGGGGATTTCTGATATCACATGTCATACTAGAAATATGAGATTGGAAACAGATTGTGAGCTCACAAAGGGCCTAATATATGACAATGGCAACATGTCACAAAACTTTTAAGGACAGGACTGGTTTGTGATGGCATAGCAGGTTAATGATATCACAATGGCAATGCGATGTCACAAGGGATTGTGATATCAGAATGGTTATATGGTCAAAATGGGTTTCAGAAACAGAATGAATTCCTAGAATAGGCTTTCACACTGTTACATCTATGATGTAACAATGTCACTGTGATTTATAATGCTATGATGCCATTATCGTTTGGTGATGTCACAATGAGCTGATGGTGTCATAATAACAATTTGATGTCACTGCTGATTTATGATGCTACAATGGTTATTAGGTCACATTATGTTTCTGATATCAACACACATGTCAAATTTGGAATACAATGAAAAAGTTGGGCGCTGGTGGCTAACACCTGTAATCCAAGCTACTCAGGAGGCTTTGATCTGAGGATAACACTTCAAAGCAAACTCAGGCAGGGAAGTCCATGAGACTCTTTTTTTTTTCTCTTTTATTTTATTTGTGAACATACTGTACAGAGGGGTTACAATTACATGGGCAGGATAATGCGTAAATTTCTTACCAAGAATTGCAGCCTCCTCCTTTGTTTACCCTTCACATCCCTTCCCAGCCTCCCCCTTCTCCCCTCCCAGTCCCAATCCTTCTCCTCCCCCCCCCCCGCACCGACGTTGTAAAGCTCGTTTTGGACATGACAACTTGTACTTCTCATTGTTGCAATAGGTCTACCTGTATCCTTAAACGACTTGTTTTTCCCCATCTCCTCCACAAGTTATACTGACATCAAATATACTGAAAGCAGGGGTTATACTGTGGGGGAGGGACATACAAAGCAACAAAGAAATAATCTTATAAATGCGTTAGAAACACATGCATGAAAGAAAAAAACATTAAAATACATATCTAAGGGTTCATTTTCCTAACATCACATTATCTGACCTTTTACGCTTGACTCATACATATACTAGCTATTGCAAATGAGGGAAACCATGGGGCCTATGTTTCTTTGGGCCTGGCTTACTTCGCTTAATATAATTTTTTCCAAGTGTTTCCATTTCCTAACAAATGGGGCAATGTCATTCTTTCTGGTCAACACAGAACTTAAAAAATGTCAAAACCTCCCATGCTCCCAGATTGGAAAGATTAACATCGTGAAAATGGCTATCTACAAATTCAACGCAATACCTATCAAAATTCCAACCTCATTCTTCAAGGAAATAGAAGAGGCAATCCAAAAATTCATACGGAGCAATAAAAGACCCAGAATAGCAAAAACGCTCCTCAACGGAAAGAACGCTGCTGGAGGAATATCAATACCAAATTTCAAACTCTACTATAGAGCCATAGTAATCAAAACAGCTTGGTATTGGCATAAGAACAGACCTCAGGACCAATGGAATAGAATTGAAAACCCAGAAATGAACCTACAGACCTATAGCCATCTAATCTTCGATAAGGGAGCTAAAACAATAGAATGGAACAAAGGCAGCCTCTTCAGTAAATGGTGCTGGCAAAATTGGTTAACTACTTGTAGAAAACTAAAGCTAGATCCTTATATATCACCCTGCACCAGAATCAACTCCAAATGGATCAAAGACCTCGAAGTCAAAGCAGACACTCTGAAAACATTACAGGATGGAATAGGAGAAACCCTAGGTCTCCTTGGCTCAAGCCGAAATTTTCTGAATAGAGACCCTGAAACACAACAATTCAAAGAAAGGTTGGACAAATGGGATTGCATAAAGTTGCAGAGCTTCTGCATGGCAAAGGACATAGCTAGCAAGATCAATAGAAAGCCCACGGATTGGGAGAAGATCTTTACTAGCCATACAACGGACAAGGGTCTCATATCTAAAATATACTTGGAACTCAAAAAATTAAATCCCCCAACAACAAATCCTCAAAGAAATAACTGCCCAATAAACAAGTGGGCAAAAGACTTAAAGAAAAACTTCTCTGAAGAAGAAAGAAGGATGGCCAATAGACACATGAAGAAATGCTCACCATCCATGAGACTCTTATATCCAATAAAAACCACTAGAAAACCAGAAGTGGCGCTGTGGCTCAAGTGACAGTGTGCTCGCCTAGAACTGAAGAACAGGGAGAGTACCCAAGCTCCGATTTCAAGCTCCACGCCCCACGACCCACACACGCAAAAAAAAAAAAAAAGATTAAAAACAGACATTCACAATCTGTCTATAACATCACAATGAAAATGTGTCCTCATAATGCTATGTTATCACTGTAGTTCTGTGATGTCAAAAGTAGTTGATGCTGTCATAATGAGAATATGTCACATTGGTGATGTCACAAATGTTCGTTATGTTACAATGGCATGTCTGATATCAATTGTCAGTTCATAATGAGGGTATAGTTACACAAAGAGATTGTGATGTCACAAAGGCCATGTGTTTTTTCAATGGTGCTAAGAGGTCCTAATAGGTTTGGGATGTCACAATGTGATAGTGATGTCAAATGACAATGAAAGTTCACAATGGGTTTGGGATGTCACATTGGTGATGAAATCAAATAGTTTTGTGAAGTCACATCTCATAATCACATGTCCAATTTCAGTTGCTACTATTTCACAATGAGGATATGAGTTCACAGAAGAAGACTGAATATAAAAGGCCATGAATTTTCTAAAATGCTATGAAGACATACTAGATTTTTGAAAAAACAATGGAACAGTGATATCACAATGGTAATGTAGGTTGCAATATGATGACTTAATAATGTTTTGATATCACAATTGGTAAGGCCACACTGGTGATGAATTTACCAGGTGTGTGAGGTCACAATAGGTTGGTGCTATCAAAATGATACATGTGATCTCAATTGTCATTAACTCTCAATGAGTATATGAGCTCACAAAGGAACTGTGATGTCTCCAAAAGCATGCGTTGTCTCAAAAGTGATGCAGTAGTAACAGGTGTTAGGTCAAAATACTCATAACATCTATCAGTGTAATGTCACCATGATCTAGATGTCAACTGAATTCAGGTATCACATTTCATTCCTGGACTGGGTATGAGAGGATTGCAATTTCACAGTGGGTTAGTGATATCACAATGGAAATGTGGGATCACAAAGGGGTTGTGCTACCACAATGGCTATTAGAACACAATGTGTTTCTACTATAATAGGTTTGTGTTGTCACAATTGGTGGGAAATGTCACCATGCCATGCCAGATCTCAAATGTCATCAATTCACAATGAAGATATGAGTTCACAAAGAGACTGTGTTGTCTCCAAAGTCATGTATTGGCACAAATGTGAAGAAGTCCTAATAGATTTATGAGTTCACAATATGATACAATGGTCTTGATATCTATCAATGTGATGTCACAATGTTCATGATGTCAGAGTCAATTTCGAATATCATATGTCATACCAGAATCATTATGAGTTTGAAAACATTATAAGCTTACTAAAGGCAGCATATCACACAAGTTTTGATTAAAAACTCAAGGTCTTTGGAGCTTAAATTTTTTTTCTTTGAAATTGTATCCTCATTGTGAACTAGTAGAAATTGAAATTACACATGTCATTGTGATATTACAAACTCATAGTGACATCACAAATTCATTTGGCCTCATCACCACTGTGACAACACAAACCCATTGTGACATCACATTGCTGTTGTGCCTTCGCAATCACATTGTGACATCACAAAGCTATTGTGAACTCTTAGCACCTTTAAGAAAACACATGACCTCTGTGGCATCACAGACCCTTTGTGTACCCATATCCTCATAGTGAACTAATGAAAATTGTGATCACACATAGCATTGTATCATCACAAATACTTTGAGCAATAATTATGACTGTGAAATCACATTGTCATCATGACATCATCATCTCATTGTGACATCACCAAATACCAATGAAACCATACCATTTTTTCTTTTTTTTTCTTCTGCGTGTTATTTATTGTAAGTATAGTGTACAGAGGGATTGCAGTTACATTAGCAAGGTAATGAGTACATATCCTATCAAACATTGCTGCCTTGACATCATATTGTCATTTGGATGTCATAGACCCATTGTGAATGCCTATTCTTTGATTTCATTCAATTTCAAATGTGTCATGTGAGTTGATTTCAGGAAACCATTGTGAACTCATAACTTTTGTGACATCAAATCTCTTTGTCACAGCACATTGCCTTCATTATATCACTAACTCACTGTGACATCAAATACTTCTCCTGTCCTCATAATTTTTGTGAAATGCCATTGTGGTATCTTAGGCCCTTTGTGAGTTGAAATACTGTGTTCGACCTCATATTTCAGATATGACATGAGATATCTAAAATCCAGTGTAACATCATGATATCACACCACTGGACATCATAACCATTGTGTGACTTTGGCCATCTCAGACCTGTTAGTTCTTCACCTTTGTGACTACATATACTTTGGTGACATCAGAATCCCTTCCCAAACTCATATACACATAATGAATTAATGACAATTGAGATCCTACATGCCATTGTGACATCACCAACCCCTTGGGACATCTCAAATCTATTGTGACCCCTCATTAGTATGGTGTCACCAATTGTGACCTCACAACATGATTATAACATGATGTTGAGACATCACATTGTCATTGTAAAATCACTGTCCTATTGGGTTTTCACATGCTATGACCTCATACTATGAAGCTTCTTCTATCACCTGGTATCCTCACATTGAATTATGAGTAATTGAAATTGGATATATCATTCTGATATTACAAATAAACTGACATCACAAAACCATTGTGACCTCATCACCAATGTGACATCAAAAACCCAATAAGACTTCTCATTTCCATTGTGACATCTCATTTCCATTGTGACATTATGGATCACATCATGCCATTACTAAACTATTATGACCTCTTACCACCTTTGAAAACACACGTGACCTCTGTGACATCACAGAACTTTTTTTGTATCCATATCCTCATGGGGAACTAATGACACCTGACATCAGACATACCATTGAAACATAACAAATCTTTTCTGACATCATCATAATTGTGACACCATGTTGCCATTATGATACCATCAGCTCATTTTGACATGTAAAACTACAATGACATCATAGCACTGTAACATCACATTGTCATTCTGATGTCATATACACGTTGTGTTTGCCTATTATGTTATTTGATTCTATTTCTAATGTGGCATGTTTGTTGATATCAGAAACCCATTGTGAGTTCATGACCATTGTGATATCACGGTGCCTGAGTAGCATCACATTGCCTTTGTTATGTCACATTGCCAAATTGATGTCACGAAGGGAATTTTGATGTGACAATGGTTATGACAACACAATGAGTTTCTGATATCCACCCATATGCCCCATTTCAAATACAATGAAATCACAGATCAGGTATTCATAATGTGACTGTGATATCACAATGACATAATGGCAAATGCTATAATGTCATTGTCATTTTGTGATGTCACCATAAGCTAAAGATGTCATA
Source organism: Dipodomys spectabilis (assembly GCF_019054845.1). Lineage (NCBI taxonomy): Eukaryota > Metazoa > Chordata > Mammalia > Rodentia > Heteromyidae > Dipodomys > Dipodomys spectabilis. Next base: position 6,247,958 of record NW_024870798.1, on the reverse strand, counting down.
ATAACAATGTGATATGACACTGGTTATGACGTCACACAGGGTTTATAATGTTACAATGGTTATGAGGTCACAATGTGTTTCTGATATCAACTGATATGCCACATTTGAAATATTATGAAATCACAGGATATACATTCACAGTACATTCACAGTGTGTCTATGACAGCAAAATGGCAATGCTATGATGTCACTGTAGCTTGATGATGTCACAATGAGCTGATGGTGTCATAACAACAGTCTGATGTCAAATTGGATATGATGTCACAAAGGGTTTGTGATGTCAAAATGGCATGTCAGATCTTAATTGCCATTAGTATATAGTGAGGATATGAGAATGAAATCATAATGACATACACAAATGAACTGTGATGACACATGTGTTTTGTCAAAAGTGCTAAAATTCCTAACAGGTTTCAGTTTTCAAAATGTTAATGATATAAAACTGGGTTAGTGATGTCAAAACTAGTTTGTAATGTCACATCTTATTTCAAATTTCAATTGCTACAAGTTCACAATGAAACACGTTCATAGAAAGAACTTGATATCCCAAAGGCCATGAATTTTCTAAGATGTGATGAGGGCATAATAGATTTGTGAAAACATGATGGTACAGTAATATCACAATTGCAATATGATATCAAATTATGTCATAAGAGTGTTATGTGACAATAAGTTGGTGATGCCATAATAGTGATGATTTCAAAATACCTTTGTGATGTCGCAGTAGATTGCTGATGTGACAATGACATGCCTCAATTGTCATTAACTCACAATGAGTATATAATTTTAGAATGTGATTGTGAGGATTCCAAAGGGATTTGTTGGCACAAATGTGATGAAGTCAGAACAGATTTGTGATGTGACAATGTGACACAATAGTCATTACATCTAGCAATGTGATGTCACAATATTCATGATGTCACAGTATATTTCTATTATTTCCCTCATTCTAATCACAACTTTTGGAATAGAGCTATGTGCTGAGTCCTTCATAGGGTGCTCTGTGCTGAGTCTTGCACAGGGAGCTATGTGTAGAGGCTTTCACAGGGTGCAGTGTGCTGAGTCCTGCATTGGGTGCTGTGTTCTGAGTCTTTCACAGGATGCTGTGTGCTGAGTAATGCGAAGAGTGCCACGTGCTGTGTCCTTCTCAGGATTCATTCTTTCATTGGGTCCTTGTAAGAGCTACATACTGAGATGATTATGCAGACAAGAAGTTTGAGTTCAGATATGTCTCCATGGCAGGGACAAAATTATGTATTACTGAAGACTAGTGAGTTGTCTCCTGAAGACAATTGTTTTGTTCTGCTTTGGCTAAGTCATCACCTTGAACTCTGGGCCTAGGCTCTGATCCTTACCTCTTGGGCACATGGCTACCACTCCACCATGTGGAACCACGGACCCCCTTGCAGCAGAGTGCCATGACCTAGGGGTCGATAGCTGCGTTCTCAGGAAGCTGAGATCTGAGGATCTGGGTTCCAAACTATCTCATACACAAAAGGTCCTATGAGACTATTATGTCCAACTGAACACTAAGAAACCTGAAGTGGAAGCTTGGTACTTGTGGCTCATGCCTGTCATCCTAGCTACTCAGGAGGATGAGATCTGAGGATCATGGTTCATAGCTAGTCTGGGGCAGAAAAGTCCTTGAGACACTTAGCTCCAATGGGCCACCAGAAAACCTGAAGTGGCTCTGTGGCTCAAGTGGTAGAGCACCAGAATTGAGCTGAAGAACTCAGGGACAGCACGCAGGCCCATACATCATCTGCTACAACGAACAACAACAAAAAAGCAGAAACAGACTAACAAACCTGAAGTAGAGGGCTGGGAATGTGCCGTAGAGTGCTTTGCATATATGAAACCCTGGCCTTGATTTCTCAGGGCCACCTCACTAGCAAAAAGCCTGAAGTAGCTCTGTGGTTCAAGTGGGAGAGAGCTATCCTTGTTCAAGAAAAACAAGGTACAGTGCTGAATTCAAGCTCCATTACTGGTGTCTGCACGCACACACAGGGTCACACACACACACACACACACACACACACACACACACACACACACACACACAGACCAGAAGTGAAACTAAGACACAGAATGGTAAAGCACTAGGCTTCTGCACTGAGCTCATGTTCAGCACCCAGGCCCTGTGTTCAACCCAAAACCTAGCCACCCAGGGCCCAACAAGGAGAGGTCAAATGTTTCAAAACATGATGAGCTTCACCATCCCTAGATGACAGGAATCTTTCTGATATGTGATATGTGCTTGGATTTCCCAAGGTTCCAGAAACCTAGTAAAGGCATCACAGGCCCATAATCGCCTGCAATTAAACATTTCATTAGGTTCAATATCCTAGTTTTCTGCCTGAAGAACTCCTGAATTATATTGAGCACTGTATCTGAACACCGGAATATAGTCTCACAAAGGCAGGATAAGTGCAGGGAAATTGGCCTGCCAAGGGAGGTTACAAAAATGAAGGCATCCTGTCAAAACAGAGAACTGGGGAGAGAGATAGCTTGGGGTACAAAGAGGCCTTTTTCTCCTGGCCTTCAGAGCCTACCCACACTCATCCTCACTAATTGGTCCAAATGGAGTTGTTTCACCGCTGTACAGGAGTAAGGCTTTTTGTTTGCCAGTTCATACAATGAGTGAGACTTCTTCCCACAGCATGTGGTGGGAAGAAACCCTCAGGCTACACTGGGAACAGTAAGGAGAGTCCCTGAACATGCACTGTTTCGAAAGCACTCTCTATGCTATGAAATCATTGTATTAAAAACAAATTTCTTAGTTTGGTGCTGTTCATTATGAGTACTCTGAAACTATACCTAAAGGAACATCCATACATATGCAAAGACATGGAGGTACAGGCCCTTTTTGCGAGGGCAGGTCCTGGGGTTGGATTATGAGCCTAGGCATTATCCCTGAGCTGCTTTTGCTCAGGTATTGCATTAACCTTCAGTCGCAGCCCCACATCTGGGCTTTTCTGTGATCTCTTAGAAATAACAGTGTCATGGACTTTCCAATACTGGCTGGATTCAAACTAAGGTTCTCTACATCTCAGCCTCCTCAGAGCTGAGATTAGAGTCAGCAGCCACTGGCACTTCCTTTTCTTTCCTTCTTCATTTTTTACTCTGGACAAGCTGACTTCTTAACAGGGTCATTCCATTGGTTTTAATTTATAACTAAACTACCCAATGTTCTTTATAGCTGCTTTCTCTGAAAACGATTTTCTCTCTTCATCTTCTACTCTGGTCACAGGTTTGCAGCCAAAAGTGAGAAAGGAGTGTTCCAGGATTTGGGAGCAAATGTCCACAGGACATGCCAGTTCAGTCACTTAGCATTGAGCTGCAGTAAATTTACTGTCTCAGGATGAGTGGATCGAAACCTGGAACGATCCTCATGCAGTCTGAAGTGCTACTTTTGCCTATAAAATGACCTAATAATTATGAATGTTTCCAACCTTAAGTATCTAGAACACACTAGAAACATCTTCCAGTTTCTGTTTTTCTCTAGTACCTCTTGAGATTTAGACTAAAGGTTTGTGTGGAGCAGTTCCTTGGCGAATCCCTGAGGAAAGTTGCTAGAATCCTCCTCAGGAGATTGCCGTCCAAAGCCAGCCTGTGCAGGAAGTTGTGAGCCTCTTTTCTCCAATAAACCACCAGTAAACCAGAATGGAGCAGTGGCCCAGAGGGTAGAGCTCCAGCTTTGAGAGACAAAGCCAAGCAGGAGATACTGGCCAGAGCAGGCAGGAAAGCCGGCGAGGTGCTCATGTCCAATTTTTATCGACCAGATGGCTGGAAGTGGAGCTGTGGCAGTGGTAGAGCCTCAGCCTTGAGTAACACAACTCAGGATTCCATAGGGCCCTGAGTTTAAGCCCTGGGATGGCCACAAAAAAAAAATTCAAAGAGAGAAGGCCAAGTTATGTATCAGTGCCTTACCTACTTATGTGTGTAATACCTCCCTGAGTGGAAACAGACCATATGCAATGCTTCTGCTTTTATTTACTGATTTATTTTTCAGAGATGCCTGTTGCACAAACTGCATCATAATCTTCATTTCAGGCCCATCGCTTTTCTCTTCCAGGGTTGCAGGCCAGTGTCCTTATATGATGCACACTTAGGCTCTCAGCAGGGTTTATTTACATTTTATTATGAGGCCAACACAGGAACAATCACAAATCAGGCAAGGGAAGACAAGATCAGGTTTCTTAGAGGTAACCGGTATTCAGAAAAATTAACTTGGGGATGAAAAATGGCAGCCTACTTATATAAAACTACCATTAAGAAAAAGATGAGGGGGCTGAGAATGTGGATTAGTGAGAGACTGTTTGCCTAGCATGCAAGAACCCTGGGTTCGATTCCTCAGTAGCACATACACAGAAAAAGCCAGAATTGGTGCTGTGACTCAAGTAATAGATTGCTACAGATAGTGCCCAGGCCTTGAGTTCAACAGAGAACTGGCAAAGAGATAAATAGGTAGGTAGGTAGGTGGGTGGGTAGATAGATAGATAGATAGATAGATAGATAGATAGATAGATAGATAGATAGATAGATAGATAGATAGATAGATAGATACAAAGATGATAGATGAATCTGTTCTTAGACGTCAAGAGGGAAGAAGGGAACAATTAGCAGTCATGAGGCCTTCTGCAGTTTGCCAGGATACTAGTATCGCATTCACATAACCACAGAGCAGGAAGACTGTCTCTCTCCAGCTTCTCAGGCACATGAGGGCCCCAGAGCCAAGAGGGAAGAGCCAGGTTCTAACTAAGGTGCTTGGAGAGAGAAGAGAAACGGCCCTGCTTCTCCTTGGACTAGGGATTGGCATTAATGATGGGCAGAATGAAGGAGAATGGACTCACCGAGGTAGAAGAAGGGCCTTCAAATCTGACAGATGAAGAGTGAAAAACCCACTACTTAAAACCAGAGATCAGGGTTTTCAACTCTGTTCCTCCCCCCCCCCACACACACACACACACTCACACACTAAACTGGCTCTGTATTGGTAACCTAAAGATAGCTTGAGGCTCCCTTCACCTGAGGGAGGAAGGTTAATCAGTCATTGTTTGAAGAAGCTGAGAAAAGCCTGACCCTGGTGTAACTCTAACAAATGTTTGAAGTCCCCCCCCCCCACGGTTGCTGGTTGTGCCTGGAATGAATAAGTGGTTTTGCAGCTCACTTTCCTGTTGAGTGTGTCTTTTCTGCCTCCTAATCCTGCAGGCCTTGGTCTCTTCACCTAGCCTGGCTTTTGCAACTATTTTCTGTCCTTCAAATACAGTGATACAGTGGAGTTCTTCCTGCTAACAGGGCTAGGGCTTGGACCATGAGAACTTAATTTGAACCCAGGATAGGTCAATAATGTTTCTTTCCTGCTTCTATAGCTTGAGAACTGTAAGAACATTTAGAGTGCAAGTAAATTCTCATCACCAAGGGAAACCCAGGAAGCTCTTGAACATCTGACCTTTCAGAAGTGGAAGTCAGAGTGTCATAGTCTTTCCTACTCTGGCTGACTTTACCCTGTGATCCTGAGACCTCAGCCTCCTAAGCTAGGGTGATGGGCGTGAGCAACTGATTCTCTGCTAGGTTCAGAACTGTAATGACATTTTCAGAACAAGTCAACTGCTTATCACAAAGGGCTTGGGGAGCATGTTAACTCTTTCAGAACCCTGTAGCACACAAGGTTATAATGCTAGAGTCTCAGAGGCTGGGCATATGGATCTACTAAACTTGAACCTTGAGCTCTGACTCCAATTCTGGTATACATCAGCATTCATTTTCCAGAGAACATTCTCTTAATTAGCAAATAGGAAAAATACTTTGATTAACCCTCACTTTTTTCCAGTTGTGTGTCTCGAACTCAAGCCTGGGCACTGTCCCTGAGCCCTTCAGCTCAAGGCAAACAGTACCAATTGAGCCACAGTGTCTTTTGGTGGTTCATTGGAGATAAGAGTCTAACAGGCTTTCCTACTTTTCCAGATGTGAGCCACCAGAATCTGGCCTTTTATTTTTGAAAGTCCTGGGGCTTGATCTTATGGCCTGGGTACTGTCTCTGAGCTTCTTTTTCTCAAGAATAGAGATCTACCACTTGAGCCACTCCACAGCTTCTGAGTTTTTCTAAGTATGTGGTACTGAGGATTCAAACCATGGGATTCATGCATGCTGAGCAAGCTCCTTACCACTAAGTCACAATTCTAGCCCCACCCTTACAATTTTATTCCTCAACTTGCCTATCCTCAAGAAAAGGCCTCTGATTATAAATCATCTAACGAAATCCCTATAGGAAGGTGTCCAAAGATAAAGAAGACAAAACTCATCTGTGGGAGAGACTCTAAACATATGAAGACTGTAACAAATGCTTCCATTTAATTATGTATCATGTTTCAAAACTTAATAAAGTATAAATGAAAATGAGTCAATGTCCTAAATTATTGTGAATCATTTTATAATAGATGTAAAACATGTACTAAATATTATGTGTACAGTAATACTAAATACAATAAACAATAAATAAATGAATCAAATAAAAAATAAAATACAAAATCAATAATAAAAATAATATGTAATAAACATACATATGTAAGTATATATCATATATTACACATGTATAGAAATATTTTTTTCCATTGCAGGGCATTCATTTGGGGCCTCAGAACTCTAGCCTGAATTTTTTTCCTCAAAGACAGTAAGCTTCCCCTTCACCCATGGTGCAAAAGAGTTACCTGGAGGGTGAGATCAAATCACAGCAATTACAGAAATACTGGCCCCAGTTCCATGACAGTGGCTTAATTTTTTTAATGAAAGCAGTTATGTTCATTAAGTTCCATAAAGAGCATTTTTTTAAAAAGCACTGTAGAATTTTGTACAGCTTTTCAGACATCCTTACCTTACCTCCAAAGTGCTTCTCTGAGCACTACATTGTTTCTTTTTTTGTACATTTTTATTGCAAAAAATGTTGTACAGAGGGATCACAGTTACATGAGCAAGGTCATGAGTTCATTTCCTATTGAGCATTGTTGCCTCCTCTTTGTTTGTTTTCCCCCTACCATCCCTTCCCTCCCATCTCCACAACTACTCCCCCTGCAGAGCTCAGTGACTTTTTTTTTATTTTTGGCTGGCACGGGGTTTGAACTCAAGTAGTGGCAACTCTGCACCTACCCTCACATTGCTACAGATTTACCAAGACCCTGAGTTCAAATCCCAGGCTAAGGAAGGAAACTGGCAGAAATTCCAAACTAGAGAGGTTTATTTCTTTTTAATTTAGTTAAATAGTTAATTAATTGTTTTATTTATTCTTTATTTTGCCAACCACGGGGCTTGAACTCAGGTTGTGGCAACTCTGACTCAGCTTCCATCACCCTAGGCTGTGATGCAGTCTCTGGACCCATAGCCGATCCTGGGATCCTAGGCCCTGAGGGTTTGCAGGAAGAAATAAAGTAGGATACCACAAAAAGTGGCAAGCTTCAGAGGGCTGGGGTATTACGTCTTTTTCTTTGCACCGTGGGTCTGAATGACAAGGCTGCAAAGTGGACATGACCTGCCATTGCTCGTACATGTAAGGCAAACACTCTACCCCTGAGCCACCTTCTATTTTCTCATTCCTGGAAGAAGCTGCACATGAAGACAACAGTGATCCTCATTTTCAGTCTGTACATTTGAATACGGAGGAACATCTTTCCTTGGCTCTCCATCAATTCCCAACTTTCCAGTTAGAATGATTTAGAATAATAAAAATGTAAAAAGAGAAAATAAATCATCATGAAAAAAAAGATGCAGAAAATTCACTGTATTTTTCCCACAAGTTCAAAAAATATGAAATATTGGGGAAATACATGGACACCTTATTCCCACTGGCACTGAAAGTCTCTAGTTAGGCAATTCTGATGAAGATGAGTAACAAAATGAAAAAGTGAGAAATCGTATCAATTGCAAGAAAAAAAATGGAGTAGGATCAAGCAAATTTCTTCTTTGAGCTGCTGAAAATAATCGGCTTAGTAGAGTGTTCTGACTACCTTCCATAAAGGCCACTCATGTGAATACTAGGGATGACAATGAATATACCCCTCTTCATCGGGAAGCCTACAGTGGACACTTACACATTGTCCATGAGTTGGTGGCTCAAGCAGCAGATATTCATGCAAAAATTGTTAATGGCTGGACACCCCTGTGCAGTGCTTACTCGTGTAATAATACCAGTGTGGTGTCTTTCTTACTTCATCATGATGCAGATACCAATGCCCAAACTAAACGCCTCTTGACTCCCTTGCATCTTGCTCCTGGGAATATAGATAGCAAAAATACACTGGATCTCCTTCTCTTGAAACATTATATCAAACCAGGTCTGAAGAACAACTTGGAAGAAACTGCCTTTGATATTACCAAAAGGATAAGTATGCATCACTACCTCTTTGAAGTTGTGGAAGGCTGTACAAATTGTTCTATTAAATTGTAATGTTTCGGATAAGTTTCTTTTCTTTTATCTTTTTTTTTGTTGAATTTTATTATTTTACTGTGAAAACACCATACAGAGGGGTTAAAATTACATGGGCAAGGTAATGAGTACATTTCTTACCAAGCATTGTTGGCTCCTCCTTTATTTCCCCTTCCCATAACTTCTCATCTCCCCCCTACTCCCCTCCCCCCTCACTAACCCTCCCCCTGGCCAAAGTTGTAAAGTTCGTTTTTCTACATGACATCTTGTATATCTCATTGTTGCAATGGGTCAACCTGTATCCCTATTTAAACAATTTGTTTTTTTCCTTCTCCTCCACAAATCATACCAACACCAAATACAATTAAAGCGGGGGTTATACAGTGGTAGAGGGACATACAAAGCAACAAAGAAATCATCTTATAAATATGTTAGAAACAATTGCAAGAAAGAAAAAAAAACATTTGAATCCTTATCTTGGGGTTCATTTCACCTAACATCAACTTATCTGACCATTTCTGCTTGTCTCAGACATATACTAGTTATTGCAAATAAGGGAAACCATAGGATATATGTTTCTTTGGGCCTGGCTTACTTCACTTAATATATTGTTTTCCAAGTCTTTCCATTTCCTAACAAATGGGGCAATGTCATTCTTTCTGAGGGAGGCATAAAATTCCATTCCATAGGATTCTATTTTCTTAATCCATTCATCTACTTAGAGGCATCAAACAAGACCATACTAAAGCTACCAGAACAACTATGTTCATTGCAGCATTATTTAGCATAGTTAAGATATCAGTTACGTTTCTTAAACATCAAAATGCCAGTCCATTCTTTGTGTCCATACAAAATATTTTCACAATCCAAATAACAGCAATATCTTAATGTAAAAATTCCGTGGAATTTTTCCAAGTGAATTGCCTGGCTTTGATGTCAAAATGTGAGTTGTTTGTGTACATCTGTAATGATTTCTGCACAGTTTAAGATTTTTTAATCAGAAATAATTTGATCTTATCTGTTGAAATGAGTGGTACAGAAACTAAAGATATTTCTGGTTCTTTTCTGAAAAAAAGTATATTTTAAAATATTCTGTATTCTGTGTTTGCATAATATCCATAATCTATTTCATTCTTTCCTAGATATACTTTGAATTCAACATTGTTTTATAATATATATATTTATTAATAAATGTGTCCTTTCAGATTGCATTCCATATAGAAAATTTAAGATTACTTTCTTCTAGGTTCTTGTTTTTGTTTTTGTTTTTTGGTCCAGTCGTGGGCCTGAACTCTTGGCCTGGATGCTGTACCTCAGCTCTTCAGCTCAAGGCTAGCACTCTACCACTTGAGCCACAGCGCCACTTCTGGCTTTTTTTTGCTTATGTTGTGCTGAGGAATCGAACACAGGGCCTCAAGCATGCAAGGCAAGCTCTCTACCACTGAGCCACCTTCCCAGTCCCTTTTTCTAGGTTCTTATAGTAGTATGTTTCTTTGGGATAAAATGACAATGTTAACTAATTTCAAAAGTTTTGTAAAGGCCTTATTCTATGTAAAGGCCTTTCTAAGGTGAAGATTTAATACGCTGATGTCAAACTAATGTTTAATTCTAACACTTGCATATATTGTTACGCTTGTAATTTTGCAATCAACTTCTTAATAACTGTTTTTCATTTCTGCAACTGAAGAACGAAAAATATGGAATACTTCACATATTTCCATATTATCCTTGTGCAAGTGTCATGTTAATCTCTGTATTGTTGTAATTTGGGTATACGTACTACTGAAGCAGGTAGTATCCTCTAAATTTAAGTAATTAATGATGCAATCTTTATACAGGCTTATATCCTTGGGTGCCTATTTGTAGCAAGGAAACCTTATTGTTCCTAACAATACTATTGATCTTATTTCCCTAAAATAATGTGTATAGTGGAAAAAAATTATATTGTTCAGTCAATTGCTCACATTTGTGTTTTTTTGTCAATGACAATTTTAAGGCTTTTTCATTTTAGATTTGATCATACTTTGAAGCACTTATAGCTAGGTCCTAAGGTGATGGCTTTTTCAAGTACTTATTTATGTAACTGAGTTAGCTTTGTGGAGCTAATAGTTTCAAAGTAAGCCTTGCTTAAGAGCTACTTCTAAACTTCTCCAGCTTAAATTTTCCCAAATGCGGTCTTACTGGCACAAATGTCTACCTGACCCTTTATCCTTCTTCCATGTAGGAACAGACGAACCAGAATATCCTACCCTGACAGCATAGATTGTCTTATTGGAACAAAACTAATCTTAGTTACAAGGGATCATAGAGAGATGAACATTTCGGACAGAACGGTTCAGACTAGAAGGTATTTTATCAAAATTTAAGTGTTTATTATACCTACCATTTCAAAAGTAGGTTAACGCCAAGGTGAAAAAATTCTTCATATGCATGATTTCCTGATGTCTGGCCTGTCTACCTTCCAACCAGGCAGGAACTTACACTACTGACTTTCTATCACCAAATATTTCCATAGCTCCAGGAGAAGTCCATGTTTCTCCTCATTATTAGGCCTTAAAATGGTAATGTTTTAATCACAGTGTTTCCTCTTGCCTCTACAAATGCTAAAGCTTTAGGTCTAACTCTACCTAACACTGAGGTACAGATAATGCAATAATATTTTAAAACAGAGTTGTCTTTGATACCCTAACCACAACAGAACAATGCAAAACATGTGCCCTTTTTATTATATTATATATAGTTAGATATTTTATATTTATATGTGCTGATTTCATATTTCACACAGTGAACCTTAGTAAAATAAATTGATAATTTGACAAATAAATTGATAATTATTTATTCCAATAAAGAGAATTGGAATATAAATAATTAGGTTTAGAATACATACGAGAATATAAAAAGTATCAATGTAATGTCTTCACTATAAACTTGTGATACCTTCTAAGTGTTCTTGTTCTTCTGAATTCACATGGTAAAAAAAAATGTTGTTTTCCTCTAAACTATAAAGGATTTTACTCTGCTGCTCTGTTTATTGTTTTAACTCGCTGGTTCCAAACTGTTTTTCTCCATATTTCTGAAGCATACCTATTGATTATACGCAAATTTTTCTGATATCATGTATGCAAGATATTTATCTTCTGCAAAATGTATGGGTTCTAGGATCCCATGTCCCAGTTACCCACATCATCAGATAACAGGGTCAAGACTTCACTACTAGCCCCAGGCAACCTGCCAATAGAAAGTAATTGAAGATCCATGTCAATTTCTCATTTCCTATAATATTTCAGGGCCTCAATTCCTTGAGAAGCAGGAATTAGCAGTAAGCAATAGTGAAATGCAAGTCAACTTAAAATGAAGGATGAGATCACAAAATCTAAGAGAAAGTACTGCAATTCAAACTTTCAATTTACAAATGACCAGCCCATATGAGTGAACAAGATCACAAAGTGTCACAAGATTATTTTTAATACCCGTCCCCTAATGATTAATGAACAATTTCAGTCCAGCATAAGTGGGCCAGAAAAATAGCTCCTGGAAGGATAGATCCACAATTGGTCTATAAAGGCCAGGAAAACTTGACTTAGAGGTCAAATGTAATTCACAAAAAAACCATTAATTGAGAAGATCCTTATTGCTGAATAACACTGTGAGATGTACAAGTTGCCATGTCAAAAACAAACTTTACAACTTTGGTCCGGGGGGGTGGTGGTGGGGAGGATCGGGTCGGGGGAGCAGGGGGAGGATGCGAAGGGATGGGAAGGGGAAACAAAGGAGGAGGCTACAATGCTTGATAAGAAATGCACTCATTATCTTGTCCATGTAATTGTAACCCCTGTGTACAGTATTTTCACAATAAAAAAATACACAGGTACTTCAGTAAAACTTGGTTCTGTGGTATAAAAATGTTGTCATTCTCAAAATATTTAATCTCCTGAAAGTGTATTCTTTTTCAAATAAACTTTGAAACATCAAATTCGCAAACCAGGTGCTAGTGGCTCATGCATGTAATCCTAAATACTCAGGAGGCTGAGATCTGAGGATCACGGTTCAAAGCCAGCCCGGGCAGGAAAGTCGGTTAGACTCTTATCTCCAATAAACCACTCAAATATCAGAAGTGGCACTGTGGCTCAAGTGGTAGAGTGCTCCCCTTGAGCTGAACAGCACAGGGACAGTGCCCAAGCCCAGAGTTCAAGCCCCACGACCTACCAAAAAAAATCACATTCACCAAAATAACATTTGACAAATAGATGATACTTAGTGGCAATAGAGTTACAATAGAGTTACAGTAGAGTTGATTTACTTACCCAGCACTAATGCCAATCAGGTTCAACCATTCATTAAACTGTAGAAATAGTACCACCCACCGTTTGTGTTATTCATTAGGTGTCTTTCAAAATTTGTTAAATATCTCAGCCTCCCATATTTCAAACCCAAACGTTACCTAATAAAGTAAATTTCATTATTTAATAAGGTACATTTTAAAAAGTCCCAAATAGTTGCCTTATCATATGTTATTTTATGTTTTCCCTATCTGTCTAACATAGTAAGTCTTGAATATGGGTACTCATCAGAGATGTGACAAACATAAAATCTGTCTTTTATTTCTATCATATTCCTCTATAATATTAAATTTTAATTTTCTTTTTTCCAAAACTTAAATGTAGTAGAAAATATTATCCCATGTATAACAAAATAATCACACACCATTGTACAAAGCCATTTATAAAATTGGTAGTTTGGAATACATTCTAAACCATTTTTAAACTTTCTTGTTGACTAAAGATTAATCTTCCAAATGGATGAGAATTAAATCATGTCTAGGTGCTTCACGTCTCCAGTCTTACGAATTCTTATAGCAGATGAATGAATTATGGAAATATAAGATGACATAAGTTCAAGTATATGCAGGATTGAAACTCCATGGAATGTATATAAACCTTTTAAACTATTAACAGACAGTTTAACAGAATGATTATCAGGAAGTTGAAGCTAGAGAGGAATAATAGTAAATACATAGAATGAATGAAAAATGGAACAAGGGGCAAGTACAGCTAGAATATCAATGTACACATGTGATAAAGGAAGTGGTAAATCTGAAATAAATTTTGGAGAAGGAGTTGGTTGACAATGATAGGAGTGAATCTCATCCAGGAGCATTGGACAATTAGATGGACATATTTAACTGTAACACACTTGCACAACCTTTTGAAATTCAGTGAAAAATCACACAAAAATTACAACTAAACAGCAATCTCTAGAGAGTATGAATATGACCTCTCAAAATTTTAAGCAGTTAATGAAGGGAAGTCTTGGGACAAGCAAACAAAATTATTCAAAGAGGGCAGTTTGGAGTAGGGGAGAAATTAGAACAGAGAAATAGATTGCCTCAGGTTATAAATCAACTTTATCTGCTGCAAATGTTATCTTCCTTCTGTGAGTTCTCTCTGTCTGAACTGGATAGTGCAGTCCTGAGCCACACTTGATAGCTTGTGAAGATAGAATGCAATAGAAAAGATCAAGAACCCATTACTCTGCTGGAGAGAAAACAATTCTCTATGTTTTCTTTCATCTCTCTTCACTACTCTTTCTTCATACTTTTAAATCAATTGATTTTGAGTTATATATTTCCTTCTTTGTTCTGGAAAAGTAGTTGGTGAAAGTAATTCACTAAATATTATTTGCCATTTCTTTTATCATGCTGTTTACTTGTTCACGGGAGTCCATTAAACTTCACCCCTGCATTTGGTTGCCATAAAAACCCAACATTGATGATAATCAGGACAAAATGTAATGTAAAACTTTGTCTCCAAAAAAACCAGTCCAAGAAACTGTGATCACAAATATTTGGATATCCGTTTTTCTTTTACCTTGAAAGTCTTCTTGTGTTGGGCTGGGAAGGTGGCTCAGTGGTGGAGCGCTTGCCTTGCATGCTTGAGGCCATGAGTTTGATTCCTCAGCACCACATAAGCAAAAAGAAAAAAACCGTAAGTGGCGTTGTGGCTCAAGTGGTAGAGCGCGAGCCTTGAGCTCAAGAGCTGAGGGACAGCGCCCAAGCCCAGAATTCAGGTCCCACGACTGGACCCAAAAAAAAAAAAAAAGAAAGAAAAAGAAAGTCTTCTTGTGTCTAAAGTGCCCACAAACATAAGTACTCCAACACTTTTTGGTTCAATCACTTCTAACCTCAAAGATATGTTTTGCTAACAAGATGCTTAGAGGAAACCGCAGAATACTCCACTTTTATCTTCTCACTTAAGAGTGTCCTTAGATACCATATCAGGAACAGTGAAATTATTCTTTGCAAAATTAGTTCAATAGATTATTTTTCTCTTAGTCTTGCATTTGATCAACAAGATGTATGGCAGAGAATAAAGTTCAATCACCCATACCTTGGATGGCAGTGCCTGTTACAAAGGACAATGCTTCTATGTCCTACTTCTATGTCCTCCTCTTAGCTCTTGCCTGATTTCCAATTAATCACAGCTTCTTGGCTCCAAGTCTAGTGAAGCTGAAGGATTCTAAGGCCTCCCCCACTGCTACATCTTCATGGTTTCTCCTTTAAAACTCTTTTAAGTTGCCTCTTTGGATGTGAGATTTATTTTCATGTCTTCACTCAATCCGTTCTGCATTTTAGTGAGCCAAATCGGCTCTGTAAAATCACTTTAGGTAGCAAAAATATTACAATTTATATCAAAAAGTTTTGGCCTCCCTCCACTGCTGAAGCCAATTTTCTTAGCTAGTGCTTCTAAGAACACTGTTTTCTTACTTTTTCCATGTGCTCAATTCTTTTCTGAACCAAAAACTTTTTGTCTTATGTAAAAAGAGAAGTCTTCACTATCTCATTTTAATAAGGATTTATATTTGTGAGCCAATTAGTAATGTGAAATCACTGGTTGGAAGTATCCAATCAGATTTTTTCTGTGTTTCAGTGCTTCACGGGCAAAGACATTGTGGAAAGTATTACAAACCAAAAGTGTAAACCCAATACCTTTTTTCATTGTGGAGGGCACTTTCTCCCTAAGTATTTTGACCCAAATTATCTTTTTCAGAGAATTACTGTTTGGTAATTAAAGGTCAATTCACAAATTTTGATGTCTTTTTGTAAAGAAATTTGAATTAAATTGCACTATAACCTTGTTTCACACAGTGAGAGAATATTTCCTGGGTAAGGACAGTTTTCAAGGAAAGCTACAGGATTTACAGCAAGGTTTGTTTGTTTAATGTGAAAATGAGTCATCTTCACTCATATTGCTCCCTCTCCACTAAATCTCCATGGATTTCTTTGCATGAAAGCCTATTTTCCCAGGCAATTTTAAATTTTCTTAATAGGCTACGTTGTTTAAAAGTTTGAACAATTAAAATTTACGTGTCATATTTTTAAAACTCTTTTGAAATTCCTTTATCAAAACTGCGAATTCACCAATCCTAATACCCCCTTACCATGAAAAACAGTTAACATGTTGTTTTCACGATATATTTATACAATTATTATTTTCCAGTGGCTTTGTTATGCATATATATGACCACATAAGCTGATGTTGAACAAAATGAACTCCAAGATATGGAATCAGAGATTATTATTTGCGGTTGTTGCTTTTTATGTATTATGTGATTTCTATTTTCTTTGGTTTTTCCCCTTTGGTTTATCCCTTGCTGTATTTGATTTTGGTACCCTGTGTATTGTGTATACATTTACCTTAATTAGGGAAGGGAAGAGGAACATCACAATGGTGACACAAATGACAAAGGCCAAACCAATGCATTAACAATACTCACAAGACAATATGTAGTAAATATACATTACAACTTGTGAGGGGTACGTAGGTGAAGGAAAACTGTGAGAAAAGTGAGGGAGGGGGTAACAAGTTTGAAAAGTTATGTATTCACTACCTTACAATTACTGTAACCCGACTGTACATCACTTTGACAATAAAATTAAATTTAAAAAAATAAGCTGCATAAAATAAAATTTCACTATATTGGTATAGTTAATATTATTCTTTATATAGTAAAATTTTAAAAATCAATACTATTTGGCATCTAATATGATTTAATTACCCTTTCTTTATCAGAAGGTCGTCAGCTTGAATGTTATCCAACTAGACAATATACTTCACAATATACTTGCATATTTTGGAAAAAAATAAATTTAGTACTTTCATACACATAAAACGGAAAACATTTTAATTCTATGGAAACCCATAACTTTTAAAATTAAATAAGTTGTTAGGAAAGAATATATGTGTTCTTCAAAATTCCTATGACTAATAACTACTCATTTTCAAATTCTGAACATTCCATACCTGAGAGATTCAAAACAGTACTTGTTTTCATGTTATGTAATTCTGCAATAGATGCAGTTTCCAATGGTGTGTTACACATTGAGAAGTCAACAGAAAAATAGCCACATTCTTGTAGAGGATAAAACTATGAAGCATCTGTAATAATTCTTCAAGAGTTAGCAATCCCAAGCTTTATGCCATAAAGTCATCCTAGCCCAACAGTTTCCAACTTGTAAGGTGCACCTTAAAATTTCCTTATTTTACATCATGAATAACTTATCTCTACTGTGAAAAAATACTGCACCTCTGGTATTGTGATGCCCTCCTTGTTCTGCAAAGAACACCACAATAAACTCAGTTGCATCAATTTTCCCCCAGTGGTATTCTTGAGATCAGAGCTCTTGCAAATATTATTTACATTTATACTTTTTTAACTATCATAGATATTCAGGATACTAAGATCAGAAGATTATGGTTCAAAGCCCATCCAGGCAGGAAGGTCCCTTAAACTCTTATCTCCAATAAACTTCTCAGAAAAAGCCAGACACAAGTGGCACTGACGTTGAAGTAGTAGGGCAGGAGCCTTGAGCTCAAAGACAGTGTCAAGGCCCAGAGTTCAAGCCCTAGGTCAAACCAATAAAACAAAAACAAAAATTGGGCTAGGAAGGTGGCTCAGTGGTATAGCGCTTGCCTTGCGCACATGAGGCCCTGGGTTCGATTCCTCAGCACCACATAAGCAAAAAGAAATAAAGCCGGAAATGGCGTGTGGCTCAAGTGGTAGAGCGCTAGCCTTGAGCTGGAGAGCTGAGGGACAGCGCCCAGGCCCAGAGTTCAGGCCTCAGGACCTGACTCCCCCCCCAAAAAAATAAAATAAAAATGAACCCAAACCTAGCATTTTTCTCATTGTATACAGAGACATATAATTAACGAAATTGCTTCCTGTGTAACATATAAGTAGATGAAAGAAGATGTCACACAATTATTCTCTTCATACCATGTTATACCAAAACCTCAAAAAATGCTTTTTCTAAATTTATAAATTAATATCATCCATTTGTTGGCAACTCTGTCTAGATTATTCACATTATCATTTTATACATGAACTGTTGGAATGATCTATTAACTAAATTCTAATTATAACTCTCTTGAAAGAATATTCTAGGCAAACAGAATGCTAGAATCATTTGTGAATTTGTCAGTTAAAATCTCTATTTAAAAAGAATTTTGTAATATCCAATAGAATATGGAATTACAAAAAAAACAAACTATTTATTTTGAATCTAAATTATAATTTTGCAAGGTCCACAAATTCCTACATTAGACGAACTGTGCTATTTCTCCGGGCTTAAGTTTTGTAAACCTTCATCCTTTCTTTGGCATCCAACAGAATGACGCTTACTTACTTTTTCAAATTTTGGATGGGAATCACAAGTTATTTTGCATCTAATAATGTTCTTTAATGAAGAGAGATTTAAAATACAACTGAGGATTATATATCAATTGCATTTCAATAGGAAACTTGACTTCTCAAAACATAATGACAAAATTAGCCCAAACTTCCAACTGTGTATTACTTTCTTGTAATTTGGTTTGTTTTATTGAGACAAAATTATACTACCTGGTCCAGGGAAGGTATCACTATGTAATTCCACTCTCTAATCTCCTGTCTTAGTCTGAGTGCTAGAATTCCTGGCTTGTATCATATTGCCCAGCCATAGTTTGTTGTTTTATTTAATCTAGAAACACACTAGCAATTCTGAACTTCTCTGATGATCTTATCCATTGACTATTCAGATTGTTTATGTACAATTTTGAAAGATGTTCTAACATTTGACACAGGATATGAACATTTTCTGATGCACATGCAGGGGTCTCTGATTCATTCCTCCATGGATCCGATCCCTTTAATAATGATTACTTGACTTTCTTACTAACTCTGGTCCCTACCTATGTAATAGTCTCAAACTTTTTTGAAGAAAGTTCACTTGAGGACTTTTTAATATTAAAATTTATCACTTGATTCTAGTTTTACGCAGGACATATTTTCTATTGCTTTCTAAGTTTTCTACATATTCTGAAAGTTGTTTCATTTGTGTATTCATGTGTGCACATAAAAGTGCCTCTGTGTGTATGCGTATGTTTGTGTGTATGTATGCAAAAGCCTCAAGCTCTTATTCAACAATCTTGCTCATGAGTGGTATTCCATGACTTGAAATGTTTTTCCAATTCAGCTTTGGCTGGTTAATTATAGATAGTGTCTCAAAGACTGTTCTGCCCAGACTGGGTGCAAACTGAACTTCCCATACTCCTTTACATCCTTAAGTTTTATTTTTCCAGGAGTATCAACTTTTAAACTACAAACATTTTTGTGAGTGTTAAGTCTAACCTGTAGCCCAGATTTTTAACTCAAGAATTCATATAAAGATAGATGAACATACACATTACATATGCTGAATATACACTGTTAGAAATGTGATCTTAATCTAGGTGGCAGTGAGATCTGAGTATTGAGGTTCAAAGCCAGCCCGGGTGGGAAAGTCCCGGAGACTCTTTTCTCTAATTAACTACAAGAAAACTGGAAGTGGCACTGTGGCTCAAGTGGTAGAGCACTAGCCTGGAGCTGAATAGCAGAGGGACAGCGCCCAGGGTTCAAGTGCCACGACCAACAACAACAACTATATATATATATATATATATATATATATATATATATATATATATATATATATATATGCATATATGTATATATATACGTATATATACACATATGTACACACACACACACACACACATATATATATATATATATATATATATATATATATATAGGAAATATAAAGAAATATGATCTTTGCCTCCAGGTTCATTGCTAGTATAATCCCTGCTCTTTCAGGATGGACTTTTTTTTCCAGTTAAGTCCATTCTCTTATATCTGACTGGCATTGAACCAGAATCATACTTCTATTCTACTTTTTACAAATTTGCACGATTGGACGTGTGATTTAGAAAGGGAGTGGCCTCATACTTCATGTTCCACGTAGGAGAAATGCTTTCTCTATATCACTTCTGTAAATCTACATACTGAACTTGGCTTCATTGTTTCAATGTTGTCTTATTTGTACAGCCTTCTATATTGTATTGAACCCTTAAACAAAGAACTTTTCCTTCTCCTATTATTGCTATTGTTTCTATTCCTTTTAACTCTTGTTCACTTAGAAAATAATGCACAGCACATACACTCACAAAAAAAATGATCTGAGAACCCTCTTCCCATTTAAAATTCGCCTTAATTTACAGAGCATTTATGAAGTTTGAACTCAATGTACTCATGGATAATGTATCTATAAGCAATTTAAATTTCATATTTTCTCTTTACTAAGTTGTCTCTGAAACACTGCTACATGATGTCCAAAGGTGTCCTTGTGCTTTTTCAATTATACCTCATGCAACACCATAAGTTGTTACTGGACCTATTACTGGATGTGGAAACTGATCCCAGGAGAGGAATTGAACGTAGAGGTATGACAAAGTTCAAGTTAATTTGTGCTTTCCTTTTTACTGTACAGTTAAAGGATCCAAGGCTTGAGGGAAACTCTGTCCCTGATTTTTCGAGTGTGCTTTTTACTCATATAAAACTTGTTTGTAAACTTCTGGTTGAGAGTATTACAAAAGGAAATAATGTGCCATTTGAGGTCCAGCATAGAACAAAAGAAAATAACGTTGTTTTAAAAGTATTCTACTGCAAAGAAAAAAAGGCATGGAGATTTTAAAGTGCTTTAGAGATGGACATTTCACTCCTGAGATGAGTCTCTTGTTGCAGGATGTAGTTATCCATTCCTTTAGTCTGGTCCTGAGTTCTCCATAGCAATAAGGATTCCAAAAAATCAGGATCCAGTGAGTTTAATCAGCCAAAGCAGTCCCTTCTCAGACCAGTACTCCTTTAAGGAGGGTCCCAAAGAAATACCTTGGGTTTTTTGTTTGCTTGCTTGTTTAGTTTGTGCTGGTTCTGGGGCTTGCTCCCAGAGACTGGACCATGTCCCTGAATAGATGTCTTTCCTGCCGACCTGCCCCCAAAGCTAGTACTTTACTGCTTGAGCCAAACCTCCACTTCTGGACTTTTTGGTGGTTAATTATAGATGAGAGTTTGACAGACTCTCCTGCCTGGGTTTGCTTTGAACTGAGATAGAAAGAAAGCCAAGTGATGGGCTGAGAATGTGACTGAGGAGTAGAGTGCTTGCCTTGAATGCATGAGGCCCTGGGTTCAATTCCTCATCACCACAAGAGCAGAAAAAGCTGGATGTGGTGCTGTGTCTCAAGTGGTAGAGCACTAGCCTTGAGCTGAAGAGCTTAGGGACATTGCCCAGGCCCAGAGTTCAGGCACCATGACTGGCAAAAGAAAAACGCCAAGTGACATCAACTGCATCAAGACTTCTGTTTTGAACCAAGAAATACTAAATGAAGTTTATTATAAAGCTAATATTTTACAATTTTTAAAAGAAGACAATATGTCCAACCAAGAAGCCATAACTTAAATAACTCAGCAAAAGTAAGTGCACTGAATCATTTTGGTATTATTTTTTTCTGCTTTGCAAGATTACTATTGACCTTGTCCTTCCTTTTTGGGGAAACTTAAAGTCATATTTGCACTTTTTGTTGGTCGTGGGGCTTGAACTCTGATCCTGGGTGCTGTCTTTCAGCTATTCAGTTCAAGCTCAGTGCTCTACCACTTTAGCTATGACACCACTTCTGGGGTTCTGGTGGTTAATTGAAAATAAGATTCTTATGGACTTTCCAGAGCAGGCTGGCTTTGAACTGCAATCCTGTGGTCTCAACCTCCTGATTAACTAAGATTACAGACTTAACCCACCAGTATACAGCTCATATTTCCACTTAGTGCACTTAATGACACTATGTAGACAAATAATGGAAACTTGAATCAAATGATAACATGGCAACTTTTCAGAAAAATTGAGGTAACAATAAATAAGTCCTCCTATTCCATTTTGTTACTTTAATGACTCATGAGCTATGCGACCCTTACATTAGCAACCCCTTTCCATCTGTGTAGGTGTATTTAGTATTAGGAGAGACTGAGATTTTTAGAAACCAAAAGGGATCAGGTATGGAAAAACAACATAGGAGGAGATACATTTATCACACAGAGATTAAGAACTAGCCTAAGAGATTTAGAATGCTAAAGGCAATGAAGAATAAGCCTGGTTGATAACTAGTTCTTCAATAACCAAAAATGGTTCCCTAGAATGGTTTCTGGTATGCACTAGTTACTATCATTTGTTCCTTTCTTCTAGAGTTATTCCTTCTCTTGTCCCAACTGATAATTTGCCTCTGCCTTTTTGATGCCATGACTGACCAAAAAGATTTCCAAATCTCATTTAGACTATCCTTCTCATTGTGATTAGCAGTGACCCCCTCAAAAGCCTGGAATCTTCGAATTTCCAGAATTAATCTTCACCTGACATCTAAGCACATTCCTAGCATTAATTGTTGTGACCTAATGAACAAAACTTTTTTTTTCAACACAGTATCCTAATATAGGTAAAGCACATGAGTTAGGGAGTATTGTCAGCTATTAGTATGGAAGGAGCAATATATATTCCAAGTATGGATTATTTATTTTGCATTTACTAACTAAATGTTTTTTTATGTTTTTTGGTTTGTTTTTTTGCCAGTCCTATAGTCCCTGGGCTTAAACGCAGGGCTAGGGAATTATTCCTGAGCTTTCTCTTTCTCTCATGGCTAGCACTCTACCACTTGAGGCACAGCACCAATCCCAGTGTTTCTTTTTCTGTTTATGTGGTACTGAGGAATTGAACTCAGGTTTTCATGCATGGTAGGCAATCACCGTACCATGAAGCCACATTCCCAGAGCTCTAAATGACTTTCTTAATATGGTATTATATTTTCATTCCATAACTATGTATCATAATTTTGGCCAGTTGCTAGAAAAGGACGTAGAAAACAATATTAAGTCCAATAAGGCTGGATGGACAATGAACAACTGTCACAGTCTAGCCAGGGCACAGAGGGGCTTACCTCATAGGGCTGGTTCAACAGGCTGACTGAGACAGTTTCTGACCCACAGCCCACCTCCAAAATGAGAGGGCCACCTTGGGTTCCAGCCACATAGGGACACTGAGCCACCTCTTCAGCACCCATTCAACCAGTTCCTGTCAGAGAAAGAGAGAGAGAAAAGAAGTCGGAATTACAATTAAGCCGGGTGCCCGTGGCTCAGGACTATAATCCTAACTAAGTGTGTGAGGTATGATGAACATGGTTCATAGCCAGCCCAGGCAGGAACATCCATGAGACTCTTATCTCCAAAGAACCACCAGAAAACTGGAAGTGGCACTGTGGCTCAAGTGGTAGAGTGCTAGTCTTGAGCTGAAGAGCTCGAGGACAGCACCCATGCCCAGAGTTCAAGTCCCACGACTGACAAGAAGTGGACTTCCCACCACAAGAAGTGTACTGAATACCACACATTCTCGTAGGAACCATGGCAAAGAAGTCAGGCTAAGCTTTCTGTCAACTGGAGGTCATGAGTTGGTCACCTGGCTTCTCCGTGCCTCATTTTCCCCAGCTACAAAACTGAACACAGTGAAGGATTTCCTTCCTCATGGGAATAGGATAATGATGAAAGGGAATCATGTTTTGTTTCATAATCCCGAACATGTCACACCACTAATAACAGGCCCCATCTGAGGCCTTTCCCAGTTATCTTACTGTCGTATGCTCACAGAATTGCCAAGAACCTTATCTGACACCCGCTCCCTCTGTGCCTGGCCCTGCTCCAGAGATCCCCCTTTATTGATCCCTTGTTTCCTCACAACTGACCCAGGAGGAGACTGAGGTACAATGGTGGAGGACCAACCCAGAGCTTTACGGCTGCTGTAAACTAAGTTTGGGACAATCATCTAAACCGATGACTGAGCATGGTGCTATATGTCTACCATCTCAACTAAGGAGGACCGGGCCTAGTGGAACACATCTGTCATAGATAGGAGGACCACGATCCAGCCCAGCCTGAGCACATATTGAGTGAGTCTCTATCTCTGAAATGCCCAAGACAGAAAGGCTTGGATACCGTGGTAGAAGACCTGACTGGCAAGCCTAAGGCCTTCAGTTCAAACCCTAATACACCAAAAAGAACGAGAGTCCCAGTGGCAGAGGCTCATTTGTATAATCTTAGCTACTCAGGAGGCTGAGATATGAAGATCACAGCAAAAGATTTAAAATAGGTTTGGCCTCATCCATCAGAAGTCATGATGAGAAAACCCAGAGTCTGACTTATGCTGGTGCACTCCATACCAGCAGGACTCAGATCCTTACTAAGTCCTGGCCATGCTCTCCGTCTGCCTGGGAAGCCAACCCCTGTAGGCCCCATACTCAGGTCCTCCCAAGCTCCAGCTGCCACCAACCAGGCCCAAAGGAGTAGACAGCTCCAAGGCACAAAGTTCCCTTGGTCTTATAATTTAGTGTTGCTGAGTCCCCTTCGAGCGTCTCACACTTCCAGGCCCCCAGACCTCAGCCACAAATCCCATGCATCCCCCAAATGTAGCAGGCAGAAGTTACCAGAGGACCCAGCCTCTTATTAAACCCACTTCTACACACACACACACACACACACACACACACACACACACACAAATCCAGACCAGTGACAGAAGACTCCTCCATGCAGCACCTGCAGTTTTCCAAATGATCACTCACCTGAGCACAGTCAGATTATACAAGGAGGAAGATGATATCTCTCTCTCTCCTTCTCTCTCTCTCATGCACAGACACAGACACAGACACAGACACAGACACACAGACACACACACACACACACACACACACACACACACACACACACACACACACACACAGTCTCAGAGCAGTGCCTCTCCAGAGTTTGTTGGTTCCTCATGTGGGACAATGTACAAGCTGGAGCACAGGGGTTCCCTTAGAGGAATTAGGGGCTCCCACCCAAGTGGAGAACCACTCTAATGATGCAGCACACACACACACACACACACACACACACACACACACAGATTCATAGCAGTGCCTCTCCAGAGTTTGTTGGTTCCTCATCTGGGACAATGTACAAGCTAGACCACGGGGTTTCCCTTGGAGGAATCAAGAGCTCCCACCCAAGGGGAGCACCACGCTAATGATGCAGCGCCACCCTGCCTATCCCTTTCTCCAGGGCCAGATCCTTGACTCACCATTGACCAAAACCCTAGGCCAGGACGTTGGGTGAAGGAGTCCCAAGACAAGTGGCTCCTCAGAGCCAGGAGAGGAAATAATCAGGGGCTCATGGTGACCCCAGAGGGGTGTCTGACCCCAGGTGGGAGCAGTATTGGGGAAATGGATGGGGTCCTATAGGCTACATACATGGACTTTACTCCCTACTTCCAGCACACATGCTTCTGGGCCACACGGTAGATTCGTGGGAAGGACAAGGAGACCAGATGGACTGGGAACACCAGCAGAAACTGGCAGAGCTGGGAAATGTGATCACTCTGTCAGAACTGTTGACAGTTGGGGGAGGGGACAGGCTGGGTATATGTGTATGTGTGTTTGGGGGGGTGTTTCTCCCAGATATTCACATTCTGCTCTGACCCCCAACACTCTCACTTCCCTAATGGGCTCTTCTGGGACCCTCTCTTCAGGTGAAATTGTGACCTAGCACAGAGGACAAGCACTCACATAGCAAGAGAGACCTATCTTCTGCATACAACACTCCCAACCCCCAGAAAAAAGGGAAAGACCCAAGAAGGCAGATGTGGAGGTGCTGCTCCCCACTTCTGACTAAAGCCACCAGGTTCCCACCAGGAAGAGGAAGCGTGCAGATGCATGGCTGTGTGGCTCCCACTGCTCCAGGCCAGGGGCTCTGTGGTGCCCCCTCCTCAACAATCCCTACATCTCCCTGTTTCCTGGGACACTGGCAGCTAGGGATGGGGTGGGATACCCTGCTCAACACCCACTCCCACCCCCACCCCTGTGGCACATTTGTGGCAGAGCCCTGGCCAGAGTCTAGGGCATGGGGGAGCCGGAGGTCCAGTCGGGAGGGGGGGGGAAACGTGTGGTGTGGGGGTCACAGGGGATGGGCCCAGGAGGAGGCCACTCACATGTGCTGCTGGGAGAAGCTGTTGGAGGCAGCTCTGGGTGGGTTCGAGCAGTGAAGGCAGTAGCATGGCAAATACTCAGGCCTGGAGCAGAGACAGGGGGACCTGGACCAGGTTGGGGCCACAAGCCTGCCTGTGGCATGCCTTCACTTGAGGACTCCAAGAGGTGCCATGGGTCCAAGCAAGCAGTGCTCGGTTTGAAATGCAGTGCCACACGGAATGCTGAAGGGGACCGGGGTGTGGGCAGGTGAGTGGCGGGGCTGAGCAAGGTCTCTCCTCCTATGGCTTGAGTCTCTTGATCACCACTCAGCCACCACTACCTTCCTCAAGAGTTGGTAGTGGTGTCAACCAACAGAGGAATCCCAGTGCTATCAGGCAGCATGGAATTTGGGTGTGACCACCATCCTTATATCCCATTGGTCAGAAAGAACCATGAAAGAATGGGAGTGTGGCCGGAATCCTGTGATGCAGGCAGAATGGGTAGAGTGAAGATGACAATGGCTCCCCCAGCCCCTTTCCCAGGGAACTCTGTCCAATTCAGTTGGGAACAAGAGGGTGACTGGCTTTAGATTGCTGTGTATGTCTGTTTGTTGTCAGTCCTGGACCTTAAACTCAGGATCTAGGCAAAGTCTGTAAGCTGCTTTTGCTCAAGACTAGCCCTCTACCACTGGAGCCACACAGCTCTACTTCTGACTTTGTTGACATTGAAGTTGGACAGGGGTCTCATGGACTTTCTTGCCTAGGGTGACTTTGACCATGATCCTCTTATCACAGACTTGTAAGTATAAAGGAGGACTGCTGAGAGCCACTGGTGCCTGCCTAATCATTGGTCTTGCTGATGTTCTGGCACAGACCTGTGAGGTCTCTATCCTCGGGTTGAAGTAGTGGGAGCTGGAGCCCACAGCAGGAATCCTGGTCTTGCCACTTCAAATGGCAGGAGAACCTAAGAAACTCATTCTTATCCATAAGATTACCCATGGAATGTGATCAATGTCAAGATTGAATGAGTAGTTCTTGAATGATTCTAGGATCAAATTATACACAATTATATCCTAGGACACTGATCGATTTTAGTTAATACTTCATTAAGCATTTAAACAATCACATTCATTAAATGGAGGCAGAATGAAATACCTAAGAATTCGACCTCACATCTGCCAGGATTGGAATTTGAACTCATGGTCTGGGTAACTCTGTTGCACTGTGTGGGAAGGGGAAGCTTGCCTCCTTGAAGTCAGGAAATTCAAGTCTGTTCTTTAGTCCTGAATTGGATCCCCAGCACTAAAAAACATCCTATTCATGTACATTTTAAATATATGATTTATATTCATATACATATGTTCACTCCATATTACACTTAGTATAGTTATTCTTTTTTTGTCTTTTTCTTGTATTGACCGTTTATTTTATTGACTATTATGACACATAGAACATTGATTACATCGATTACATAGGATTATAGGTCTGCATATGTATTCCACTTTATACTTGACACCCAGGACTTTCAAAGAAAAGGAAAAAAAATGTGTCACCATCAGCTTCTTACTCCACAATTAATTGTTTGGGAGTCCTGGCATCTGAACTCATGGCCTACAAGGCCAAATTCATGAATGGGTGAGTGTCAACACTCCATCCTGGGGCAAATTGACCTGACAGGCAGTTCCCAGGACCTGAAATCAAGCCCCAGAGGTTGACAAAATATGAACAGATTGACATGCGGATGACAGTACACTAATAAAAATATGTTTATATAGTGCCAAAGATGTCTATACATTATTCAGTTATATAGACTACATTCCTACAAATTCTGGGGTATTTATTATACCTCCATGTAATTAATGTTATTGTTTTCATCCTTAATAAACTATTAATTAAAATCAGTGTCCTGAAATTATTGCGTTCCTGTAAGTAATAGTATTCTTTTAATGCTTCATAAATATTAAATAAAATCAATCAGCTTCCGCAAATCATCTTGTCTAATTTTATAGGAGAATCATTCACGATCAACTCATTCAACCTGACATTGATAACATTCCTATGGATGGGAACGAGTCTCTTAGTATCTCATGCCATTGGTAGGTGTCAGGACTGGGATTTGAAATCAGGGCCTATGTTGCCACGTGGTCCTATGGTTTCCCCGATAGTCCACCAGCCTTCAGCAATGCAAGGTAAAATACTCTTTGCAACAATGTCATTCGGACCCAGGAGGGTCACCTCACAAAGGAAGAAAACATAAAAAGGCCATCTCCATATTTTTCCTGTAATTTTTTTTTCCCTTCAAGGCCTAGGGATCTAGGATCCCAGGATCAGCTGTGGGTCCAGTGGCTGCACCTCAGCCTAGGGTGATCGAAGCTGAGTTCAAGCCCCACTCTGGGAAAAAATAAAATAAAATAAAATTAGCTCCCTGGATTGCAATTTCCACCATTTATTCTGCCAGGTTTTGGATTTGAACTCAGGGTCTGGGTAAATCTGCAGTGGATGAAGGGGAAGCTCACTGTACTTGAAAGTAAGAATTTCAGGCCTGTTCACTAGGCCTGAATTCAAGCCCAGCCTTTGAAAACATACTATTTATATAAAGATAGGCTTTGTACTTATCTATAGATGTTCAGTCCATACAAATTTGGTGTGGTTGATCCTTGTATTTATTGTTGTATTCATTTATTTACCATTGATTTTACTATGATGACACCCATTCCATTTATTACATTAATGACATCCTATCACATAGCATCTAGATTTGTAGAAGTGTTCTCCATCATGCCTGACACCCAGGACTCTCAGAGAAAAGGAAAACAAGTTTCACACTCAGCTTCTTATTCCATGATCCAATTGTTGGTAGTGCTAGAATCTGAACTCATTGCCTAGCAGGACTAATTGGCAAATAGGTCAATGTGAACACACCATCCTGTGAGCAACTAAGGAGGAAGGCCATTCCCAGGATATGACATTGATCCCCATGGTGGGCCACAATAGTTATAAATTAATTGTTTAAACATAGGATCTATATTTACATATATGTGTGGACAGCATCTCGTGTTTGGTGTACTTCTTATTTTGTGTCTTATCCATGGAGATATTGTGTATTTACTGAGTATGGTAACAGATATAACAGTGTTTACATGGATGACAAACTATTGCCATGTCTATAGGGTTTCTTATGCTTTCTCCATCCTAGTTGAGACACAAGACATTCGCAAGACAGGAAAATACGTGAATCGATTGGCTTCTCACATCAGGATTCATATTTTCACTGTGTTGGGATTTCAACTCAGAGCCTAGCAGGCCCAATTGAGGAAAGGGTCAAGGTGAGGACACAGGTCTGTGAGCAATGAAGGAGATAGGCCCTTCCCAGGACCTGACATCGAGTGCCAGGGAGAGCCAAATAGTCATAAATTCATAATTTAAACATAGGATCTATATTTACATACATGTGTGGGCAGCATCTTGCATTCAGTGCACTTGTTCTCCTTATTTTGTTCCTAATTCATGGAGGTATTGTGTATTTTATTGGTGACAGGTAAAACTGTGCTGACATGGATTACAACCTGTTCCCATAGTTATAGGATTGCCTATGCATTCATTTTCCATCCTAGTTGAGATCCAGAACTTTCACAAGAGAGGAAAACATTTGCAACGACTGGCTTCTGACATCAGGATGAAACTTTTGTCTGCTGGGATGTGAATTCAGGTCTGGGTAGCTCTGTTGAACTGTGATGGAAGGGGAAGCTCACCATCCTTGAAGACTAGAATGTCAGTCCAGGTCCAGGGCCTGATTTGAAGCCCCAGCACTGGACAAAATAACAAGCCCACCTTTTTAAAAAATAGGATCACTCTTTACCTACAGGTATATTATGTAACTTGCATTCAGTATAGTTATTCTTTTTATTTTATGTCTTATTCATCGATGTATTGTATGTTTTATTGAATATGCTGACAGATATAATTGTGCTGACATGGATGTCAACCTATTCCCATGGCTATAGAGTTGCCTATATAGTATTCTCCATCTGCGCTGAGACCCAGGACTTTAACACGACAGGAAAACAGATGGATCAATTGGCTTCTCACATCAGGGTGAAGCTTTTGGCAGTGCTGGGATTTGAACTCATGTCTTAGCAGGCCCAATTGGTGAATGGGACATGGTGAGCACACCACCCTGTGAGCCATTAAGGAGCTTGGCCGTTTCCAGGACCTGAGATCGATCTCCCCCAGAGTGGGGGCCAATAGATCATAAATTCCCAATTTAAACAGAGGACCTCTATTTCCATACATGGGTGGGCAGTACCTTGCATTCTATGTGGTCATTCTCATTATTTTGCCTTATTCCTTGATGTGGTGTGTATTTTCTTGAGTATAGAATGACAAATATAACTGTGTTGACCTGGATGACAATCTATTCACATAAGTAGAGAGTTGCCTATGCATTCTCCATCCTAGCTGAGACCCAGAACATGCACAGCACAGAAAAAAAAGCTGCAAAGACTGGCTTCTCACATCAGGGTGAATTTTTGGCAGTGCTGGGATTTGAACTTGGGGCCTAGGAGGCCCAAATGGCCAATGGGTCCACGTGCACACTCCAGCCTGTGAGCCATGAAGGAGCTGGGCTGTTCCCAGAACTGAGATCAAGCCCCAGGGAGGCCACAATAGACATCAATCCATCATTGAAACATGAGATGTATATTCACATCTGTGTGTGGACTGCATCAATCAGTTAGTGTAGTTATTCCCTCTATTTTGTATGCTATTCATGGATGTAGTGTGTATTTTCTTGAGTACATGATGACAGGTATAACTATGTTGACATGGATGACTACCAGTTCCCATGGCCACAGGGTAACCCATACATTCTCCATCCTAGCTGAGACCCAGAAATTGCACAGGAAAGGAAAACAGGTGCAACGATTGGCTTCTGACATCAGGATGATTCTTTTGGCAGTGCTGGGGTCTGAACTTAGGGCCTAGCAGGCCCAAGAGGTGAATGGGTCCACGTGAGCACACCAGCCTGTGAGCCACTAAGGAGCTAGGCTGTTCTCTGAGATTGAGCACCCATGTAGGGGTAGGGTGAGGGTGCACAGCAGTCATCCATTCATAAGCTGAAGGTAGTATGCAAATAAGTACATATATAGAGAGAGTAGGAGAGATGGCCACCTGTGATGGAATTGAATCTACTGTGTGAATACCGATTCTTGGATCTTTCCTGATGCCTCCATTTCACAACTGATGATTATTGTCATGCTTCATCAAATCTTCATTGCAAATAAGCAATACCCCATGATTCTTGCCTATCATTTCCTACTCCCATCACGTATGATCTACTGATTCAATGATGACATCAATCGCATTCCATAACTCTTCCTAGGTCCATAAACTAATATATTGGGATCTCCCTCCATACCATCTTAGTATGGTGGCTGAATTCAAGCCTCAGGCCTGGAAAACATACTCCTTATATACATTTTAAAGATAGCACTTATACTTCCATACAGATGTTCAGTCCATATCATGTTTAGTGTGGTAGGGTTTATACTTCCATATAGATGTTCAGGCCATACCGTGTTTTGTGTGATTATTCATTTTATTTCTTGTTTTATTCATTTATTTACCATTTATTTTATTGACTCTGATGACACCTATACCATTTATTATATTATTTATATCCTATCACATAACATCTAGATTTTTAGATGTGTTCTCCATCATGCCTGAAACGCAGGGCTCTCCCAGAAAAGGAAAACGTGTCACAGTCGGCTTCTTAATTCAAGATTAAATTTTCACAGTGCTAGGATATGAACTCAGGGCCTAGCAGGCCAAATTCATGAATGGGTGAGTGTAAACCTGGCAGCCTCTAGCCAGGTGGTTCCCAGGTGCTGAGAATGAGCCCCAGGTTTGGCCAAAACAGTGATACATGGTAAAAAGTGCCAGAGCGGACTGTGAATTATTAAATGACATCTACTACTTTCCTACCAACTCTTAGGTATTTATTATACTTCCATTGAAGCAATATTATGCTTTTCATGCTTAATAAACTATTAATTAAGATCAATCAGCATCCTAGGATTCTTGCATCCAATTTTAGACTAAACCAATACACGAACTATTCTTTCAATCAGTATCCTATGCATAGGAACGAGTTTCTTGGGATCTCCACCACTGGTAGGTGTCAGGACAGGGATTTGAACCTGGGGCCTATATTGACAGGTGGGCCTATGGCTTCCTTGATAGCCTGCCAGCCTTCAGTAATGGCAGGTCAGGTCCACTTTGCAGCTGTGTCATTCAGAACCAGTAGGATCACCCTGCAAAGAAAAAAATTATAAACCTCCCAACCCTCTGCAGCTCACTACTTTTGGTGCTGTTCCACTTTTTTTTCTTCCTGCAAGCCCTCTTGGCTTGGGATCCCAGGATTTGCTATGGGTCCAGAGGCTGCAGCCCAGCCTAGGGATATCAAAGCTTAGGCAGTATTGCCATGATCTGAGTTCAAGACCCGTGGTTGGCAAAAAAAAAAGAACAAACAAATAAATAAATAATTTATTTATTTAACTAAATTAAAAAATAAAGCTCCCTTATTTGGAATTTCTGCTAGTTTTGTTTCCTATCCTGGCATTTGAACTCAGGGTCTTGGTAAATCCATACCAATGTGAGAGAAGGTGCAGAGTCGCCACTACTTTAGTTCAAACCCCGTGCCAAGCCAAAATTAAAAAATTAAGTCACTGATCTTGGCAGGGGGAGGTAGTTGTGGAGATGGGAGCAAGGGATAGTAGGGGGAAAACAAAGGAAGGGGCAACAATGCTCAATAGGAAATGTACTCATTATTTTGTTCATATAACTGTAACCCCCTGTACATCATTTTTACAGTAAACATCATACAAAAA
The DNA here is from genome assembly GCF_019054845.1 of Dipodomys spectabilis. Lineage (NCBI taxonomy): Eukaryota > Metazoa > Chordata > Mammalia > Rodentia > Heteromyidae > Dipodomys > Dipodomys spectabilis. Next base: position 6,215,260 of record NW_024870798.1, on the reverse strand, counting down.
ATAAACAATGTAGTGCTCAGAGAAGCACTTTGGGGGTAAAGGAAAGATGCCTGAATAGCTATACAAAATTCTACACTGCTTTTTTTTAAAAAATGTTCAGTATGGAACTGAATAAACATAACTGCTTTCATCAAAGAAAAATTGTCTCTGTCTTGGAAATGGGGCCAGTATTTCTGCTATTGCTGGGATTTGATCTCACATTCCAGATAACTCTTTTGCACCACGGGTAAAGGCAAAGTTTACTGTCCTTGAGGAAAACAAATTCAGGCTAGAGTTCCCAGGGCCTGCAGTAAGGCTCTGCAATGGAAAAATAGTTATGGTATATACTTACATATGTATGTTTATTACATAATATGATTATTGTCATTGTTTTTTATTTATTTTATTTTTATTTTATTTATTTATTCATTGTTTAATGTATTTAGTATTATTACATACATATTTATTACGTTTCATACATCTATTATAAAATTATAAACAATAATTTAGGACATTGAGTCATTTTTCATTAATACCTTATTAAGTGTTGAAACATGATACATAATTAAATGGAGGCATTTGTCACAGTCATCACATGTTTAGAGTCTGTCCCAAGTATGAGCTTTGTCTTATTCATCTTTAGACAACTTCCTACAGGGATTTCTTTAAATGATTTATACTCAGAGACTTTTTCTTGAGGATAGGCAAGTTGAGGGATAAAATAGTAAGAGTGAAGCTGGGAATGTGGCTTATAGGTAGAGAGCTTGCTCAGCATGCATGAATGCCAGGGTTTAAATCCTCAGTGCCACATACTCAGAAAAAGCCAGAAGCTGTGGAATGGCTCAAGTGGTAGAGTGCTAGCCTTGAGAAAAAGAAGCTCAGAGACAGTAGCCCGGACCTACGTTCAAGCCCCAGAACTGGCAAAAACAATAGGCCAGATGCTGGTGGCTCACACCTACAACCCTAGCTAATCAGGAGGCTGAGACCTTAAGACCACAGTTCAAAGACAGCCTAGGCAAGGAAAGCCTGTTAGACTCTTACCTCCAATGAACCACAAAAAGACCCCACGTGGAGCTGTGACTCAAGTGGTAGAGTGTTCACCTTGACCTGAAAGGCTTAGGGATAGTGCCCAGGCTTGAGTTAGAAATACATACCTGGAAAAAAGTGAGGGTTAATCAAAGTACTTTTCCTATTTGTTAATTATGAGAACATTTTCTGGAAAATGAATGCTGGTGTACACCAGAATTGGAGTCAGATCTCAATGTTCAAGTATAGAAGATCTATATGCTCAGGCTCTCTATCTTTAGGATTATAACCTTGTGTGCTACACGGTTCTGAAAGGTCCAATGTTGAAAGGGTTAATATGCTTCCCAAGCCCTTTATGATGAGCATTTGACTTGTATTTTCAATGTCATTACAGTTCTGAACTTAGCAGAGCAACAGAAACTCATGCTTGTCACCCTTGTTTAGGAGACTGAGGTCTGAGTATCACAGGGTGAAGACAGCCAGGGCAGGAATATCTATGAGGCTCTGACTTCCACTTCACCACAGACAAAGCAGAAAGGGACTCATGTGGCATAGCGCTAGCCTTGAGTCAAAGGCGTCCAGGGAAAGAGCCTAGATCCACAATTCAAGCCCAAAGACTGAAAAACATTTAAAGCAAAGGACAGAAAAAGAAGGAAAAAGCCAGTAACTCCTTTTGGGTTTGATCAATATATTTCTATCTTGGAAGCTCCTGAGGAGCTAACAGGACAAGCACCAAAGAAGAACATAGACTAGGAGAGCAGGCTGAGTTCAAGGTTCAAGTGTAGCAGATCATCTGCCCAGCCACTCACGTGAAGATTGTAATCATCTTGTGTCCTCCAGTGGGCTTCCGAAAGGTTACATGTTCAAGAATTCCTGGGTTTCCCTTGGTGATGAAAAGTTACTTGCACTCTAAATGTTCTTAGAGTTCCCAAGCTATAGAAGCAGGAAAGAAACATCATTGACCCATCCTGGGTATAAATGAAGTTCTCAGGATCAAGACCTAGCCCTGTTAGCAGGAAGAACTCCAAAGTAACTCTGTATTTGAAGGACAGGAAACAGTTTCAAAAAAAAGGCTAGGTGCAGAGATCTAGGCCTGCAGAATTAGGAGGTAGAATGTACACACTAAACAGGGAAGTGAGCCAGCAATGGGGGGAAACCTGAAATATTTGTTAGAGTCACACCAGGGTCAGGCTTTTCTCAGCCTCTTCAAAAATTATCCTTCCTCCCTCAGGTTAAGGGAGCCTCAGGCTATCTTTAGGTTACCAATAGAGAGCCAGTTTAGTGGGGAAGAGGGGAGGAACAGAGTAGAAAAATCCTGCTTTTTGGTGTTAGGGAGTTGGTTCTTGACTCTCCATCTGTCAGATTTGAAGGCCTTTCTTCTACCTCTGCCAGTCCATTCTCCTTCCTTCATTCTCCACATCATTAATGTAAATCCCCAGTTCAAGGAGAGGTAGGGCCCTTTCTCTTCCGCCTCCAAGCACCTGAGTTAGAACCTGGCTCTGCCCTCTTGACTCTGGGGCCCTCCACTGCCTTAGAAGTGGGAGAGAGACAGTCTTCCTGTTCTGTGGTTATGTGAAGGTGATGCTGGTGTCCTGGCACACTGCAGAAGGCTTCATGGTTGGGAAGTGTTCCCTTCTTTCCTACTGACATCCAAGACCATATTCACCTATCATATTTCTTCCTTTCTTTCTTTCTTTCTTTCTTTCTTTCTTTCTTTCTTTCTTTCTTTCTTTCTTTCTTTCTTTCTTTCTTTCTTTCTTTCTTTCTTTCTTTCTTTCTTTCTATCAATCTCTCTCTCTCTCTCACTCTCTCTGTCTGTCTGTCTGTCTATCTATCTACCTACCTACTTACCTGGTATCTCTTTGGCAGTTCGTGGGCCGAACTCAAGGCCTTGGCACTGTCTCTAGGACTCTGCTACTTGAGTCACAGCACCAATTCTGGATTTTTCTGTGTATGTGCTACTGAGGAATCAAACCCAAGGATTCTTGCATGCTAAGCAAACAGTCTCTCACTAATCCACATTCCCAGACCCCTCATCTTTTTCTTAATGGTAGTTTTTACATAAGTACGCTACCATTTTTCACAACCAAGTTAATTTTTCTGAATACCTGTTATAAATATGAATACTGATCTTCTCTTCCCCTCCCTGATTTGTGACTGTTTCTGTGTTGGCCACATAATAAAATCTAAATAAAGGCTGCTGAGAGCTTAAGTGTGCATCATGTAAGGATGCAGGCGTGGAGCCTTGGAAGAGAAAAGCGATGGGCTTGAAATGAAGAGAATGGTACAGTATGCACAACGAGCATATCTGAAAAATAAATCAGTAAGTAAAAGGAGAAGCATTGCCTATGGTCTGTTTGCATTCAGGGAAGTAATATACACACATAAGTTGGTAGGAGGACACTGATACATAACTTGGCCTTCTCTTTTTGAATTTTTTGTGGGCATCCCAGGACTTAAACACAGGGTCCAATGCAATGAGCTGTTTTGCTCAAGGCTGAGGCTCTACCACCGACAGAGCTCCACGTCCAGCTATCTGGTCGATAATTGGACATAAGCGCCTCCCAGGCTTTCCTGCTTGCTCTGCACAGTATCTCTTGCTTGGCTTTCTCTCTCAAAGCTGGAGCTCTACCATCTGGGCCACTGCTCCACTTACGGTTTTCTGGTGGTTAATTGGAGATAAGAAGCTCACATACTTTCCTGCTCAGGCTGGCTTTGAATGGTTATCTCCTGAGGAGGATTTAAGCACCTTTCCTTAGGGATTCGCTGAGATGCCACTCCACAAAACCTTTAGTCTAAATCTTGAGAGGAACTAGAGAAAAACAGAAACAGGAAGATGCTTCTAGTGTGTTCTAGATACTTGAGGGTGTAGACAAAAACATTTATAATTATTAGGTCATTTTATAGACAAAAGAGCAATGCAGACAGTCTGAAAATCACTCAAGGTTTCAGTCCTCTCGTCCTGAGACAGTAAATTCACTGCAGCTCAATGCTAAGTGACCAAACTAGCATGTCCTGTGGAGATTTGCTCCAACATCCTGGGAGATTTATTTCTCATTTTTGGCTTCAAACCTTTGGCCAGAGGGGAAGATGAGGAGAGAAAATCCTTCTCAGAGAAAGCAGCTATAAAGAACATTGAGTAGTTTACTTATAAATTCAAACCATTGGAATGACCCTGTTAAGAAGTCAGAAGTCCAGAGTAAAAATGAAGAAGAAAAGAAAGGCAGGTGCCAATGGCTGCTGACTGTAATCCCAGCTTCTCAGAAGGCTAACATGTAGAGAACCTTAGTTTGAATCCAGCCAGTGTAAGAAAGTTGACAATATTATATCTATGAGATCAGAGAAAAACCCAGAAATGGGGCTGTGACGCAATTTTAATGTGCTACCTCTGAGCAAAAGGAGCTCAGGGACAACAGCTAGGGTTAATGTCCAACCCCAGGACCTGCCCCCCACCAAAAAAAAAAAAGACCGTGTAGCTCCATGTATTGTACATGGATGGATATATCCTTATAGGTGAATCTCCAGAGTAGCTATGATGAATGGACTGAACTAGGAAATTTGTTTTCAATACAATGATTTCATGGCACAGAGAGGGCTTTCAAGACATTGCATGTTCCGGGGCTCCCCTCACTGTTCCCAGTGTACCCTGAGGGTTTCTATGCATCCCAGGCCTGTTGGAAGAAGTCTCTCATTGTCTGGACAGGCAGACAAAAGGACTCACTCCTGTGCAGTGGTGAAACAAACTACTCTATCTGGGCCAATTAGTGAGGATGAGTGTGGGTAGGCTCTGAAGGTCAGGAGGAAAAGGCCTCTTTGTACCCCAAGCTATCTCTCTCACCAGTGCTCTGTTTTGAAAGGAAGCCTTCATTTATGCCACCATCCTAGGGAGGCCAAGTTCCCTGCACTTATCTTGCCTTTGTGAGACTATATTCTAGTGATCAGATACATTGTTCAATATAAATCAGGAGTCCTTCTGGCAGACAACTAGGGCACTGAACCTAGTGAAATGTTTAATTGCAGTCGATGATGGGCCTATAATGCCTCTCCTAGGTTTCTGGAACCTTGGGAAATCCAAGCACATGTCAGACATCACAAGGCTTCCTGTCATCTAGGGTTGGTGAAGCTCATAATGTTTTGAAACATTTGACCTCTCCTAGTTGGGCCCTGGGTGGCTAGGTTTTGGGGTTGAACACAGCGCCTGGGTGTGAACATATCAGTGCAGAAGCCCAGTACTCTACCATTTGGTGTCACATCTTCACTTCTGGTCTGTGTGTGTGTGTGTGTGTGTGTGTGTGTGTGTGTGTGTGTGTGTGTGTGTGTCCGTGTGCATGCATGCATACACGAGTCCTGGAGATTGAACATAGGACCTAAGCAGTGTACCTAGTTTCTTTTTTTTTTTTTACTTTATGCTTTTATTTTTTCTTTTCTTTTAATTGTGAAAATACTGTACAGAGGGGTTACAATTACATGGACAAAATAGTGAGTACATTTCTTAACAAGCGTTGTAGCTTCCTCCTTTGATTACCCTACCCATCCTTCCCATCCTCCCTCCCCCCAATCCCCACCCAAGTTATAAAGATCGTTTTTGACATGACAACTTGCATTCTCATTGTTGCAACAGGTCCACCTGTATCCTTATTTAAACGACTTGTTTTTCCACTTCCCCTCCACAAATTAAAACGACATCAAATACAGTGAAAGCATGGGTTATGCTGTGGGGGAGGGACGTACAAAGCAACAAAGATATAATCTTATAATAGCGTTAGAAACAAATGCATGAAAGAAAAAAACATTTCAAATAAATATCTTAGGGTTCATTTTCCTAACATCACCTTATCTGACCTTTTCTGCTTGGCTCATACATATACTAGATATTGCAAATAAGGGAAATCATGGGACATATGTTTCTTTGGGCCTGGCTTATTTCACTTAATATAATTTTTGCAAGTCTTTCCATTTCCTAACAAATGGGGCAATGTCATTCTTTCTCATGGAGGCATAGATTTCCATTGTGTATATATGCCACATTTTCTTGATCCATTCATCTACTGAGGAGCATCTCGGTTGGTTCCAGATATTAGCTATGGTAAATAATGCTGCAATAAACATAGTTGTGTTGGTAGCTTTAGTGTGGTCTTGTTTGTAAACATTTGGGTAAATGCCCAAAAGTGGGATTGCTGGGTCATAGGGGAGCTCTATGTGAAGTCTTTTGAGGAACCTCCATATTGCTTTCCAAAGTGGTTGAACAAGTTTACACTCCCACCAACAATGCAGTAAGGTTCCCTTCTGTCCACATCCCCTCCTGCTACTGTTGTTATTAGAGTTCTTGAATTTTGCCATTCTAACTGGGGTGAGGTGGTATCTCAATGTTGTTTTGATTTGCATTTCTTTTATGGCTAAGGATGTTGAGCATTTCTTCACGTGTCTATTGGCCATCCTTCTTTCTTCTCCAGAGAAGTTTCTCTTTAAGTCTTTAGCTCACTTATTTACTGGGCAGTTGTTTCTTTGGAGAGTTGTTGTTGGGGAATTTAATTTTTTGAGTTCCAAGTGTATTTTAGATATGAGACCCTTGTCTGTTGTATGGCTAGCGAAGATCTTCTCCCAATCCGTGGGCTCTCTATTGATCTTGCTAGCTATGTCCTTTGCCATGCAAAAGCTCTGCAACTTCATGCAATCCCATTTGTCCTTGTGTTTCTGGGTCTCTATAAAGAAAATTTCGGCCTGAGCCAAGGAGACCTAGGGTTTCTCCTATTCCATCTTGTAATGTTTTCAGAGTGTCTGCTTTGACTCAGAGGTCTTTGATCCATTTGGAGTGGATTCTGGTGCAGGGTGATATATAAGGATCTAGCTTTAGTTTTCTACAAGTAGATAACCAATTTTGCCAGCACCATTTACTGAAGAGGCTGTCTTTCTTCCATTCTATTGATTTAGCTCCGTTATCGAAGATTAGATGGCTGTAGGTCTGTAGGTTCATTTCTGGGTTTTCAATTCTATTCCATTGGTCCTGAGGTCTATTCTTATGCCAATACCAAGCTGTTTTGATTACTATGGCTCTATAGTAGAGTTTGAAGTTTGGTATTGATATTCCTCCAGCAGTGTTCTTTCCGTTGAGGAGCGTTTTTGCTATTCGGGGTCTTTTTTTGTTCCAAATGAATTTTCGAATTGCTTCTTCTATTTCCTCTAAGTTCTGTTTTGATTTCCTTTTTCAGGATTTTAAAGTTTTCGTCATAGAGGTCCTTCACTTCTTTGTTCTCTTTGAGTGTTCTCAGCTTGGTCACGCCATTCCTGCCTTTCTCTTTGAGTATTCTCAAGATGCTCACGCAAATCCTGTATCAGTTTTCGAATAGCTTCCTCACGCTTATGATATTCTTCTATAAACTTTTGGATTGCCTCCTCTCTCTCCCTATCACACTCATACAGAGTCCTTGTTGGTTTTCAATCTTTTCATTTATCATGTTTGACAGCAGTGGTTTTAGAGCTCTTTGGGAACTCTCCTCTGGATTATTCATTATCTGATCTGTCCCCTGATTATCAAGAGTGGGAGTTGAGATACCCTTACTTGCCATTTTTCTTGTGTTTTCCGGCTTACTCTGCCCATTTGAGATGAAAATAGCACCAGTTTTGTGCTAGAACACTATCTTAAGGCAAGCATCAACCAAAGTCTGAATTTGCAGAGTCAATAGTCTACAGATACAATCTAGTTCAACAGATACATCTATTCAACAACAAACAACTATATATTAATGGGCTACGTACCGCAAAGAAGAATTTGGAAAACCAGAAATTATTCGGTTTAGGAAGAGATGTGGGTAAAAAATAGGAAAAGAGTGATGTGGAAAGGCACAGGGAGAGTTAACTAAGTCCTAATCTAAAAGCAGGAAATAGGTTGGGTAGGATGAAAGTAGAGAGAGAGAGAAAAAGAAGAAAGAGAAAGGGGAAAAAAAGAGACCAGAAAAAATAGAAAAGTAAAAATTAATAATATTGTGCAGTTACGAAACCAATCTATTTAGAGAAGAATGTGAATATAATGAGAGAAGGGGAGGGATATAAAGGAGATGTGACGAACTTAGAAATAAAAATGCTTAAAATATTATATAGGTATAAAGAGGTAGTACTGCTATTAAGGAATTTAAGTCTCAGAGGTTTTGAATTGAGTAATAAATTTGTGGATTAAGTGTCTACACAATGGGAAATAGGGTCTAATAGTCAACTACGGGTTTATCTGAGGATGTTCAGGACCACAATTAAGTCACATAAAGAAGAACGAAAGAGAGGAAAAGGTGAAAAGGATAAGAAAGGAAGAAAAAATATCAGAAGTTCAGTAGAGCCAAATAAATAACAAAAAGATAATTAAAAAAAAGAGAAAGACAACAAAAAAGAAAAAAAAACACACACACATGTATTTCTAAAATAAAAATTATAAGAGGAAAAAAAGTTACTGGAAAACAATTTTTTTCAAAAAAGGCAATAATTAAAGATTAAAAAATTTTAGAAAAGAAAAAAATTTTTTATATAAGGTACCAAAAAAAGAAGAAGAAGAAGGAGGAGGAGGAGGAGGAGGAGGAGGAGGAGGAGAAGAAGAAGAAGAAGAAGAAGAGGAAAAAAGTTCTTTGATTTTTTTGGGAGGGGTGGGAAAAATCCTGTATCTCCCTTGTGTCCTTAACCAGCCTCTTGTTGGAGTCTCTGGTCTGCTTGTGGACCTATGTTTCTTTCAGCCTTTCTTACTTCACTTAATATAATTTTTTCCAAGTCTTTCCATTTCCTAACAAATGTGGCAATGTGATTTTTTTCCTTATGGAGGCATAGAATTCCATATTATATATATATATATATATATATATATATATATATATATATATAAAATATGGAATTCTGTATATATCACATTGTTTGTCTGCAAATCATCTCAGTTGTGGAGCTCTTACAAGGACCAGATGAATCAATGTACCCTGTAAAGGACTCAGCACATAGCACCCTGTGCAAGACTCAGCACAGAGCACCCTATGAAGGGCTCAGGACATAGCTCTATTCCACAAATTGTCATTAGAATTAGGGTGGTTTCATCAGTATCACCCTTCTTTGAGGAACAAGATTACATCTTAAGGTTTTAGATGGGTGTTTTTTGTGAGGGGGGTTATCCATGGGGCTTGAACTCAAAGCATCTGCATACTGTTCTAATAACATTTGCTCAGGGATAGAGCTCTGCCTCTAGGAGCCACATTTTAAAGAGTCTCACAGACTTCTTGCCAGGGCTGGATTTTAAAGCCTCCAAACAGCTAGGATGATGGGGTTATGCCAGCCATCAGCGTCTGGTTCTGTGCAGCTGGGTTGCAGCGGTATGCATATGGCTAAGTCAGGTTAGGTAGCAGCTGTCAACGCCAGACTCCTAGCTTGCTCTGTGATGATGTATTTGAAGTACTGTCCTTATATCATTGCAGGTAGAACATTCTACCTTTTTTTTGGCGGCAGTCCTGGGGCTTGAGTAAGGGCTTAGAAAATGTCCCTAAGGGTTAGTGCTCCAGGCTAGCATTCAATTGATTGAAAAACAGCAGAACTTCTAGATTTTCTGTTTATGTGGCACTGAGAAATACAACCCAGGGCTTCTTGCTTACGAGGTGAGCACTCAACCACCGAGCCCCAGGAGTGAACGAGGTATAAATAGATAGAGCTTCCTGTATATAAGTATTATATACACAAAAGGAGAGATGTCTGTATATTATTGAATTGTAGATAATATTACTACCAATTATTAGGTTTTAAATTATGTCTCCATTTAATGATGTGTCCCAGTTGAACAATTAATAAAGCATTAATTAATAATTACTCAATATCCTGTTATTATTCATCATATATGTACATACATCCATACATATAATTACATATTTCATAAATGAGACAAATTAAATTATGCATCGTGTGTTACTACCAATTATTAGGTATTTATGTCTCCATATAATTTTTATTCTCTTAATGCTCAATAAAATATTAATTAAACTTAATCCAAGTCCTATAATTATTGCATCTAATTTTATCCCAGAATGATTCACTACTAATTCAATCTTTTTTTCTTCCACCTATATCATTTATGATATCCTAATGCATAGCATATAGATTTGCATAAAATTTATACATCCTACCTGTCACCGAACACTTTCAAAGAAGAGGAAAACGTGTCATACTCAGCTTCTCACTCCATGATTACATTTTTGGCAGTGCTGAGATCTAAACTCAGGGCCTAGATGCTCAGTTCATGAATGGGTGACTGCCAGCACAGCAGGCTCTAGCCAATTCAGCTGCCAGGCAGTTCCCAGGCCCTGAGATCGAGCCCTGTATGTTGACTCCATATTGCACTTAGTGTAGTTATTCATTTTATTTTTTGTTTTATTCATTTATTTACCATTTATTTCATTGACTTTTATTACACATGAAACATTTATTACATTTATTACATAGGATATAGCTTTGCCTATGTATGAAACTTCACACTTGACAACCAGGCCTTTCACAGAAAAGGAAAACATGTGTCACCTTAGGCTTCTTGTTCCACCATTCAATTTTTGTGAGTGTTGGCATCTGAACTCTTAGCCTGCAAGGCCCAATTCATGAATGTGGCATATAGAGCTTACAAGAAGTTCCCAGCACCTGAGATGGAGCCCCAGAGGTTGACAAAATAAGAACATATTGACATGCAGATGGTAGTACACAAATAAATATAGATCTTTAAAGAAAGCCAGAGATGTCTATACATTCTTCAGTTATATAAACAACATTCCTAGCAATTCTTGGGTATTTATTATGCCTCCATGTAATTAATATTTTCGTTTTCATCCTTAATGAAATATTAATTAAATCAACTACTGTCTTGAACCTATTGCATCCATGTAATTAATAGTATTCTTTTAGTGTGTCAAAAAATATCCATTAAAATCCATCAGTCTCCTAAAATCACTCTGTTTAATTTTATAGTAGTATCATTCAGAAACAAATAATTCAACCTTGACATTCATAACCTTCCATCGGTATTCCTATGTATAGGAACCAGACTCTTAGGATCTCCCTGCATTGGTAGGGGTTAGGACCGGACTTCGAACACAGGGTCTATGTGGCCGTGTTGGCCTATGGCTTCCTTGGTAGCCTGGCAGACTTCACCAATGCCAGATTAGAAACACTTTTCAGCCATATCATTCAGACCCAGTATGGTCACCTTGCAAAGAAAACAAATGTAAAACCGGCAGCCATCTGAAAGTTGCCGATTTGTTTTCGTGTTTTTTGTTTTTATTTTTTTTTTCTGTAAAAATACCGTACAGAGGGGTTACAATTACATGGGCAAGATAATGAGTACATTTCTTTTTTTGGGGGGGGGGGGGTCTGGTCGTGGGCCTGAACTCTGGACCTGGGCGCTGTCCCGCAGCTCTTCAGCTCAAGGCTAGCACTCTACCACTTGAGCCACATCACCACTTCTGGCTTTATTTTTCTGCTTATGTGGTGCTGAGGAATCAAACTCAGGGCCTCATGCATGCAAGGCAAACGCTCTACCACTGAGCCACCTTCCCAGCAATGAGTACATTTCTTATCAAACATTGTTGCCTCCTCATATGTTTCCACTTCCCATCCCTTCCCATACCCTTTCTGCCCCCCCCACAAGATCCTCCCCCCCACCAATGTTGTAAAGTTCGTTTTTCAACATAATGACTTGTACATCTCATTGTTGCAATAGGTCCACCTGTATCCCTATTTAAACGATTTGTTTTTTCCCTTCCCCTCCACAAATTATACCACCATCAAATACAGTGAAAGCACGGGTTATACTGTGGGGAAGAGACATACAAAGCAACATAGAAATCATCTTATAAATATGATAGGAACAATTGAATGAAATAAAAAAAAACTTTTGAATACTTATCTTTGGGTTCATTTCCCTAACATCAACTGATCTGACCTTTTCTGCTTGACTCAGACATATACTAGTTATTGCAAATAAGGGAAACCTTATCTGTGTCATTTTATTTATTTTTATTCCTGTCAGTCTTTGGGGCCCAGGAACCCAGGTTCGGCTGTGAGTCCAGTGGCTTCAACCCAGCCTGGAGTGATCAAAGCTTAGACAGAGTTGCCATTATCTGAGTTCAAGCCCCGTGCTTGACAAAATAAAAATAAATAAATAAATTCATTAAAATATTTTAAAAATTATGAGGCCCCGTGGCTTGGAATTGACTCCATTTTTTCTGCCATGCCTGGGATTTGAACTCAGGGTCTGGGAAATCTGCAGCCTTGTGGGGGAAGTGGAAGCTTACCAAGCTGGAAGACAAGAAAGTCAGGCCTGTTCCCAGGGCCTGAATTCAAGTCCTAGCACTTGAAAACAATAATATTTGTATATATTTTAAATACATGACTTATATTTACAGGTTTACTGCATATTGCAGTTCATGTAGTTATTGATTTTATTTTGTGTTTTACTTATTTCTTATGAATTTTAGTGAGTATGATTACACATATAATATTTTTTACATCCTATTACATAGAACATAGATTTGCCTATGTATTATCCATCATTCCTGAGACCCAGGACTTTGCCGATAAGGAAAACAAGTGGGACAATTAGCTTCTTCCACCAGGATTAAGTTTTTGGCAGTTCTGTGATTTGAACTCTGGGCCTACAAGACCTACTTCATAAATGGGTCAATGTTAGCACACCAGTTTGATGCAAGCGAAGTTGGCGGGCAAATATGAGGACCTAAGATCAAGCCCTAGGAGTGGCCAATATATAAACAGATAGATGTGTAGATTGCAGTGTGTGTGTTTATTTACATATGTATATGCATCTATAAATAAAAGTATACTGAGACAGATAGACATTTGTGTAGATTCTATTGCATAACTCTCTATATAAAGTGATGTCTATATCTTATTCTTATAAATTCTATTGCTACCAATTATTTGGTCTAAAATTATGTGTCCATTAATTAATCATGGGAGAAGACTTAATAAAGTATTAATTCAATTAATCAATGACCTATATTTATTGTGTACAATCTTATACTAGATTAAATAGCTAATTAGTAATTCAATTAGTACATGTCAAACATTCTATTAGTCTTCCTATAGATAGGAATATATAGGAATGAGTTTCCTAGCATCTTCAGCCATGTGTAGGTGGCAGTCCCAGGATCAAACTCAGGGCCTAGGTGTCTCGGTTCGGCTCAGGCTTCACTGATAGCACCCAGCCTTCGGCCATGCAAGGTCATATACAATTTTCAAGCTGAGTTATTGAGACCCAGGATGGTCACAGTGCAAAGGAAACAAAGGTAAAATGGTTGTGTAAAACTGCCTGTTTTTTTCCTCCTCCATTTTTGTTGCTTGGATTGATTTATGCCAGTGCTAGAAGTTGAACTCGGGTCCTAGGATCCATGGTTCATCTGTGGGTGTAAATGCTGCACCCCAGCCTAGGGTAATCATGGTTTAAGACACAATAAAGGGCCTCCTTCAGCAAAAGGACCCCAAGGACAATGTTTAGGCTCACAGTTCAAGCCTCAGGAGCGGCCACACAAAAAAAGAGCCATTAAGTCTCTGTGTCTGTGTATGTATGCATGTATTTCTATACGTGAACAGCCAGAGTCGCTATGAAGAAAGGCACCCAGCTAGGAAATTTGCTTTGAATAGAATGATTTCATAGCACAGAGAGTGCTTTCAAGACAGTGCGTGTTCCTGGGATCCCTTCACTGTTTCCAGTGTAGCCTGAGGGTTTCTGCACACCCCAGGCTGTTGGAGGAAGTCTGCCTCATTGTTGGAACAGGCAGAAAAAAAAAAGCCTCACTCCTGTACAGCTGTGTAACAAACAATTCATGTGGGGCAATTAGTGAGGATGAGTGTGGGCAGGTTCTGAAGGCCAGGAGAAAAAGACCTCTTTGCACCCCAAGCTCTTTCTCTCCCAGTGCTCTGTTTTGACAGGTAGCCTTCATTTGTACCATCTCCCATGGCAGGCCAAGTTTCCTGCACTCATCCTGTCTTTGTTAGACTATGTTCTAGTGTTGAAAAAACTACTACAATTAATTCAAGAGGCCTTCTGGCAGACAACTAGGGAGCTGAACTTAATAAGACTCCTAATTGGCAAAGGTGCCTCCCTAGGATTCCGGGAGCTTGTTAAATCTAAGCACTTGTGCAAAATCACAATGCTTCCTGTCATCTAGGGCTGGTGAAGCTCATCATGTATTGAAACCTTTGCCCTCTTCGAGTTGGGCCTTGGGTAGGTAGATTTCAGGTTAAACACAGGGCCAGGGTGCTGAACTTGAGCGCAGAAAAGAAGCTCTTTGCTTTACCATTTGGTGTCACTGCTTCATTTCTTGTATCTTTGTGTGTGTGTGCGTGTGTGTGTGTGTGTGTGTGTGCGTGCGTGAGTGTGTGCATGTGCATACACCAGCCCTGGAGCTTTTATTCAGGACCTGAGCACTGTACCTTAGTTTCTCCTGTACAAGGACAGCACTCTACCACATGAGCCACACAGCCAATTCAGGCTTCTTTTCTAGGGATGTGGTACTGAGGATTCAAACCCAGGGTTTCATACATGCAAAGCACTATACCCTTAAGGCACATTCCCAGCACTCCACTTCAGGTTTCTTGATTTTTTTTCTTGTAAGTTGGAGGAGTTGAAGCCTGGGCCTGGGTGCTGTCTCTGAGCTGAGTAATTCAGCTCAAGTTTAGCACTCTACCACTTGAGCTACAGTGCCCCTTCAGGCTTTCTGGTGTTTCTTTGGAGATAACCATCTCAAGGAATCTCATTCCGAGGCTGGCTTTGGACCATGATACTCAGCTCTCAGGCTCCTGAATAACTAGGATGAGAGGTGCGAATCACTGGTGCCCAGCTTCCACTTTAAGTTTCTAAGTGGTGAATAGGAGATAATAGTCTCATGGGACATTTTGTTTCTGGGATAGTTTGGAACCCAAATCCTCAGCTTCCTGAGCAGGCAGGATGATAGACCTCAGCTAAAAACATCTAAGCCGTGACACTTTCTGCAAGGGTATCTTTGGCTCCGCGTGGTAGAGTGCAAGCCATGAGCCCAAGAAGGAAGAAGCCAAGCACCTAGGCTCTGGGTTGAAGGTTCATGATGGAGAAAAGGAACCAAACCAATTGTCAGCAGGAGACAAGTCACTAGAGTTCAGTACACATGTAAATTTGGCCGTGCTTTGGGGACATATCTGAGCCTCAAGTTTCTCATCTGCACAATCATCTTACTTGTGGAGCTCTAACAAGGACCAGATGAAAGAATACACCCCATGAAGGACTCAGCACATAACACCTCAGCACCCAGCACACCAGGAGGGACTCATCACATAGCTCTATCCCACAAGCTGTCATTAGAATTCGGGTGCTTTCATCAGTATCACCATTCTTTCAGAAAATCACCACAAACCACAAAAGTTCACATCTAATGGTTTAAAGGGGTGGTTAGTGGAGGGGAGGGTCCTCAGCCTTGGGGATTGCACTCATAGCTTGAGGGTACTCTCCTAAGACCTTTTCCTCAAGTTTAGAACTCTACCACTTTGAGCCTCAGCTCAGAGTCTCGCAGATTTCCTGCCAGGGCTGAGTATTCACACCACCAGTTTCAGAACTCATCCCCGAGCAGCTAGGGGTGAGCCAGCAGCGTCTGGTTCCATGGAGTTGGTTTGCAGCTGTTGACCTCTGGCTAAGTCAGGTTAGATGTCAGCCATCAGCTTCAGACTCCTGGCTTGCTCTGTCATGAGGTATTTGAAACCCTGTCATTTTATAGTTGCAGTCATAACATTCTAACTTGTTTTTGGTGCTTCAGTGACAGCACCACTTCTGGCTTTCTCTTTGCATGTGATAGTGTGGAAATGAACCCAGAGCTTCATACATACTAGGCAAACACTCTACCACTGAGCCCCAGTAGTGACAAGTAGAAATATATATGGTTTGTTTTATATATATATATATATATATATATACATTTATATATAGATAGATAGATAGATAGAAAACAAGAGAGAGATGTCTGTATATTATTAAGTTATATATACTATTTTACTACCAATTATCAATAATTAAATTATTTCTTCCTTTATTTAGGTATCATGTTTGAATTCATAATAAAGTATTAATTGAAAATTAGGCAATGTACTATGATTATTGTGTGTAATTTTATAATATAAACATACACTAAGTACTAATGTAATTGTTACTTTTACAACATCCCATTCATATGGCTGTCTATTGGAATGTATTTTTTAGGATCTCCTGGAATTCGTAGGTGGCAGGGATTTGATCCCTGGACCTAGTTTGCTGGTTTGGGCTATGGCTTCCCTGATAGCCCATCAAACTTCAGCAGTGCAAGGTCACGTACACTTTCCGGGCCTTGTCATTTAGATCCAAGATGGTCACAATTCAAAGGAAAAAACTATGTAAAACTACCTTCTGGAATTTCCCAGTTTTATCTTTCTCCTTCCTTCACCCTCTTTTTTTTTGTCGGTTGTCAGGCAGAATTCTGAGTCTGTGCACTGTCCCTCAACTCTTCAGCTCAAGGCTATCATTCTACCACTTGAGCCATAGAAACACTTCCGGCTTTTTACTGCATATGTGGTGCTGAGGAACTGAACTCAGGACCTTGTGCATGCAAGGCAAGCACTCTACTACTGAGCCACCTTCCCAAGACTTCACCTTTTTTTGCCACAGAAAGATTTGAACTCAGGTCCTAGGATCTCAGGATGGGCTGTGGGTCCAGAGCCTGCACCCCAGCCTAGAGTGATAAAGGTTGAGGCAGAGTTGCTACAAGCTGAGTTCAAGGCCCGGGCCTGGCCAAAAAAATTAAGGCTGTGGCTTGGAATTTGCTCCATTTTTCTGGAGGCCTGGGATTTGAACTCAGGGTCTGGGGAACTCTGTGGCACTGTGGGTGAGGGGAAGATCACCGTCTTTGAAGACAAGAATTTCAGACCAGTTTCAAGGGCCTGAATTCAAGCCCCATCACTGGAAAAATAATACTCATATATGAGATCTTTTTACATACATGGGTTTACTTCATATGACATTTATTGCCCTTCTTTATTCATTGTTTATTTTATTTAGCATTATTACATATATAACTTTTTTCATTTATTATATCTTATCACATGGATATATTTGCATATGGATTATACATCATACTGAGACACAAGACTTTTACAGAGAAGGAAAAAAATGTGTCAAAATTGGCTTCTTACTGCACATATAAACTTTTGGCAATGCTGGGATTTGAACTCACAGGCCACAATGCATAATTTATGAATGGGTCAGTTGTAGAACAAAAGCCTTTGGCACACTGAGCTGCCAGCCAGTTCTGAGGACCTGAGATTAAGCCATAGTAGTGGGATATATATATATATATATATAGTTAGATATAGGCATAGATATAGACATAGAAAGATAGATATAGATAGATAGATGATAGATAGATAGATACATAGATAGAAAGAAAGAAAGAAAGATAGATAGATAGATAGACAGATAGATTGATGTGTAGTTTGCTATATATATGAGAGAGACAATGTGAGGATATTAAATTATATATATTATGAATTATTAGTTATGAAATTAGGTCTCCACTTACTTACCAAAGTATTAATGTAAAAGAAGTCAGTATTCTTTAATTAGGAGAACGAAACCAGTGTGTTAGAATTGAAGACATAATCCAATAATTTTTGTGTGATATTCTATAAGAGAATCATGAACTAACTGTCAATTTAATTGTAACTTTTATAAATTCCATTAAGCATTCCCATGGATAGGAATGATTTTCTTAAGATCTCCCTCCATTTGTAGGAGGCGGTCCTGGCATTCCAACTCCAGGCCTGAGTAGTTTACTAAGAAATGCAAACCATTAGAATGACACTGTGAAGATTTCAGATTGTCATGAGAAAAATAGAACAAGAAAAAAGAAAGTCAAGTGTCAGTGGATCCTGCCTGTAATTCTAGCTCTTCAGGAGTCTGAGAGGTAGAGAATGACAATTTGAATTCAGTCGGGACAGGAAAGCCCAGGACAATCTTATTTCTAAGGGATCACAGGAATTAAAAAAAAAAAAAAAAAACATGAGTGGGGCTGTGGCTTAAGGGCATAGCACTACCTTTGAACAAAAAGAGCTCAGGGACAGTGCCTAGGCTCATAGTATGACCCCCAGACTTGCCAAAAACAAAAAACAAAAAACAGTAACTCCATGTCTACCCATGTATGTATGCATGTATTGCTATCGGTGAAGATCCAGAGTCCCTATGTTGAAAGGCACTCAGCTAGGAAATTTACTTTGAATAAAATGGTTTGATAGCACAGAGAACGTTTTCAAGACAGTGCATATTCCGGGGCTCCCATCACTGTTCCCAGTGTAGCCTGAGGGTTTCTGCGAACCTCAGGCTGCTGGAGGAAGTCTGACTCATTGTTGGAACAGGCAGAAAAAAGGTCTCACTCTTGTACAGCTGTGTAATAAACAACTACATCTGGGGGCTGGGAAGGTAGCTCAGTGGTAGAGTGTATGCCTTGCAAGCATGAGGCTCTGGGTTCGATTCCTCAGGACCACATAAACAGAAAAAACCGGAAGTGGTGCTGTGGCTCCAGTGGTAGACCGCTAGCCTTGAGCTGAAGAGCTGAGGGACAGCGCACAGACCCAGAGTTCAGGCCCCATGACTGGCAAAAAAACAAAAAAACAAAAAAAAAAAACAACTCCATCTGGGCCAATTAGTGAAGATGAGTGTGGGCAGGCTCTGAAGGCCAGAAGAAAAAGACCTCTTTGCATCCAAAGCTATCTCTTTCCCCAGTGCTCTGTTTGGACAAGAAGCCTTCACTTGTGCCACCTCCTCTGGCAGGCCAAGTTCCTTGTACTTATCCTGTCTTTGTTAGACTATGTCCCAGTGTTGAAACAAACTGCTACAATTAATTCAAGGGTCCTTCTGGCAGACAACTAGAGAGCTGAACTGAATTAAAAGATTCCTAATTGGCAAAGTTGTCTCCTTAGGTTTCCAGAAGCTCACTGAATCTAAGCACATGGGTAATATCACAATGCTTCTTGTCGTGTAGGGCTGGTGAAGCTCATCAGGTTTTGAAACCTTTGACCCCTCCTAGTTGAGCCCTGGATGGCTAGCTTTTGGGGTTGAACACAGGGCCTAAGTGCTAAACATGAGCTCAGAACCGAAGCTCAATGCTTTAACACAATTTCGTGTAACAGCTTCACTTCTGATATGTGTGTGTGTGTGTGTGTGTGTGTGTGTGTGTGCATACACTTGTCCTGGAACTTGAGGACCTAAGCACTGTACCTGAGTTTCTCCTGTACAAGGATAGCACTTTACCACTTGAGCCACAGGGCCACTTCAGGATTTTTTTTTAGTGATGTGGTACTGAGGAATCAAAACCCAGGGATTCATACATGCAAAGCAGTCTAAGGCTTCCTATTCAGGTTTTATTTTTTTTCTCTTCTTGTGTGTTGGAGGAGTTGACGTCTAGGCCTCGTGCTCTCCTTGAGTTCTTCAGCTAAAGCCAAGTGCGCTACCACTTGAGCTACAGCATTTCTTCAGGTTTTTGTTGGGTCACTGGAGAATAGCGTCCATCTCAAGAATTGCCTGCCCAGGCTGGCTTTGGACCCTGATCCTCAGCTCTCAGGCTCCTGAGTAGCTAAGAGGACAGGCGTGAGTTAGTGGTGCCCAGCTTCCACTTCAATTTTCTAAGTGATGAATAGGAGATAATATTCTCTTTGTGTCTGGGATAGTTTGGAACCCAGATCCTCAGATCTCAGCTTCTTGAGTAGGCAGGTTGACAGACCTCAGCTACAGACGCCTAGATCTAACTCTCTGTTGCAAGAGGGTCCTCTGCTCCACGTGGTAGGGCGTTAGCCATGAGCCAATAGGGAAGAGTCAGTGCCTAGGCCCTGAGTTCAATGTTGATGACTGAGAAAAATAAATAATTGTCTGCAGGAGACAACTCACTAGATTTCAGTACATACATAATTTTGGTGAGCCTCAAGCTTCTCATCTACACCATCATCTTACTTGTAGAACTCTTACAAGGATCAGATGAAAGAATGAAACCCATGAAGGACTCAGCACACACCTCATGAAGGACTCATCACATAGCTGTATCCCACACGCAGTCATTAGAAGTACGGTGCTTTCATCGTTATCACCATGCTTTCAGAAACACGTCACAAACCACACAAAATTCACATCTAATGATTTAGAGGGATGGATCTTTTTGGGAGGGCTGGGGGTCAGCCACAGGGAATGCACTGGAAGGTTGGGGGTACTGTTGTAAGATCTTTGCTCAAGGCTACAGCTCTACCACTGTGAGCCACAGCTCAGAGTTTTGCAGACTTCCTTCAAGGGCTGGGTTTTAAACCCACCAGTATCAGATCTCAGCTCCTGAGTATCTTGGATGACAGGGCTGAGTGAGCCAGTAGCATCTGGCTCCGTGGGGCTGGGTTGCAGTGCTCTACTTCTGGCTAAGTCAGGTTAGATGTCAGCTTTCAGCACCAGACTCCCTGTTTGCTCTGTGATGAGGTATTTGCAGTCCTATCCTCATATCGTTGCAGTTAGAACATTCTATTTTCTTTTTTTGGGTGCCAGTCCTGGGTCTTGAGTAAGGGTCTAGACACAGTCCCTAAGCTTTTATGCTCAAAGCTAGTGCTCGACTGCTTGATGGACAGCATGACTTCCAGATTTTTTTGTGCACGCGGTAGTGAGGAACCAAACCCAGGGATTTGTATGTACTAGGCAATCACCCTACCACTGAGCTCCAGGAGTGACAAGAGCATGAACAGATAAATGTATAGATTGGTTGACAGATAAATGGATGTATATGTATACAACAAGAGAGAGATGTCTGTATACTATGTAACTGCATATAGAATATTACTACTGATTATTGGCAATTAAATTCCTTCCTTTTTAAAGTACCATGATTGAATACATAATAAAATATTAATTGAAATTAGTCAATGTAGTATAATTGTTGTGTATAATTTTATAATATAATCGTACACTAACTACTAATTTAATTGTTACTTTTATAACATTCCATTCCTATGGATGCATATGGGAATGGGTTTCTTAGAATCTCCCGCCCTTCATTAGTGGCAGTCCTGGGATTCTATCTCCAGATCTAAATTGCTGGCTTCGGCTATGGCTTCCTTAATAGCCACCAAACATCAGCAATATAAGGTCATGTACACTTTCTGGGCCTTGGCATTTAGACCCAGGATGGTTACAATACAAAGGAAATAAAAATGTAAAACTACCTTCTTGAACGTCTCAGTACTATACTTTTCCTTTTTATTTTTTATATTTTTCCCTGTCCCAAGATTTGAACTCAGGTGGTAGGATCCCAGTGCTGGCAGTGGCAGAGATGTGAAGACCTGACTTCAAGCCCTGTACTTGGCAATAATAATAATAATAATAGTAATAATAATACCCTGGCTTGAATTTGCACAATTTTTCTGGCAGGCACGGGATATGAAATCAGGGTCTGGGTAACTCTGTGACACTGTGGGTGAAGGGGAATGGCTCAATGTCCTTGAAGACAAGAAATTCAGACCAGTTCCTAGGGCCTGAATTGAAGCCCCAGCACAGGAAAAAATAATGTTCATATATGAGATATTTTTACATACATGGGTTTACTGCGTTGACATTTATTACCCTTATTTATTTAGTATTATTACACATATAACATTTCTTTTATTATATCATATCACATAGGATATATTTTATACATCATACTGAGACCAAGGACTTTCGTAGAGAAGGAAAACAATGTGTCAAAATTGGCTTCTTACTACAAAGAATAAAATTTTGGCCATCCTGGGATTTCAACTCATGGACTACAATGCCCAATCCATAAATGGGGTCACAGTCTTAGCAGTCCAGATTCTGGCAAACTGAGCTGCCAGGAAATTCTGAGAACCTATGATCAAGCCCACTAGTCCCATATATATATATATATATATATATATACACATATATATGTATATATATATCCTACATATATATACTAGCATATATATCTATATATATACTAGTCCCATATATATATATACATATATACGTATATATATATATATATGTACATATATATATATGTACATATATATATATATATATATATGGGACTAGTGTGGCTTGATCATAGGAATGATGATATATATATAATATACAAATATACATATATATGTTGATAGATATGTAGATTGAGATATATATGTATATATCTATACATATATATAGAGAGAGAGAGAGAGGGACTGTGAGAATATTAAATTATATATATATTATTACCAACTATTAGTTATTAGTGCTTCCATTTAATGAAGTATCCTGGTTGAATACTTATGAAAGCATTAATTAAAAATTAGTCAATATCCTCAATCATACCATGATGCTAGAATGGAAGATATAAATCCAATAATTATTCTGTGGCATTCTAAAATAGAATCATGAAGCAACTGCACATTTAATTATTATTTTTATAACATTCCATTAGCATTCACATGAACAGAAATGAGTTTGTCAGGATCTCCCTCCATTTGTGGGTGGCAGACCTAGCATTCAAACTCCAAGCCTGAGTAGTTTAATTTGAATGCAAACCATTGGAATGACACCATGAAGATTTCAGATTGTTATGATTTAAAAAAAGAACAAGAAGGAAAGAAAGCAAGGTGTCAGTGGTTCCTGCCTGTAATCCTAGCTCCTTAGGAGGCTGAGATGTAAAGAATGCCAATTTGAATTCAGCCGGGGTGGGAAAGTCCATGATACCCTTCTTTCTAAGAGGTCACATGAAAAAGAAAAACCATGAATGGGTCTGTGGCTCAAGGGCAGAGTGCTACACTTGAGCAAAAGGAGCTCAACGACAGAGCCTAGGCTCATAGTACAACCACAGACCTGCCAAAAAAAAAAAAAGAGGAGGCAATAACTCCTTGTATCTTTGTATGGATGATGAGCATTCAGCAGGTTGCCCATGCCCATACACCCAACCTGGGCAAGCTGGGACAAGCCCTCAGAAAGTACTAAGTCTGAGCCGGCAACTTGAACAAAGCATCCTTCTCTGCCATTTAAAGAACTGGAGCATTATGTTCTGGCCGAGGTGTCCCATTGGGACACCTAGAAGCCAGACACTGCCTCCACGGAGACCACAGTTCTAGACTATAGGAGTTGTTGAAGGTTCTGGCTTCATATTCTCTATCCCTCTGTATGATGTGAGCCTAGACCTCCGGGGCCTGGTGTCTATCACTCATTTATCATTCCTCATTGCCAAGTCACAGGCTGGTCCTATATATTGGCAAAGAAATGAAATAATCAGTGATTTCTACAACAAAAGGGGTAAGCTCATAACTCCCATTAGAAGTGAGCCTTGGGTTGTGTATGTGGCTTAGTGGTAGAGTGATTACATAGCATGCATGCACGAAGCCTTGGGTTCTATTCCTCAGTACCACAGAAACAGAAAAAGCCAAAAGTGGCACTGGGGCTTAAGTGGTAGAGTGCTAGCCTTGAGCAAAAGTAGCTGAGGAACATGCCCAGACCCTGAGTTCAACCCCCAAGACTGGCAAAAAAAAGTCTGCCTGGTGAGATATATTGTTCTGGGACTCAGAGGAGGGCCGAGGTTATAGGTAAGAGGTAGGGTAGAGGGCAGGTGCTGGTGGCTCACCCCTGTAATCTTAGCTACTTAGGAAGCTGAGATCTGAGGATGACAACTGCAAGCAGGAAAGTCTATATGAGCCAATTTTCTCCAATTAAACACCCAAAAAGCCAGAAGTAGAGCTCTGGTTCAAGTAGTAGAGCGCTAGCCTTGAGCACAAAGGCTCAGTGATAGAATAACATCCAGGCCATGAATTCAAACCCCAGGAATGGCACACACATGCACACACACACACACATACACACACACAACCTCACACACATACACACACACACACACACACACACACTCACACACACACACATCAAGATAGAGCATTTGCCACTCAACCTGCACAAGTTCCATCTCTAGAAACTTAATACTAAAAAAAAAAAAAAAAGAGGGAGATTGGAAGGAAAGACTTGCTCCATGAGGTGATATAACCAGTGCCAAAATTCCACAGGAGTTCTAAGATGTGAAAGAGGACAGAGAGCCTCAGGCAGAAGGTCCAGCATGGGCAACGGTCCTGAGGTGTGGTTTAGAGCAGGTGGTGTGGTTGGTTCTGTGAAGAAGAAGGTTCTGTGAAGAATGAAAGTTCTGTGGCTTCAGACAAGTCTGACAGGACATTCAAGGCTGTGTCAAGGTTTGCACTTGAGTCACAGGTAGGGCAGAGGTTGGGGTCACAGAATGGGGCCCGGGGGGAAGATTATCTTGTCTTTTCACCATGGACCCCAGCCATTTCCTGTGGCTGGAAGCCTATTTTTCATAGCTCCTGACCCTCAGGCCTCATTTGCATGGAGGAGTCAGGGCAAATGCAGGGAAGAAAGCTTGCTTAAGAAAAGCTTCTAGGGGTTGGGAAGGTGGCTCAGTGGTAGAGCGCTTGCCTTGCATGCCTGAGGCCCTGGGTTCGATTCCTCAGCACCACATAAGCAAAAAGAAAAAAGCCGGAAGTGGCGCTGTGGCTCAAGCGGTAGAGCGCTAGTCTTGAGCTGAAGAGCTGAGTGACAGCTTCCAGGCCCAGAGTTCAGGCCCCAGGACTGGACCCCCCCCCAAAAAAAGTAAAGCTTCTAGCCTAATGCCACCAGTGGCTCAACCCCTGTAAATCCTAGCTACTCAGGAGACTGAGATCAGAGGGAAGAAATTACTGAGACACTTCTTGCTGATGAACTACCAAAAGCCAGAAATGGAGCTGTGGCTCAAGTGATAGAGTGCCAGCATTTAGGGAAAAAGTTGAGAGACCAAAGCCCAGACCCCTGAATTAAAGCCCCAGTACTGGCACCTAAAAAAATAAAGTTTTCAGGAGCTCCTAGTCCACTGTAGTGAAACTCCAGATCAGCCCGGCACCGGGGGCTCACACCTGTCTTCCTACCTCCTCAGGAGGCTGAGACCTGAGGATCGCGGTTCAAAGCCAGCCCAGGTCAGAAAGTGTGGGAGACTCTGAACTTCAAGGAACCTCCAGAAAACTGGAAGTGGCGCTGTGGCTCAAGTGGTAAGCTGAAGGGCTGCGGGACAGCGCCTAGGCCCAGAGTAAAAGCCCCATGACCAACACCTGGCCTGCTTGGATCTCACTCTGTGGCAGAGTACTTTCCAATGGGCCCCTGATGGTCTCCCAATGTCTAGGTGTCCCACCAGTCTTAAGAGCAGCCTCTTTGGAGGTCTTTTCCTACAGAGTAGGCCACAGTATCAGAGAAGGGTCAAGCCTTGGGGCACAGAGGTCATCGGTCGAGTAATCAGAATGGCATCTGTCATGGGTGCTGTATGGATCTGAGCAGTAAATCTACATGTCATACCAGCGTTCTGGGCCAGGAGGGGCAGGAGCTGCAAGATGACACAGCAGGTAATGCCCACTCGCACAAGTATCACAAAAGTGTGAATCTGTCAGGCACACCTTTGACAGGTGTTGAGTTGGGCTCATGAAAGACTTGTAGGCTTAGAAATCCACAGGTGGCTGGCTGCTGCTTATAGCAGTAACTTCCCCTGGAGTCCCAGGGCTTGGAGCCTTGCTTTCCTCACCAGTGCTCAGGGGCAGATGAAGGTCTGAAATCATGGGCCAACTACAAAGGAGCATCCATAGTGTCCTTCCCTCGGTCCTGTGGCCCCATGCATGGATGGAGGGGCAGGTTCCATGGGACTTACTGCCATGTCCCAGACCCCTCAGCCCAAGAAGGACTTAGGGAGAAACAACTTGATCTGCCTTGAGAGTTTACTATGATTATGCCTCAGGACTGCCCACAGTTCTACCTCAGCTCATCATTAACACCTCTGTGTGTGTGTGTGTGTGTGTGTGTGTGTGCATGCACGTATGCATGCACATATTTGTACAGGGGTTTGAACTCAGGGCTCAGGCTCTGTCCCTGAGTTTTTTTCATTGAGGGCTAGCACTCTACCACTTGAGCCACAGCTTTTCTTCCAGCTTTCTGTGGTTATTTGCAGATGAGAGTCTCACAGACTTTTCTCGCTGGGCTGCCACTGAATGGCAATCCTCAGATCTCAGCCTCTGAGGAGATAGGAATATAAGAGAATGAGATATTAGTACCTAAGTGGCCACACTTTCCTTCTTGGATAAAACAGAGTACCTCTCTGTCTCAGCCGAGCACCCATGTACAGCTACTTCTCCAACCCAGGCTTCAGACAAAACATACCCTCCACTGAGAACAAAGAAATGGGATCAGGTTTGAGCTTTATGTTCTCCACACAGTCATGGGCTGCTAGGAGCTGATGTAGAGATCAGAGATCTAGGCCAGGGCAAGTAGACAGCTGTTAGAACAGAAGAGCGTATGAAAAGACATCCTTGCAGCTGGGTGCCAGTGGCTCATGCCTATAATCCTAGCTACTCAAAGCTGACACCTCAGGATCAATCAAGATTCAAAGCTAGCCTGGGTAGACTCTTACCTCCAATGAATCATCAAAAAGCTGGGAAGCAAAGCTACACTAGTTCACATGGTACAGCACCACCCTTGTGCAAGTCCCAGTAAACACACACACACACAAACACACACACACACACTAACATCTTTAGCAGGTGCCAATGTCTCATACCTGCTATCTAGTACTCAATAGGCTGAACTCTTAGGATGGCAGCTTGAAGCCAGACCAGGCAAGAAAATCTGTGAGACTCTTCTCTCCACTAAACTACTAAAAAAGATGAATGGTGAGCTGTGATTCAAGTGGTACAGTGTTAGCTCAGGGACAGTGCCTAGGCCCTGAGTTCTAGTTCTGAGATTTTTTTTGGTGGGGGGTCCGGTCATGGGGCCTGAACTCTGGGTCTGGGCACTGTCCCTCAGCTCTTCAGCTCAAGTCTAGTGCTCTACCATTAGAGCCACAGCGCCACTTCCGGGTTTTCCTTTTTGCTTATGTGGTGCTGAGGAATCGAACCCAGGGCCTCAGGCATGCAAGGCAAGCGCTCTACCACTGAGCCACCTTCCCAGCCCTCTGAGATTTTTTTAAAATAAATACCCTTTGCCATCCCCAACCACACAGGCCATAATTCCTGATTTTGGTCATCCTAGATCTCACTTTCGTTCCTGCCACTTCCACAGCACTCTCACATGTAGCCTGTGTGTGGCTAGCACTGGGTTAAGAATTGAACTTACACAAGGGGGTCATAACCAGGTCAAGGTTAATGCCCCAGAACATTGAGGTACTGGCCATACCAGTCTTTCTCCCCCTCTACCCTGACCCTGGAATCTAGTCTGTGCCTCTCTATTATGATTATCCGGAATTGTTTAGAAGGACCTGAGAGGCCCAGCTGGGCGGGGGGGAAGATAGACTTTCCTGCAATAAGGTACATTTACATTTCCTAGACACCAGTGGGTACTTCGAAGATAACTTGGCCTCAACTTCCATGTAGCCCCAGATCCTCTTGTTTGGGCGGCCTTCAGTCAGCTATCAGGCTGAAGTTGGCCAGAGGCATTGGCAACCACCCTTCCCCCACTCCATTGCCAGCCTGCTAGGATGGACATGCATCCAGAGGCCCAGCTGAGGAAAAGGAAAGGACATGGCATGACTGAGCCCCTCCCCTCCAGGGGCAGGGAGAACCTATGCCAGCTGGCCCTGCTGACCCAGAATCCTCTGGAGGCGGCCAAAGTTATGGACAGCCAGACTTGGGCCCCAACAAAAAGCTAGAATATACGGGCCTCTGGCAATTTAGGACTCATTGTAGACCCAGATAGGGGGCTTTAGGCAGGGTGCCATGGAGGAGGGGCTACCTCTGAAGTCAGGAAGAGGCAGACAGGTGCCCAGGAAGGGGACAGAGAAAGATGAGGGAACCACACACACACGCACACACACACACACACACACACACACACACACACACACACACATACAGGGGTAGCCCAAGGCCTCAGCAGTCCCTGAGCATCTGAACATCCCAACCCCCGAGAAGATAGCACTACCATCCTCAGACCAACTGTAGACAAAACTCAGAGCATCTCACACATCTGGAATGGCTCATAACACAGCATGGTATTTCCTACTTTATACTCTGCTATGCAGAAAATTCAGCTACCTTATTTTTGGTTGTTGTTCATGGGGTTTGAACTTTGGGCCTTCAAACAGTCCTTTAGCTCTTCAGCTGAATGTGTGCGCTCTACCACTGGAGCCATAGCACCACTTCTGGTTATCTGGTGGTTCAAAGCCAGCCTAAGCTGGCTTTGATCCGAGATCCTGAGATCTCAGTCTCCTGAGTAGCTAGGATTACAGTTGTGAGCCACTGGCAGCACCCGGCTTCAGTTACCTTCTTATACCCAGGGAAACCCAACTTGTCAGGCTACAAATCACATGCAATCCTTTGCTTGGGACTTTGACACCAGCATCCAAAACCATACTTCCATGTATGGAGAGAATAAAATTGACACTACCATCCCACCCCTGCTCACATTCACCCCACTCCCTGCCTAAGACAGGCCACAACCTCTGAAGTTCTTGGTAAGACAACGCCCACCCTGCTGTGATTTCACACTCGGGCAAACCTGGGAAGATCTTAGAAATTTCTGTACATTGAGGCCAGCACCTGGTCTCCCAACCACAGCACCCCAACTCCTTCACCATCTCTTGCAGGCAAGGGGTGTCTTTCCGGTTTTTTTTTTTTGTTTGTTTTTGGTTGAGGGGCTTGAACTCAGGAATTGGGTACTGTCTCCGATGATGATTTATGCTCAAGGCCAGTGCTCTACCATTTGAGCCATGGAACCACTTCCAGTTGGAGATTGGAGATGAGACTCTCATGGGACTTTCCTGCCTGAGCTGGGAAACGGGATCCTCTGGATCTCAGCCTCCCAAGTAGCCAGGATGACAGGTGTGGGACAACAGCCCAGGGCTTATGGTGTCTCATTCTTTAGAATTTCCTCCTAGTCCTCCTCTAGACACTACCACCTAGATACTCCTCTACTGCCCTCAGGGACAGAAAGGGAGGCTTGGAATCTGGGTAGGGCCATGGGCATTAAAGGTTCCCCTCCACATCTCTACCCCTCTCTAAGCTCTCATCTGCCTCCTGTGGATGGTCTGGTCATCTGGAGCAGATCAGACCCACTAGGACTTCTGGGGCCTGCCTGTATCCCCCTGCCCCATCCAACAGGTACCTGAGTATTTCTAGGGCCAGCTGCTTCATGTCCTGGTGGAAGATGTTGGGAGGGTTGCTGATAACCGGGTCCAAGTTTTCAGGGCAGAAGGAGTGTCCAGTTCCCCTCTGTCAAAGAAGGAGACACAAAGCATGGATGGAACTACTAAGAACTACAGGGCATAGCCATCCACCAATCACCAAGGTCCCTTTGCGTGCTGTTTTATGTGGACAGTTCTGGGGCTTGACCTGGGGGCCTGAGCGCTGTGTAGGAGCTTCTTTAGCTGGAGGTGAGTGCTCTTCCATCTGAGCCAAGGTGCCACTTCTGACTTTTTTCTGTGTATGTGGTACCTAGGAATTGAATCAAGGGTTTCCTGTTTGCTAGCGAGCCCAATACTGCTAAGACACAATCCCAACCTTGGATAGCTGTTTTACTGTGACCCCTTGGGCCTGTCTCGGGACAGTCTTGCACATCTGTACCGAGTTTCTCAGCAGCAGCCATGGCTGGAAATGATCATGCATAGCTATGTTGTCCTTTATCTACAGCATCTTTGCACTCTGTGCTTCCTGTCTGATCCTCCTCGTTAAGTAAGATCCCCTTTCAAGTCCTGCGTCTAAGAAGCCCACTCCATTTGCCCTGGCAGAGAGGGACCTTCACTCTGCAGGCTGCCGGCCTTGTCACGATCTGCCTTCTGGCCAGTGTGGATTGAGACTGCATGAAGGAGAAGGCCTGGATTCCACCATCCACTACCCTGGGACCGATGCTGTACCACACTCCACGAGAGGGCACTCGAGGCCCAGGCAGTATGGGGCAACAAGATGGGAACATTTTTTGTGTGGGCTTGAACTCAGGATCTGGGAGCTCTCT
The DNA here is from genome assembly GCF_019054845.1 of Dipodomys spectabilis. Lineage (NCBI taxonomy): Eukaryota > Metazoa > Chordata > Mammalia > Rodentia > Heteromyidae > Dipodomys > Dipodomys spectabilis. The sequence goes on along the minus strand of NW_024870798.1, from coordinate 6,185,202 downwards.
CTCTGAGTTTTCGTGCTCAAGGCTGCTGCTCTACCACTTGAGCCACAGCTCCACTTCTGACTTCTTGGTGCTTCCATGGAGAGAAGAGTCTCTCTGGCTTTCCAGCTTATGACTGGCTTTGATCTTTGATCCTCAGATCTCTGCCTCCCAAGTCACCAGGATGTCAGGCTTGAGCCTGAGCCAGAGGTGACACCCACCAGAGCCTTTCTTTTGAGCTTCTGTTTAGTTCGTGTGAACTAGCAAACCCCAGTTAATATAGTCAATTTCAGGGGTTCAAGTTTGTCGCCTAGATCAGTTAATCTAAGGAGATAAAATGTCTTTGGAAAAGGCTACTTTGAATTGAATTGGCCTAAGTGAGTGTGTGTGTGTGTGTGTGTGTGTGTGTGTGTGTGTGTGTGTGTGTGTGTGTGTGAGAGAGAGAGAGAGAGAGAGAGAGAGAGAGAGAGAGAATGAGTTTCAGGGATACTTACATCCATCTCTGCGGTGCCTCATCCTCCCAGTGGTGAGTCCATCCTGGATCCCCACCCCAAGGAAGGTGGGTAGGGAGGGTATGTAAGGTCACATCGAGTGGAATGATCTGAATTCTATCCTGCAACTGAAGCCTGGAGAGATAATGAAGAGAAGGAGAGGTTTAGAAGAACATCAAAGGTAGCCACTTATCTTTGGCTACAAGTACCAGAGAGAAGACTGAATCCATCCTTTTTGGTAGTAAGATAACAGGTAAGATAACATTTATTTTATTATTTTTTTTGTGAGTCCTAGGTCTTGGATTCAGGGCCTGGGTGTCATCCCTGAGCTTCTTTTTCTCAAGGCTGAGGCTCTACCACTTGAGCCACAGCACCACATCTGGCTTTTTTGTGTATGGGGGGAGGTTGTTTATGGGAGATAAGAATCTCACAGACTCTCCTGCCTGGGCTGGTTCTGAGTCACAACCATTAGACCTCAGCCTCCTGAATAACCATGATGACAGGCAGGAGCGACCAGCACCTGACTGCCACCATCCATTTATAATCTTCTAGGGCCAGGTCTGGGCCACCCACCCTGCACCTCCTTTGTGGTGAGTGGGAAGCCGACATGGGTGGGTTTTATACTTCAACAGCCTACCTGCCTGTGAGCATTGTTCCGGGTCAGTCTGATGGCAGCTTCCTCCTTATTGACAGCAATGACTTGGCTCTGTCACAAGAACAAATGTCCCCCAAGAGGTATCAGGCCTAGTGTCTTTCCTCTGCATACTGCCCCTCCAACCCAAAACAACACACTCCAGCAAAGCGAAGTAGACATAGAGTGGATTCATTTTCTTATAACCAGGGTCTGGCAAGATAAGTGGTGGTGAGGATCAGAGGCCCTGGATCGTGCTGGGTGGTAGGAAAATGCGATGCCTCCTTATATCCACTTTTTTTTTAACTGTCTTAGCAGAAGGTAGTGGGGAAGGACTCACGGGAGGGACAGATGATGAATATCTGACACAGTCAAACCCAGGCACAGAGGGGCTTACCTCAGGGAGCTAGTTCAATAGGCTGAGCAAGACAGCTCCTGACCCACAGCCCACCTCCAGAATGAGAGGGCCACCTTGACTCCCAGCCACATGGCGACCCTGGGCCACCTCCTCCAGCACCCATTCAACCAGTTCCTGTGTGAGAGAGATAGGTAGGGAGAGAGACAGAGACAGAGAGAGACAGAGAATGTGAGAGAGAGAGAGAGAGAGAGAGAGAAAGAAAGAAAGAAAGAAAGAAAGAAAGAAAGAAAGAAAGAAAGAAAGAAAGAAAGAAAGAAAGAAAGAAAGAAAGAAAGAAAGAAAGAAAGAAAGGAAGGAAGGAAGGAAGGAAGGAAGGAAGGAAGGAAGGAAGGAAGGAAGGAAGGAAGGAAGGAAGGAAGGAAGGAAGGAAGGAAGGAAGGAAGAAAGAAAGAAAGAAAGAAAGAAAGAAAGAAAGAAAGAAAGAAAGAAAGAAAGAAAGAGAGAGAGAGAAAGAAAGAAATAAAGAAAATCCGAATTACACTTTAGCCGGGTGTCGGTGGCACAGGACAATAATGCTAACTACACAGGAGGCTGAGATTTGAGGATCATGGTTCATAGCCAGCCCAAGCAGGAATTTCTGTGAGACTCTTATCTCCAAAGAACCACCAGAAAATTGGATGTGATGCTGTGGCTCAAGTGGTAGAGTGCTAGCCTTGATCTGAGGAGCTCGGGGACAGTGTCCAGGTCCAGAGTTCAAGCCTCACAACTGACAAGAAGTGGACTTGCCACCACAAGAAGTGGACTGAATAACATCCACTGTCTTAGGGAATATGGCAGAGAAGTCAGGCCGAGCTTGCTGTCAGCTGGGGGTCATGAGTAGGTCACCTAGCATCTCCATGCCTCATTTTCCCCAGCTACAAAACTTAGCACAGTGAAGGATCCCTTTCCTCATGGGGATAGGGTAAGGATGAAAGAGAGCCATGTTTTGTTTCATAATCCCGTACCTGTTGCAGGCCCCATTTGAGCGTTTTCTGGGTATCTTCCTGTCATATGCTCATAGAATTTCCAAGAACCATATCTGACAGCCTCTCCCTCTATGCCTGGCTCTGCCCCAGAGATCCCCCTGTATTGATTCCTTGTTTCCTCAAAATTGTCTCGGGAGGAGACTGAGGACCAATGGTCGAGGCCCAATCCAGAGCTTCACGTTAGGTCAAGAATCGGCTGCCATGGACTAAAAGTTTGGGACAATCCATCTAAACCAATGACTGAGCGTGGCACTACATGTCTAACATTCCAACTAAAGAGGACCAGGCCTGCTGGCACATGCTTGTCACAGATAGGAGGCCTGCAATCCAGCCCAGCCTGAGCATATATGCCCAAGACAGAAAGGCTTAGCTCACATGGTAGAAGACCTGATTGGCAAGTCTAAGGCTTTGAGTACAAACCCTAATATACCAAAAAGAATCAGAGGCCTTGTGCCAGATGCTCATGCATGTAATTCTAGCTACTCAGGATACTGACTCATGCATGTAATTCTAGCTACTCAGGATACTGAAATCTGAAGATCACAGGTCAAGATTTAAAATAGCGTTGGCCTCACCCATGAGACGTCATTATGAGAAGAACCGGACTCTGACCCATACCAGTGCACTCCATACTAACAGGGCTCACATTCTTACTAAGAGCTGGCTATGCTGTCTGTCCCCCTGGGGAGTCACCCCCTGCAGGCCCCACGCCCAGGTCTTCCTGAGCTCTCTCTGCCACCAACCAGGCCTAAGGGAGTAGACACCTACAGGGCACACAGATCCTTTGGTCTTATAATTTAATGGTGCTGAGTCCCCTTCAAGTGTTCCACCCTTACAGGCCCCTAAACCTCTGCCAAAAAAAAAACATGCATCCCCCAAAGATAGCAGTTATAAGTTACCAAAGGGTCCAGTGCTCCGTGTTACAACCCACTTCTACACACAGACACACAGACACACACACACACACAAACACACATACACACAAAGCTGGCACGGGTGGCTCATGTCTGTCATCCTAGCTACTCAGGAGGCTAACATCTGAGGATCACGGTTCAAAGCCTGCCCATACAGGAAAGTCTGTGAGGCCCCTATCTACAGTGAACCACCAAATAGCCAGAGATGGAGCTGTGGCTCAAGTGTCGGAGCACTAGCTTTGAGCACAATAGCTCAGGAACAGCACCTAGGTCCTGAGTTCAAGGCCCAGTTCTTCTACCTCCAAACACACACAGACACAAACACAGACACAGACACACAGACACACAGACACACACACACACACACACACACACACACACACACACGGACAGCCCAAGGCTTCAGCAGTCTCTGAGAACCATGAACTCCCTCCATTAGGATCACATCCCACCCCCGAGAAGGTGGCACTCCAGACTTCAGACCCACTGTAGACAAAACATTGAGCTTCTCACATACCTGGAATGTCTCATAGCCCAGCATGGCATTTCCTACTGTACACACTGCTATGTGGAAAACGTAGTCACCTCTTTTTTTGTTTTTGGTCAGGGGGTTTGAATTCTGGGCCAGGGCACTGTCCTTCAGTTCTTCAGCTGAAGGTGAGCACTCTCCCACTTGAGCTACAGCTCCACTTCCTATTCTCTGGTGGTCCACCGGACATCAAGTCTCACAGAACTTTTCTGCCCAAGCTGGCTTTAAACCGTGATCCTCAGATCTCAGTTCCTAAATAACTAGGATGACACCCATGAATTACGGGCAGCCGGCCAAAGATACTTTTCCATGCCGTTCATCCTATCTCCTCAGGAGACTGAGATCTGAGGACTGTATTTGGATGCACCCTTCTCAGCAAAGTCCATGAGAACTCTTTATTTCCAATTAAACACCCAAAAAAGTTGGAAGTGGAACTGTGGCTCAAATGGTAGAATGCTAGCTTTAAGCATCAAAGACAAGGGATAGGACCCAGTCTCTAGTTTCAAGCTTTTTCTAGCAAAGACCCACCCAAGAAAAGGAAGCAGATGGGCACACTGGAGCTCAAAGCTCACACATAATACTCAAGACTCCCAGAACAGACCCAATCCTGCTCTGATTCTCTAGATTCTATGTCCTACATCATGGCAATCTTAGATGGGACTGACCATGCACCAAGTTAGGACGTTCAAGTACAATCTCATACTGAGGATCCCTGACCTTATCAGAGACTCAGGATCTCTCACTGTCCTGCATTGACACTGGACAGTGAGGTGAGGTCTAGTTATCCAACCACAGGATGTGGGAACGAAAGGATTTCACAGCCAAGGGAAGCAGATTGGAGGGCTCTATGTCCCTCTCTCTCAGGAAGGAGAAAAGGCCTGATCCATCCCAGCAATGTTCCTGGGTTGTGAGTATACTCAAAAACAACCCTGCTCAGAGCCCAGGGCCTCTGGTTTTCCCACCAGCCTCTACCCAAGCCTGCACCACCTTCAGTTGGCCCTCTCTGAATCCCAGATCTGCCATCTAGACTAAAGGGTGAGCCAGAAGAGAGCCCCACCTCTGCCTCTGAGAATGGCAGTCAAGAGGTCCTAGTGCCCCCTAGAGGAAGTCTCGGGGCTACACGGGTCCAGACTCCAGTCCTCATTCCCTGTCTGTCCTGTGCCATTGGCACAGTTACCTCTGTCTCTGGTGTAGGAATGAACACCGGGGGTGTTGTAAAGCCTAACTCAGAAATCCTTACCCAAAAGACCATCAGAGACTATCACCAATGTAAAAGCAAAGGAGTCTTTATTGGAAGCTTGAGCTTGGTCCCCGCAGTGTACATGGCAGCAGCCCATGATGCTGAGAGGCCCCGAGCCCATAGTTACAACACTTTTCATACACTTTTTTAGGGAATGTAGGGCTTTGCGTACATCATAATTTCTTGTAACAAATCACTACAAACCCCAGGAAAATCACAAAACAATTCTATAGTATGATTGGCACACTACAAAGAGGGAAAGGACCAGAAACAAGTTGTTGGTTAGATCAAGGAGGCCAACATTCTTTAAACTGGTTGGCTTGCAACACAGGGGAGTCTCAAGAGGATACATGCTAAACTGCAGAGTTGCTTTTTTAAACAAACACCAACTGTGACCTGACTGCAGGGTCACCAAGCACTCCAGCACCTGCTTGCCTGCGGTTTTCCCAAGGATTGTTTATGTTCCTAGTCCCCTGGGAAATGCTTCTTCTGTTCATTCCCAGGTCGTGTTCATGGTCAGCTGCATAACTCATACCTCAGAAGATGCTCACTAGCTCAAGATGGAGTCACCCAGGCCTCAGTCTTCTCAGTGTCATCTTCAGATTGAGCCCGGGCATGTCCAAGTCCCCAAGGATGTACTGCACAGGCATCCTGTGGCAGATGACAGCCAGGTGGTCAATGGTGAACCCAAGGTGCCAGGACTTTTAATAGTCATGTGGCTGGGTCGAAGGCTCTATCACTGATGGTTGAGGTTGTCAGGCTAGGTCACGGCTCCAATGTCCTGACACACCTGACCTGGGATCATCCTCCCTCTTCATCTTCCTTGCCCCACCTCCCCCGCTTTGACACTCCCTCACCCCCAAACTTCCCTAGATCTTGGACCAGAAAATAAACTTGTTGGGGCTGGGGATGTTCGAAACATGGTGAAACACCCTGAGCCCTATGGTCTACCCGAGGCTGCTTCCCTCTGCAGTCGGTGACCACAAAGCTCTTGGATGTCATAAAGTAGCTGAGGGGTCATTGGCTTGGTCCTACATACTGTCTTTAAGCTCTCAAACTGTCCCCACAGAGATTGTGAATGGTTGGCTGCCTTGATCCAGGGACTCCAAACCAAGGCTCACATGCTCCCTTCTTCCCTTTCTTTATTCTTTTTCTCCCACCATCCTCCTCTCTCTTTCCTTTCTTTCTCTGACTCCTGGGCCTTGAACTCGGAGCCTGGGTGCTGCCCCTGAGTTTTTGTACTCAAGGCCAATGGACTAAGGCTTGACCCACACATCCACTTCTGGCATTGTCTTTTTGGTAGTTAGTTGGAGATAAAGTCTTACAGGCTTTCCTGCCCAGAACTTAAGCCTCAATCCTCCCATCTCAGCCTCCTAAGTAGCTAGGATGACAGGCATGAAGCACAGGCATCCAGCTCAAACCAAGGTGTCTTCATGTGTTGTGGAACCAGCACTGGAAATTTTCATCATCTATGACCACCCCTCCCCCCCCCCAGCCTGGCACACACTGTAACTCTTTGTTGGATAAATAAATAAGCATCTGTCTACGACAATACTACAGAAAAGTCCCATCTGATTCTAGTAAGCATCTTGGGTGGGCAAAACCTGATGTAGCTCTCCCACAGTTCTCCCTACTCCCTCTTTCTGTCCTTCTGGTGCCACCGCACTTAACTCTTTTGGCTCCGAGGACGTGAGCCACGATGTACTCGCTGGATTCTGGGGCCTCTTGGATGCCTATCTTCTCAAAGATCTCTGTTCAGAGGCTGACCAGCTTTGTGGCACTCAATTCCCCACTCAGGTGTGAACAAGGTTGCCATCAGCTGTACGCCTGGCTCAAGGGGCATACTCTCCACCGCCTGGGGCCAGACTGGATGGTCCACCATATCCGGCCCCCAAGTTTCATGTTGGAGACAAAGGATCCTTGAGGCATCCCAGGTCTCTGAAACTCCCAGAGTCCAGTACAGGTGCTAGGAATCATCTCTGCTCACAGCTGGCATGCTGGGGATGGTGAGGTCACAATCTCTGCTCCTCACGACATTCTCAACTGTGGTGTCCACCCTAGAGAGAGCTGGAGGCTAATCAGTAGCTGCTGGAGAAAGGCAGTCAGGGCACGACGTTCATAGCAGGAGACCATCTGGCTAGGGAACTCTACCTGCGCTGCTTTGAACATGATTGTTTGGCAGCTGAAATGGTCCAACTAATTTGACCCATAATCCCAGGTGTTAGTGGAAATTGCCAAGTTCAAGAAAAAGCCTTGGAAAAGATGACATTTCACTTGTCCCAATCAAACTTAAAGGGTTCCAAAGTCAGTGGACTCTTTTCTTTCCAGACAGCCTACAGTAGGTTACAGAAACTGGCATTCAGAGAGCCCTAGCTAACTCCCATGTCCTGATACTGAGCAGGCTCCAGAAGAGAGAACACACTTGCCTACCACTGCCCAGCTGGAAATGGCCCAGGCGGGACACAGATTGGAGTCTGCAGGACTCCAGGGAGGACTGCACAACAGTGCACTGACCCAGAAGGGAATCCACGCCACCAGTGGGGGCCTGTAGCCCCCTGCCCAGATGCCCACAGACACCATCAATGCCCTGGGTATGGTTCCCCTCTCATCCTTTGTCGTGGTGAGCCATCTGCCATATCACACCATTCACCACTTCCCAGACCCTCCTAGCTTCACAGCCCCTGCCCTCCTCCTCTGCATCTCATTCCCTAATTATGTTTAGCATACTGAGGCATGAAGGCATGAAGGCATACTGAGACAGGTGGCTCCTCAGAACCAGGAGAGAAAACAAAGAAGGGGGTTATGGTGCCTCTAGAGGGGTGTCTGACCTGGGGTGGGGGCATTGCTGGGGAATTTGATGGGTTCCTAAAGGCTATATACATGGATGGACTCCCCACTTCCAGCCTAGATGCTTCTGGGTGACTTGGTGGGTTCTTGAGGAGGACGAGGAGACCAGATGGACTAGGAGCACAAGCAGAGCTGGCAGAGCTGGGAAATGTGATCACCCTGGAAAAACTGTTAAAAACTGGGGTGTGGAGGGACAGGACAGGTGTATGTGTGTTGGACGAACACACCTCCCAAATATTTACCTCCTATCTGACCCCCAGTGTCCTCACCTCCCTACTGGGCTCTTCTGGGACCTCCTCATTTGAAGGTGTGCCTGAGAAACAGAAGACAGACAAGGGCTCCCACAGCAATAAGAGGGCCACCCCCAGAAAAAAAGGAAAAGACCCGAGAGGTGCTGCTACCCACCTCTGACTAAAGCCATCAGGTTCCCACCAGGGAGAGGAAGGGTGCAGATATGCGGCTGTGTGGCTCACACTGCTCCAGGCCAGGGGCTCTGTGGTTTCTCCACCTCACCCATTTCTTCATCTCCCCTTTTCCTGGGGACACTGGCCGCTAGGGATGGGGATGGGATCCCAGGGTCAACACCCTACCCCAGTAACTGGTTCTCATTTGTGGCAGAGCCAGGGCGGACTGTGGGGCACAAGGGAGGTGCAGGTGGGACAGGAGAGGGGAGGCACAGGTCTGGGTCCACTGCGGGGAGGTGACAGGGAGTCACGAGGTACAGGGGTCACGGGGTGTGGGCCCAAGGGGCAGCCACTTAAGTGTGCTGCTGGGGAGAAGCTGTAGGCTGTGGCACCTGGTGCTTGAGGGCCCTTGAGTCTGAGTACCTGGGGCCGGGGTCAGGTCGGGGCTGCAAGCAGGCTAGGGCTGTGCCATTTTTGCCAGGCAACTGAGAGAGGCAACAAGGATCCAAGCTGGCAGCACCATGTGTGAAATGCGGCACTGCTGGGAGGGGGCGGGGGCATCTGAGGGTGCCTGGCAAGGCTGTGAGCTTCCTCTGCTCCTCCTCCTCAGCTGCTGCTGCTGCCCTTTTCTCAGCAGCCTCTGTCACCACCTCAGTGGTCTCCTCCCCAGGAGCAGCTACTTCCACCACCGCCCTGGCCTCAGCAGCCACCGTCTCCATTGCTGCACCTCAACCATCTCTGCCTTGCTCCCCCCACCAGGATCTCAGATTCAGGGGCTCCGTGGCCGCTTCCTCTCCAGGGGGCTGCTCAGCAATGTGCCTGCCGTGCTGGCTCCGCGTGCTCTCTGCTCCTGGCCAGGACCCGCACTATGATCCAAGTGGCCACCAGCCGCTGAAGCCGCTTCCCCTCCTGCATGTGCTTGCTCTTCTCTCTGACTTCACTCTCTGCCCTCCACTCCTCTCCTCGGCTTCCCCACCCCCGCCAGTGCATGTGTGCCCACCTCCACAGGGCCCTGGCTTTGGTTGCCACTGCAGTGTGCCCCTGGGCTCCCCTTCCCCTGGGTTCGCCCCCTCACCCCTGATTGCAATCGCAGCTTTGACTGGGCCCTGAAGCTTCCAGGCCATGGAAGCTTCCAGGCCATGGCAATTGCAGACTCAGCATAGCACTCCCCACCAACCCCAGTACCTGCCCGGGGGGAACTAATCTCCCCTCAGCCCCACCGCTGGAGGAGACTCTCCTCCATGCCCCTCCACTCTACGCACCAAGCAGGTTCATGGTGACCCTCGTGTGCATATGTGTGTGTGTACGTGTGTGTTTGTGATTGTGTTTGTGTATGTGTGATTGTTGGGGATAACTACCACTCAAGGACTCAGAACATAGCAACCTTTGGAATGACTCAGTACACAGCACACTTTCAAAAACAGCACAAAGCACCCTGTGTAAAGGACTCAGCACACAGTTAACTTTGAAGGACTCAGCAGATAGTACCCTGTGTAGAGTACTCAGCACACAGCACTTTTTGAAGGAGGGGGACCATAGCCTGCAGTGTAAAGGACTCAGTGCCTGACATGTTTGGAAAAACTCAGCATGTAGCCCTCTTTCCCAGGTACTCATTACATAGCACCCTGGGTTAAGACTCCACACACAGCACCCTCTGAAGGGCTGACTACATAGCACACTATGTAAAACACTCAGTGCACAGCACCCTTTCAAAAACTCAGCACATAGCACAATTTTGAAGGACGCAGCACAATCCATTGTGGAAGGTCTCAGCACACAGCACCATTTGAAGGACAGTACAGAGCACCGTGTAAAGGACTCGGCACACAGCACTCAAAAAACTCACCTCATCCCTCTCTTCTTAAGGGTTCAGCACATAGCAGCACCCTTTGGGATGAATTAGCACACCACACTTTTTGAAGGACTCAGTTAACAGTACATTGTGTAATGGACTCTGCACACAGTACCCTTTGGAAAACCCAGAACGGCCCAACATTCTTAGGGACTCAGCACATAGCACCTTTTGTGATGACTCAGCAAACAGCACCTTTTTGAGGACTCAGCACAAAGCCCCCATGTGGGAAGGACCCAGCAAACAGCACCCCGTGAAGGAATCAGCACATAGCTGTAATGTCACAAGTTCAGCTGTCATTAGAATTAGTGTGCTTTCTTCAGTATCACCATTCTTCAGAAATACTTCACAAATCCTACTAGTTCACATTTAGGTAATCTGTATTTTATGGAGGAGGGTCAGTTGGGGGTCTTGAACTCAAAGCTTGGGGGCCCTGTCTCTGAGCTCTTTGGTTCAATGCTAAAGCTCTACCATTTTGAGACACAGCTCCAATTTTGTTTTTTTGGGGTTGTTCTTTGACAGGCCTTTCAGTGATCAGAAAGGCCAAGTAGGGGTGCCGTGGGCAAAGGCTCTTAGGCTGGCCTGGAACTGACCTCTTCCTTCCTTGTGCCCCTCAGAGCCGGGCCTCCTGGAGCTCTCTTGGCCTAGGGTGGAACAGACTTGCTCTGGCATCAGCACTCTGGGTGATCAAAAATCAGCTTGGCCCTGGTCACTTTCCCAAATTGAACTGTAGAGGACTATGGTGGGGGGGGGGGGGCGATGTCCCGTGTCTGGCCACCAGGGGTCAGGAGTCTCCCACCATAGAGATTGTACTTGTGAGTTGTGTTTACTCTTGCTTGCCTGGGGCCCCCATCATGCTTCAAAGCCACCATGGACAGGAAAGTCCTTGAGGCTCTTACCTACATTTAACCATAGAAAAGCAAGTGGGGCTGTGACTCAAGTGGCAGAGCACTAGGCTTGACCAAGAAAACTCAGAGATAGAGCCTAGGCCCAGAGTTCACACACACACACACACACACACACACACACACACACACACACACACACACACATATACACACACCACATGCATGCAAAATCAAAAATTTCTACACTGCAATCTTTGGGTATTCTCTACCTTTTCCCCACTAAGTCTGGTGGTTGTTTGCCTAAGAGTTTGATGCATACAGCACCACCTGTTATCTTTGATTTTAGGGAACAGAATGGATAGAAGGTCAGCTTTCCCCCATCCCAGGTCCTTGGTTGGGTCAAGGTCTATCCAGGCCCTTTGGGGGTCCTTTAACAGACTCGCCAAGAAGCCTTGAAATGGTATCACATGCTGGGCATTGGTAGCTCACTCCTGTCATCTGAGCTATTCAGGAAGCTGAGATCTGGAGCATTATGGTTCCAAGCCAGCATGGACAGGAAAGTGTGTGAGACTCTTATCCTCGATGAACCTTCAGAAAACAAGAAGTGGCCCTGTGGCTGCAGTGATGAGTGCCAGGCTCGAGAAAAAGAGCTCAGGGACAATTCTCACAGCCAACAACAAGGAGAGGTATTGCATGTTGGCTTTGGGATTAGCATGGGCCAAATGTAATTGGAATTTTCAAGTGCTCCAAGAAAAAGCAGTACCTCCTTTAGTCCCATGCTCCTCCATCTCGTCTCACCCCCTGACCTTGGCCATGCTTTGGGTCAGCATGGTCCTGGCTGGATGAGAGGGCTTCAAGGAGGAAGATCCCAGAGCAATCACCTCGCCTCCTTCTGCTCTGCTCACCCTGCTGTTTCTGCTCTTTGTCATAGACCTTCTTCCTGGAATACATCTGTGAGGTCATCACCACCAGCATAGTGGTGAGTGGTTGTGGTCCAGGCTAACACAGGCAGTCAGAGGTGGAAGTGGGTCTGGGACTAAGAACTTCCACCCTAACTGTGGGTTGAGGCCAGGACTGACCTTTATTTCATCCTGAGCCTTGCAGGAGTGGGGAGTCAGTGTAGAATCCACATAGAGTCAGGTAAGATCGGAATCTGGAGAACCACTTGTTTGGGGAAGGATGTGGGGCTCAGGGGGGCACTGTTGTTGGTACTCCTCTCTCAGGACTTCCCTCTCCCTCTCTCATCCCTCAATGGTAGAAGAGAAACTTCAACTAAGAGTGTGGGAAGAGGGGGCGGAGGAATATTTCTGTGTGAACCAGACTTGTGCTTCATATTCATCCTAGCCCCTACTTCCTATTTATCTGAGGAATGGCCATATGGGTTTGGGAGAACAGGAGATCATCCTAGTTGAGAACGTGTCTTAGCTGTAGAGTGTGTGCCTAGCATGCCTGAATCCCTGGGTTTGATTCCACACAGAAAAAGCTGGAAAGAGAGGTGGCGCTCAACTGGTAGAGCAACAGCCTTGATCAAAAAGAGCTCAAGGATAGTGGCCAGGCACTGAGTTCAAGCCCAAGGACTGGAAGAACAAATCTTTGTTGGAGGCTTTTTTTCCCTTTGAAAACAAATTATTCTTTGTGATAAGCATAATATGGGCCTCTTCCCTGGCCACTAATGGTCCATTAGATGTCCCTTGAATTTGGGCAGCCTCCTGGCAGCCTCTGCCCTACATGACCCACAGTTTACCCTTCCCATCACCTGGCAGATGGAGGCCTTAGATATGGCCAACTGGTAACCTACTTCTGGTGGCTGCTGAGGCATTTGAGAGTCATTATGTCACATAGAGAGTTATCATCCTCATGAGTCTACAGAAGAAACGGAGAGAGTGCTCCTTGCTCAAGCCCTCGAGCTGTAGGCTTCTCTGGTTCTGGGGCATCTGCTGCAGGACGTGCTCCGTGGGGGAGTCCTCTATGTGGTCGGGAACTCCGACCTCTCCTTTGGCAGTTTCCAAGCTGTCTTGAAGTTTCAGTTCTTCAAAACCTTTCTGCTCCAGGCTCATTTCACCCACTCCGGAGCCTGAGGCGTCTGAAGGAGCGGTGGTGGCGGGGGGCTCAGCCTGTGCGGCATCTGGAGCATTCTGTCAGCCCCTTTCCTGCGAGGACCAACAGCAGCTCTCACAGCTCTCTTCTTCTCCATCTTCTGGGAGAGCTGGCACACATGCTTGGCTTTCTCCAAACACAGCTCATCCAGGACGAACATCCGCTCTTTACACGCCACAAGGGACTCCTCTATGGTGCAAATGTGTGCCGACAGCTAGCTGCATCAAAGGTGGAGTTAATCTGCTGGACTATGGAAGTCCACCTTATCATGCAGGTCATGGAGGAAGCAGATTTTCTTCTCGGATGCCCACGTGTCCCACTTCCCATCCTCATGCCTGCTGTGGTAGCAGCTCTGTGGCTCCAGCTCTATCTTGCACTGAGCTGCTGTGTTAGCAGGGCGCCTGCAGTGGGGCCACCGCTCCTGCAGCAGGAGTTTCCCCCTGTGGATCTCAGCCTCTGAGAGTGCTTGCAGAGCCATGTCATTCTAGGTCTGGGGCATGTCTCTGGCTTCTGCGATGGTCACATTGGGAGAAGTCACTCCTCACCTTTTGCTTCTCCAGGGCTCACAGCTTCCCTCCCCAAGGAAAGCCAGGAAGCTCAACTGGGTCTGCAGGCTCTCCTCCTGTGGTCTGGTCAATTCCAGGCACTTAAAAGTGTCCTGCCGCGTTGGGGACACCACCTGGTCCCCCCAGTTGCTTGGGCAATGCACTTGCTTCAGCTGCTCCAGCAGGTGCTACTGCAGGACCTACTATCTGGAGCATAGCTGCTCATTGGAGGTGATGTGCTGCTCACAGGTGGCTCTGAGCTCTGGCAGCTGGGCCAGGGACTGCTCCTGCTGCTCCTGCAGCTCCCAAGCTGCTTGGCTCTCTCTCTCTCTCAGCCACCTCTTTACATTCGTCTATCTTCTCCTCTGAGTGGACTAGATGTTCCCACAGATGTTTCTTCACCTGCTGCTCTGAGTCCAGGATGCTGATTAGCTCCTCCTTCTCACCACTTACCCTGTGGAGAGCATCCCACAGCAGAGCCAGCTGCTCCTCTTGCTATGGGTTACACACACATGTGCATCGTGGTGTCTCGGGGATCTCCTGCCAATCCTTGGACTTCTTCTCCAGGCTCTGTAATTGCTCCTGCTGCTCCGGATTCTGGAGACAGAGCCTCTGGTTTTCCTTGACCTGGATGTGAAGTTGTTTCTCCAGGTTTTTCAACTCCATTTGTCCATGGTATTCCTGGGCCTGCAACTGCCGCTCAGCCTGAGATGGTTCTGCCAGCTTCTTCCTTAGTTCCCCCAGCTCATTCTCTAGGTACATCACCTGACTCTTCCTTCGCTCCTTTTCCTCTGTCAGTTGGTACACCTGTTCGGTGAGCCAAGGAACCTCCTCCTTCCATGCAGACCTATGAATGCTCAGGTCCTCCGTGAAGGTGTCTCTCTCCAGATTTGCTGAGTTCACCATGCAGCTCAGGTTGTCCAATAGTCTCTTCAGTACCCACGCCTCGCCAGCACTTGTGGGAACTTGCAGATTCTGTTCTTCCTGTTACTCTTCTGTGTCCAGAGCACTTCCAGCTTCTCCTGAAATTCTGTGTTCACTTGCTCCAGGTCATCAAAACTTCTGGTCATTTCCTTGAGCTGAAGTGTCACATCTTTCAGCTGTTTGAAGAACATTTCTATCTGCTTCTGTGTAGTAGTGACAACAGAAACCACTATCTCCAGCTCTGCCATGCACCGCTTTCGACCTATAGGTGGCTGGTGAGAACTCCTTGCTCTATTTCTCTGCCATTGGCTGCCTGCTTGACTTGGGCTGGCGCAGATGGTAAATCGCTTTCTGCTGAAACCAACCTCTGTATGGGTGGCTTGAGGATCTCTAGCTCTGTTTTTGGTGTTTCGTGCACCTAAGCTATCTTCTCCCTCTCTTTCTCCAGTCAGTCCCTCAGGTCTGTCTTTTCCTGCTTCAGTGGTTGGATCTTTGCACAGAGCGCCTGGTTTCTTTTGCTGCATTCCAGGTGGGTATCACATGTTGCTAGCACCTCTGCAGATCCTTGGTAGTATCGGGAACATTGACACTCTGATCCTGGTGACTGTGACTGTGTCCAAAGGCAAGGGAGGCCCACAATCAGCATCAGCTTTGGCCAGACACTCCATTGAATCATGCTCCCTAGTGGTGTTTTTCTTGAGGATCCCTCCCTTTTCTGTGTTCTTTGTTTTCTTGAATGTTGCAGGTCTGATGGAAGGATTCCTTTGCTGATGTTCTGGCAGTTGTTTCTTGCCTGCAGGTCTTTCATGGAGCCCGGTTGTTTCAGACATCTGAGCACTGGGATGGGAAAGATGGGCTGGCCATGTTCCCAGGCTCTGGGAAATCCTCTATTTTCCCACTCACTGATTAGGACGTCAATTTCCTAATCTACTCCAAAGTCTCCTCAAGTCTCCTGTTCACCACTCAGCCAACTCTACCTTCCTCAACTGCTGTTGTTAGTGTCAACCAACTGAGGGAGTCCTGGTGCTGGGAAGCGTGGAATGTGGGGATGGTTACAATTCTTGTATCGCATTGGTCAGAAAGAACCATGAAAAATGGGGTTGTGGCAAGAATTCTGTGATGCAGGCAGCATGGGTGGAGTCAAGATGACAGCATCTCCCCCAGCCCCTTTCCCAGGGAACTCTGTCCAATTCAGTTGGGTACAAGATGGTGACCTGCTTTAGCCAGATGGTTGCACATATTGTTGTGTATGTCTGTTTGTTGCAAGTCCTGGACCTTGAACTCAGGATCCAGGCACATTCTTTGAGCTGCTTTTGCTCAAGGCTAGCCCTCTACCACTGGAACCACACAGCTCTACTTCTGGCTTTGTTGACACTGAAGTTGGACCTGGGTCTCAAGGACCTTCTTGCCTAGGGTGAATTTGACCATGATCCTCCTATCACAGACTTGTAAATATCAAGGAGGACTGCTGAGAGCCACTGGTTCTTGCTTAATCATTGATCTTGCTGTTCTTGGACAGACCAGTGAGTTCCCTATCCTAGGGTTTAAGGTTTGAATCCTGGTCCTGCCACCTCCAAATGGCAGGAGAGCCTTAGAAATTCATTCCTATCTATACGAATACCAATGGAATGTGATGTATGTTATGACTGAATGGGCAGTTCTTGAATTATTCTACGATAAAGTTATACACAATTTTATTATAAAACACTGATTATTTTATTCAATACTTTATGAAGCATTTAAACAATCATATTCATTAAATAGAGGCATAATGAAATACCTAAGAATTGGGCCTCACATAGTATAAAGGTGTCATTTTTTTTCTGCCAGGACTGAGATTGGAACTCTTAGTCTGGGTAACTCTGTTGCACAGTGTGGAATGGGGAAGCTGGCCTCCTTGAAGTCAAGAAATTCATGTGTACACCTCAGGTCTGAAATGGATCCCCAGCACTAGAAAACATCCTATTCATGTACATTTTAAATATGTGATTTATATTTACATACATATGTTGACTCCAGATTACTTTCAGTGTAGTTATTCATTTTATGTTTTGTTTCATTCATGTAGTGACTGTTTATTTTATTAATTATTATGGCACATAGAACATTGATTACATTTATTACATAGGATATAGGTCTGCACACGTATTACACTTATACCTGACACCCAGGACTTTCACAGGAAAGGAAGACATGTATCACCATCAGCTTCTTACTCCACGATTCGTTTTGTGGGATTCATTTTGTGGGGGAGAATTCAAGGCCTACAAGGCACAATTCATGAATGGGTGAGTGTCAACACACCATCCTGGGGCAAATTGAATTGACAGGCAGTTCCTAGGACCTTAACTCAAGCCCCAGGTTTTGAAAAAATAAGAACAGAGTGACACCCAGATGGTAGTATGATAATAAATATATATCTTTATAGAGTGTCAGAGATATCTATCCATTACTCAGTTATAAAGACTACATTCCTACCAATTTTTGGATATTTATTATGCCTCCATGTAATTAATGTTATTATTTTAATAAACTATTAAGCAAATCAGTGTCCAGAAATTATTGCATCCTTGTGAGAAATAGTATTCTTTTAATGCTTCATAAGATAATTAAATAAAATCAATCAGCTGACTGAAATCATGTAGTCTAATTTTATTCAAGTATCATTCATGACCAACCTTTCAACCATGACATTGATAACATTCCATCGTTATTCCTGTGAATGGGAATGAGTCTCTTAGGATCTCCCACCATCCAGAAGTGGTATGACTGGCATTCGAACTGTAGGCCTATGTTGCCATGTGGGACTATGGCTTCTTCAAAAGCCCACAATTAAAAAAATATTTAGCTTCCTGGTTCACAATTCGTGCCATTTTTTCTGCCAGGCCAAGGATTTGTACTCAAGGCCTGGGTAAATATGCAGCACTGTGAGGGATGGGAATCTGACCATGCTTGAAGACAAGAATGTCAGGCCTGTTCCCTAGGCCTGAATTCAAGCCTCAGGCCTGGAAAGCATACTCCTTATAACCATTTTAAAGATAGAATTTATATTTTCATACAGATATTCAGTCCATATTGTGTTTGGTGTGGTTATTCATTGTATGTCTTGTTTTATTCATTTATTTACCAATTATTTTATTGACTCAGATGACACCTCTACCATTTATTACATTGTTTACATCCTATCACATAGCATCTAGATTTGTAGATATGTTCTCCATCATATCTGACACCCAGGACTCTCCCAGAAAAGGAAATCATTTGTCACACTCGACTTCTTACTACAAGATTAAATATTTGGCAGTGCTAGGATCTGAACTCAGGGCCTAGCAGGCCCAATTCGTGAATGGATGAGTGTGAGCATGGCAGCCTCTAGCCAATTAAGCTGGCAGGTGGTTCCCAGGTGATGAGATCCATCCCCAGGTTTGCACAAAACAGTGATACATGGATAGGCAGATGGTGCTATATAAGTAAATATACATAGGTAAAGAGCACCAGAGCCGTCTATGATTGAATGACACCTACTACGTTCCTACCAACTCTTAGGCATGTATTATACCACCATTGAAGGAATATTATTCTTTTCATGCTTAATAAACTATTAATTAGGATCAATTAGTTTCCTAGGAATATTGCATCCAATTTTAGACTAGACCGAAACATGAACTACTCTTTCAATTGGTATTCCTATGCATAGGAATGAGTCTCTTGTGATCTCCTGCCATTGGTAGGTGTCAGGACCGTGATTTGAACCCGGGATCTATGTTGACAGGTTTGCCTATGTCTTCCCTGATACCCCACTAGCCTTTAGCAATGGCAGTTCAGGTCCACTTTGCAACCTTTTCATTCAGACACAGGATAGTCCCTGTGCAAAGAAAAATAATGTAAAACTCCCAGCCCTCTGCAGCTCACCACTTTTTTCTATGCTACTGTTTTTTCTTCCTGCAAGCAATGTGGGCCTAGGATCCCAGGATCGGCTATGGGTCCAGAGGCTACACTCCAGCCTAGGGCGATCGAAGCTGAGGCAGAGTTGCCACGACCAGAGTTCAAGCGCCCTGTTGGCAAAATAAAGAATAAATTAAAAATTAATTATTTAACTAAATTAAAAAAGAAAGAAAGCTCCCTGATTTGGAATTTCTGCCAGTTATGTTTCCTAGCCTAGGATTTGAACTCAGGTCTCAGTAACTCTGTAGCAGTGTGCACGAAAGTGAAAAGTTGCCACTTCTTGAATTCAAGCCCAGTGCAAAGCCAAACATAAAAATTAAGTCACTGAGCTCGGCAGGGGGAGTAGATGTGGAGATGGGGGTGAGGGGATGGTAGGTGGAACACAAAGGAGGAGGCTACAATCCTCAATAGGAAATATAATCATTACCTTGCTCATTTAACTGTTACCTCTCTCTACAACATTTTTACAATAAAAAATGAAAAAAGTAGTGCTCAGAGAAGCAGTTTGGGGGTAAGGGAAAGAGGTCTGAATAGATGTACAAAATTCCACACTGATTTTATTTTAATGTTCAGTATGGAATTGAGTAATCATAGCTGCTTCCATTAAAAAGAATTAAGTCACTGTATTGGAAAAGGTGCCAGTATTTCTTTCAGTGCTTGGATTTGATCTCATCATCCAGATAACTCTTTTGCACCGTGGGTGAAAGCAAAGCTCACTGTCCCTGAGGAAAAGACATTCAGGTTAGAGTTACCAGGGTCTGAATGAAGGCCCTGCAATGGAAAAACTTTTCTATGTATGTGTAATATATTATATATATTTTCTTATGTATGTTTATAACATATTATGATTTTTATTATTGATTTTGTACTTATTTTAGTTTTCACTTGATTCATATACTTTAGTTTTTACTTGATTCATTTACTTCTTGTCTATTGAATTTAGAATTTTTGGTGGGGAAGTCCAGTCATGGGCCTGAACTCTGGTCCTGGGCGTTGTCCCTCAGATCTTCAGCTCAAGGCTAGCGCTTTACCACTTGAGCCCACAGCGCCTCTTCTGGCTTTTTTTTCTGCTTATGTGGTGCTGAGGAATTGAACCCAGGACCTCATGAATGCAAGGCAAGAGCTCTACCAGTGAGCCACCTTCCCAGCCCCTATTTAGTATTATTATACACATAATATTTAATATATGTTGTACAACTATTATAAAATTATACACAATAATATAGGGCTTAGTTCTGGGAAGATGGTGGAGGAGAAGCTGGGGGCTAAACAAGCTCTTCCATAGAAAGCAGTTTTAGTGCTCCAATGAACAGTCCTAAGCCAGAGAATCACACAAAGTGTGCTATCACAGTAAAGAGTGTTAGGCTAGAGAGGGAAAATCCAGGCAAGGAGACAGATCTGAGCACTTGCCAACAGCCGTGGCTGCGGTGGCGGCGGCAGTGGCAGTGGCAGCAGCGTTGGCGGTGGCCATAGACCCCATACCTGCAACACAGAGAGTCCAAGACAAAGGTGCCAGACTTGGCCAGTGAGTGGATTCTACTCAACTCCAGCAAGAACTGACAAGGAGCACACATTATCATCCTGCATTTCACAGACCAGAGACGACCCAGGAACCAAGACTCTGGCTTGAGTAGAAGCCTGACATTCTCTCAGGGAGCAGAGGAGGGAAGGCCACCCCTCCCCCACCACTATGGGAGATCTCCATCTTTGATGATGGCAAAGGCCTGGCTGAGCAGCTAGCTCCAACTCAGGCCTTGGAAGCAAACAAAAGAGTCATTAAGCAGGTCACAGGAACCTAACTTGACCTGCCAGGCTCAGCTCAACCCAGGGAAAAGTCACCCAGCCTGGGCTGCCAGCCCAGGAGTGTCTTCCTTCACTGGATAAACTGAGACAGAGGCTTCCCCTCTCTACAGCAGCCTTGACAATCAATTGAAATTCATTAAACATAAACCCTGAGAATGGCTCCAGGCAGAGATCTGTGAGTGTCTCAGAAGCTAGTCCCTCAGGGAAAAGCTAATGTTTGATGAAAGGCCTCAACTCTACCCAGAACCTAGCCTAATCACAACATCTCCAAACGAGAAAACAGCCATCTCCCTCTTCTGTGATACTAAAAGTAGATCTCCCTCCCATTGAACTAGACTAGGAGGAGGATCACAAAATCCTGGGTAAAGCAGAGCATTTTTCTGCTTGCTCAAACAAACTGACTTAAGAAACCAACCAAGCCACAGGAAAATCAAACACCACAAGCAGACAAGAGACTCCAACTAGAAACTGGTTACAGACACAAGAGAGATACAGGATCTTTCCATTCCACCCAAAAAACTCAAAGAACTCTTTTTTTGTACCGTTTATAAAGAACTTTTTTCTAAAACTGTTTTTAATTTTTAGTTATTAACATTAAAAAATTTTGTTTTCTATTAACATTTTTCTTCCTCTTATAATTTTTATTTTAGGGGTATATGTGTGTGTGCTTTTTTTCTTTTTTTTATTTTTCTTAAATTTTTTTTTTTTGTTTAGCTTTATTGACCTGTTGATCATTTTTTGTTCTTTCCTTCTCATTCTTTTCACCTTTTCGTCTCTTTCATTCTTCTTTGCGTGACTTAATTGATGTTCTGCTCATCCTGAGATATACCCATAGTCGATTATTAGACCTTATCCCCCATTGTGTACACATTTAATCCAGAAATTTATTACTCAATTCAAAACCTCTTAGACTTAAATTCCTTAATAGCAGTAATACATCTTTTTACTTATATATTTTAAGCATTTTTATTTTTAAGTTTTTCACATCTCCTTTCTATCCCTACCCTTCTCTTATCCTATGCATGTTCTTCTCTGAATATTATGTTTTTAAATTTGCATAATTTTTAAGTTTATAAGTGTTTCTTTTTAACTTTTAATTTTTTTCTATTTTTTCTTGTCTCTTTTTTCTCTTTCTCTTTCTTCTTCTTTTTCTCTCTCTACTATCATTCTATCCAATCTATTTCCCACTTTGAGATTAGGACTTAGTTAAGTGGAACTTTTCAGCCTGTCCACATCCCTCTATTCCTATTTTTTCCCACATCTCTCCCTAAACCTAATAATTTCTGGTTTACCAAATTCTTCTTTAAAGTTTGTAACCAATTAATACATAGTTGTTGGATGTTGAATAGATATATCTGTTGAACTAGATTGTATTTGCAGACTTTTGACTGTACAACTACAGACTTTGGTTGATGCTTGCCTTAAGAGAGTGTTCTAGCACAAAACGTGTTAATTTCATCCCAAATGGGCAGGGTTAAGAACACTCAAAGAGAATTACAGGAATTGCGTGGACGTGAGGATGCTCATCAAAGAGTAATACAGGAATTGAGAGAGCAGGATGAAAACACACAAAGATCGCTAAAGGTATTCATGGAATCCATAAACATAAAGTTGAAAGAAGTCAGGGAGACCACAAAGGGAATGCTGAATGGAACCCAACAGAAGGAATGGCAGTCCAAGGAAACCATAACCAATAAAATAAGTGAGTTGAAAATAAACACTGAAAACCAAATTAAGGAAGTAAAGCACTTCTTACAAGATCTAAAACAAAGCTCCAACAAAGAATTTGAAGCAATCAAAACCAACCAACTAGAAGGCAAAGAAATAAAAAACAAAGTAGAAAGTCTTGATAGTAGCTTAGACCATGCAGAAGATGGAATTTCAGAGATTGAAGACAGCCTAGATATTATAGAGAAAGAACATACAACCATCTAAGACAAATCCAAGAAGTAGGATAGATCTATTCAACACTTGGAAGACACCATCAGAAGGCCTGATCTGAGAATAATGGGTGTAGAGGAGCACCTAGAGACAGAAGTTAACGGTCTGGGAAATTTAACAGGATCCTAGCAGAGAACTTCCCAAGCATGCAAAAAGATAGGTCTAGTCAAAAACAAGAAGCTTTTAGAACTCCAAACAGACCAGACCAGAACAGGACAACCCAGCATCACATTATAATCCTCACAGGATCAATTCAGACCAAGGAAAACATCCTTAAAGCTGTCAAGGAGAAAAGATCAATCACTTCTAAAGGGAAACCAATTAGAATTAGCTCAGATTTCTCAGCAGAGATGATTAAAGCAGGAAGAGCCTGGAATCATGTATGCCATGCCATAAAGACAAACAACTATCAACCATGTATATTGTACCCAGATAAACTCTCCTTCATAACCGAAGGTCAAATAAAAACTGTCCATATCAAAGAAAAATTGAAACAATTTATATCCACCAAACCAGCCCTACAAATGATTCTCAAAGATATCCTACACATAGAAAACCAACAAGACCACAAAAAGGCGAAGAAACCGCAGCCAAACTGAGAATCCAAGAACCATAGAAAGAACCCAGTTGCCACACCCCCAAGAAGGTGGATAAAATAGCAGGAACTCCAAAATACTTCTCAGTTCTATCTATCAGCATTAATAGACTTAACTCTCCAATTAATCGACATAGAATGTCTAGTTGGATTAAAAACCAAGATCCTTCTATCTGTTGCCTTCAGGAGTCACATCATGCCCATAAAAACAAACACATTTTCAATGTGAAAGGCTGGAACAAAATCTACCAAGCAAACAGCCCCCATAAACAGGTGGGACACGCAATCCTAATATCAGATAAAATAGACTTCAAAGTAGAATTAGTGAGGATAGATAAAGAAGGTCGCTACATACATATTAAGGGATCTCTCCTTCAGGAGGATATTACAATTCTAAATATATATTCGTCAAATAACGGAGCATAAAAATTTATTCAAGAAACACTATATTCCCTCAAATCCCACATAGATCCAAAGGCATTAATTATTGGGGACTTCAACACACCACTATCCCCACTAGATAGATCAACTTGGCAAAAACTCAACAGAGAAACCACAGATCTAAACACCTGCATAGATCAAATAGATTTAATAGACATCTACCGAATATTTCACCCAGCAGCATCAGAATACACGTTTTTCTCAGCAGCACATGGAACATTTTCCAAAATAGACCACATTTTAGACCACAAAGCAAACTTGTCCAAATTCAGAAACATTGAAGTTATTCCTTGCATTCTCTCTGACCACAAGGGAATAAAATTAGAACTCAACACTAAAAGCCACCAAAGAAAGTCCTGCAACACATGGAGGTTGAACAACACACTGCTAAATCACGAGTGGGTCATGAAAGAGATTAGAAAGGAAATGCAAAATTTCATGATATTAAACAAAAATGAACACACAAATTATCAGCTCCTCTGGGACAGAGAAAAGGCAGTACCCAGAGGCAAATTTATAGCTCTGAGTTCTTACATCAACAAATTGGAGGACCTGAAACCAACAATTTAATGAGATATCTGAGCCTCCTTGAAAAAGAGCAGCAAGAAAAACTGCAATCCAGTAGACGGAAAGAAATAATTAAAATTAAATCAGAACTAAATGAATTAGAATCCAAATAAACCATAGAAAGAATCAACAAAACCGAGTTGGTTCTTGGAAAAAATTAACAAATTTGACAGACCCTTAGCAAATCTTATCAGAAAAGGAAGAGAACACACCCAACTAAATAAACTCAGAGATGAGAATGGAAACATCACCACAGAACAACCAAAATTCAAAACATTATAATACTTCTCAAAACTTCTCAAATACTTCTCAAAACTTTCTCTAATAAGTTTGAGAACTTGGCAGAAATGGATCTTTTCCTAGCAAATACTGACATGCTGAAACTAAACCAAGAGGAGTTAAGCCATTTTAACAGGCCCATATCATGCATTGAAATAGAAACAGAAATAAGAGACCTCCCTCCTAAGAAAAGCCCAGGACCAGATGGATTAACAGCAGAATTCTACAAGGCCTTCAAAGCAGAGCTCACACCAATACTTCTCCAACTCTTCAATGAAATTGAAAGAGAAAGTTCACTACCGAACTGATTCTATGAAGCTATCATAAACCTCATCCAAAACCAGGCAAGGACTCATCAAAGAAAGAGAAGTATAGACCCATTTCTTGGATGAACATTTATGAAAAACTTCTTAACAAAATTTTCACCAATCTTCTTCAACAATATATCCAAAAAATCATATACCACGATCAAACAGGATTCATTTCAGGGATGCAAAGCTGGTTCAATATATGGAAATCAATTAGGATGATTCATCACATCAACAGGAGCAGGGATAAGAACCACATGGTTATTTCAATAGATGCAGAAAAAGCATTCGACAAGATTCATCACCCCTTTATGATGAAAGTTCTGGAAAAATTAGGAATTCATGGAACATTCCTCAATACAATAAAGGCTGTTTATGACAAACCTACAGCCAGTATTATACTTAATGTTGAAAAACTAAAGCCATTTTCTCTTAACTCAGGAATGAGACAAGGTTGTTCACTCTCTCCACTTCTCTTCAATCTACTATTAGAATGCCTAGCTACAGCAATAAGACAAGATGCAAACATAAAAAGGATCCAAATAGGGAAAGAAGACATAAAACTCTACCTAGGTTTAGATGACATGATCCTGTATTTAAAGAATCCAACAGACTCCACTCCTAAATTACTCAAGCTTATTCAAAACTAACCCTCAAAAATCAATGGCTTTTCTGTATGTCAACATGAGAAAAGTGGGGCTGAAATTAGGAAAGCAACTCCATTCATAATAGCCACTCAAAAAATAAAATACTTAGGAATTAACTTAACCAAAGAAGTGAAGGACCTCTAGGATGAAAATTTTAAAAACCTGAAAAAGGAAATCAAAAGAGAATTTAGAAAATGGCAAACACTCCCATGCTCCTGGATTGGGAAGATCAACATCGTGAAAATGGCAATACTTCCCAAGGCTATCTACCAATTCAATGCAATACCTATCAATATTCCAACCTAATTCTTCAAGGAAATATAAGACATAATCCAAAAATTCATATGGAATAATTGAAGACCCGAATGGCAAAAACAATTCTCAACAGAAAGAACTGTGCTGGAAGCATATCAATACCAAATTTCAAACTCTACTACAAAGCCATGGTAATCAAAACAGCTTGGTACTGGCACAAGAACCGACCTCAAGACCAGTGGAATAGAATTGAAAACCCAGAAATGAATGCACAGACTTGTAGCCATCTAATCTTTGATTAGGGAGCTCAAAAAATAGAATGGAAGAAAGACAGCCTCTTCAGTAAATGGTGCTGGCAAAATTGGTTAACTACTTGTAGAAAACTATAGCAAGATCCTTATATATCACCCTGAACCAGAATCAACTCTGAATGAATCAAAGACCTCGGAGTCAAAGCAGACACTCTGGAAACATTACAGGATGGAACAGGAGAAACCCTAGGTCTTCTTGGAACAGGGCAAAATTTTCTTAATGAAGACCCATAAACACAACAAATCAAAGAAAGTTTGGACAAATGGGGTTGCATGAAATTGCAGAGCTTCTGCATGGCAAAGACCATAGCCAGGAAGATTAATAGGAATCCCACGGATTGGGAGAAGATCTTCACTTTCCATACAACAGACAAGGGTCTCATATCTAAAATGTACCTGGAACTCAAAAAATTAAATCCCCCAACAACAAATCTTGAAAAAAACAGCTGCCCAATAAATAAGTGGGCTAAAGACTTAAAGAGGAACTTCTCTGAAGAGGAAAGAAGGATGGCCAATAGACACATGAAGAAATGCTCAACATTCCTAGACATAAAAGAAATGCAAATCAAAATAACATTGAGATTCCACCTTACCCCAGTTAAAATGGCAGTAATCAAGAACTCTAATAACAACAGATGCTGGAGGGGATGTGGACAGAAGGGAATCTTTCTGCGTTGTTGGTAGGATTGTGAACTTGTTCAACAACTTTGGAAAGCAGTATTGAGTTTCCTCAAAAGACACATAGAACTCACCTATGACCCAGAAATCCCACTTTGGGGCATTTACCCAAATATTCAAAACTAGACCACACTAAACCTACCAGCATGACTATGTTTATTGCTGCATTATTTACCATAGGTATGATATAGATCAGCCCAGATGCCCCTCAGTAGATGAATAGATCAATAAAATGTGGTACATATGCACAATGTAATTCTATGCCTCCATCAGAAAGAATGACATTGCCCCATTTGTTAGGAAATAGAAAGACTTGGAAAAATTATATTAAGTGAAGTAAGCCAGGCCCAAAGAAGCATAGGTCCCATGGTTTCCCTTATTTGCAATAATTAGTATATATCTGAGTCAAGCAGAAAAGGTCAGATAAATTGATGTTAGGCAAATTAACCCTAAGATATGTATTCAAAAGTTTTTTTCTTCTTTCATGCTATTGTTTCTAACACATTTATAAGATTATTTCCTTGTTGCTTTGTATGTCCCTCCCCATGGTATAAACCCTGCTTTCACTGTATTTGATGTCAGTGTAATTTGTGGAGGGGAAGGGAAAAAACAAATCGTTTAAATAAGGATACAGGTGGACCCACTGCAACAATGAGATGTACAAGTCGTTATGTTGAAAACAAACTTTACAATTTTGGGGGGGGGGTAAGATTTGGTGGGGGAGCCGGGGGGAAGATGGGAAAGGATGGGAAGGGGAAACAAAGGAGGAGGCTACAATGCTTGATAAGAAATGTACTCATTATTTTGTCCATGCAATTGTACACCCCTCTGCACAGTATTTTCACAATAAAAAATATTATACAGCAAAAATTTAATAATATAGGACATTGACTCATTTTTCATTAATACTTTTTTGTGTTGAAACATGATACATAATTAAATGGAAGCATTGTCAAGGTCTTCACATGTTTAGAGTCTCTCTCAAGTATGAGCTTTGTCTTCTGTGTTTTTGGACACCTTCCTATAGAGATTTCTTTAAATGATTTATACTCAGAAGCAAGTTGAGGGATAAAATTGTAAGGGTGGGGCTAGTAATGTGGCTTAGTGGAAGAGAACTTGCTCAGCATGCATGAATGCCATGGTTTGAATCCTCAGTGCCACATACAAAGAAAAAGCCAGAAGCTGTGGATTGGCTCAAGTGGTAGAGTGCTAGCCTTGAGAAAAAGATGCTCAGAGATAGTATCAGAGCCCTAAGATAAAGTCCCAGAACTGTCAAAAACTATCAGCCAGATGCCAGTGGCTCACAACTGGAACACTAGCTTCTTAGCAGGCTGAGATCTGAAGACCACAGTTCAAAGACAACCCAGGCAAGAAAAGCCTCTTAGCCTCTTACCTTCAATGAACCACAAAAGACCCCATGTGGTGCTGTGGCTCAAGTCTAGAGTGTTCCCATTGAGCTAAAGGGCTCAGGGACAATGCGCAGGCTTGAGTTCAAGACACACAACTGGAAAAAGTGAAGGTTAATCAAAGTACTTTTCCTATCTGATAATTAGGAGAACATTCTCTGGAAAATGAATCCCGATGTACACCAGAATTTGAGTCAGAGCTCAAGGTTGAAGTGTAGGTCATCAATATGACCAGACTTTCAGGCTCTAGCATTATAGCCTTGTGTCCTACTGGGTTCTGAAAGGTCCAATGTTGAAAGGCTTAATATGCTCCAGAAGCCTTTTGTGGTAAACATTTGACTTGTATTGTCAATGTATTTACATTTCTGAACCTAGCAGAGAACCAATAGCTCACGATTGTCACCCTAGCTCAGGAGGCTGAGGTCTGAGGATAACAGGGTGAAGCCAACCAGGGAGGGAAAGTATATGACATTATGACTTCCACTGCTAAAAGGTCAGATGTTCAAGAGCTTCCTGAGTTTTCCTTGGTGATAAGTTACTTGTACTCTAAATGTTCTTAGACTTCTTGAGCTATAGAAGCATGAAAGAAACATTATTTACCAATCCTGGGTTCAAATGAAATTCTCAGGATCCAAGCCTTAGCCCTGTTAGCAGGAAGAACTCCAGTGTAACACTGTATTTGAAGGACGGGAAACAGTTTCAAAAGCCAGGCTGGGTGAAGAGACCCAGGCTTCAGGATTAGGGGGAAGATTGTACACACTCAACAGGGAAGTGAGCTGCAAAAGCACTTCATTCATTCCAGGCATGCCAGCAATGAGGGGAAACCTAAAACATTTGTTAGAGTTACACCAGGGTCAGGCTTTTCTCAGCCTCTTCAAACAATGACTAATTAACCTTCCTCCCTTAGGTGAAGAGAGCCTCAGGCTATCTTTAGGTTAACAATAGAGAGCCATTCATTGGGGGAGAGGGGAGGAACAGAATCCAAAAACCCTGCTCTCTGATCTTAGCAAGTGGGTTTTTGATTCTGTATCTGTCAGATTTGAAGGCCCTTCTTCTACTCTGGCAGTCCATTCTCCTTCCTTCCTTCTCCACATACTTAATGCATATACCCAGTCCAAGGAGAAGCAGGGCCCTTTCTCTACTGACTCCAAGCACCTGAGTTAGAACCTGGCTCTGCCCTCTTGGTTTGGTGTCTTCTGCTGCCTGAGAAGTGGGACAGAGACAGTCTTCCTGCTCTGTGTTTGTGTGAAGGTGATGCTGGAGTCCTTTAACACTGCAGAAGACCTCATGACTGGGACTTGTTCCCTTCTTTCCTCCTGAAGTCCAAGACCATATTCATCTATCTATCTATCTATCTATCTATCTATCTATCTATCTATCTATCTATCTATCTATCTATCTATCTATCTATCTATCTATCTATCTATCTATCTATCTATCTATCTATCTATCTATCTATCTAATCTATGTATCTATGTATCTATGTATGTATGTATGTATGTATGTATGTATGTATGTATGTATGTATGTATGTATCTATCTATCTATCTATCTATCTATCTATCTATCTATCTATCCATCCATCCATCTCTCTACCTACATACCTACCTACATAACTAGCTATCTTTTTGCCAGTTCTTGGGTTGAACTCTAGGCCTGGGCACTGTCTCTAGCACTCTGCTACTTGAGTCGCAGCATGAATTCTGATGTTTTTTGTGTGTGTGCTACTTAGGAATCAAACCCAGGGCTTCTTGCATGCGAGGCAAGCACTCTCTCACTAATCCACATTCCAAGCCCCCTCATCTTTTTCTTAGTTAAAGTTTTTACATAAGTATGCCACCATCTTACATCTCCAAGTTTAATTTTCTGAATACCGGTTGTTTCTACAAAACCTAACCTTCTCTTCCCCTACCTGATTTGTGACTGTACCGGCCTTGGCCTCATAATGAAATATAAATAAAGGCTGCTGAGAGTTTAAGTGCATTATATAAGGACACAAGCCTGGAACCCTAGAAAAGAAAATCGATGGGTGTGAAATGAAGAGAATGATGTGGTATGTGCAAGAAGCATATCTGAAAAATTAATCAGTAAATAAAAGCAGAAGCATTGCATATGATCTGTTTGCCCTCAGGGAGGTAATATACACACATAAATAGGTAGAGCATTGATACATAACATGACCTTCTCTTTTTGAATTTTTTTTGGCCATCCCAGGGCCTAAAGTCAAGGCCTCATGTATTCCTCAGATGTTTTGCTCAAGGCTGAGTCTATACCACCACCACAGCTCCACTTCCAGCCGTCTGGTCATTAATTGGATATAAGGACCACCCAGGCTTGCCTGGTCGGACCTGTACTTCCTGCTCGGCTCTCTCAAAACTGGAGCTCTACTGTCTGGGCCACTGATCCACTTCTGGTTTTCTGGTGGTTTATTGGAGTTAAGAATCTCACAGACTTTTCTGCATGGGCTGGCTTTGGATGGCGATCTTCTGAGGAGGCTTCAAGCAGCTTTCCTCAGGGATTCACCAAGGAGCCGCTCCACACAAAACCTTAGTCTAAATCTCGGGAGGTACTAGAGAAAAACAGAAACATGAAGATGTTTCTAGTGTGTTCTAGATATTTAAGCTTGGAGACACATAACACTAATAACTATTACATCATTTTATAGGCAAAAGGACAAATGAAGACAGTGTGAGAATCACTTCAGCTTTTGGTCCTATTATCCGGAGACAGTAAATTCACTGCAGCTCAAAGCTAAGTGACAGAGCTGGCATGAACTGTGGACCTTAGCTCCCAAATCCTATGACATTCATTTCTCACTTTTGGCTTCTAACCTGTTACCAGAGGGGAAGATAAGGATGGTGAATCCTTCTCAGAGAAAGCAGCTATAAAGAACATTGGGTAGTTTACTTATAAATTCAAACCATTGGAATGACCCTGTGAAGAAGTCAGTTGTCCAGATTAAAAAATGAAGAAAAAACGAAAGACAGGTGCCAGTGTCTGCTGACTATAATCCCAGCTCCTCAGATAGATGAGATGTAGAGATTATCAGTTTGAATCCAGCCCAGGCAGGAAAGTCCTTAACATGCTTATTTCTAAGAAATCAGAGAAAAAACCCAGATGTGGGACTGTGATTCAAGGGTAATGAGCTACCCTGGAGCAAAAGGAGCTCAGGGACAACCCTAGGCTCATAGTTCAACCCCAGGACCTGCCCCACCAAAACAGCCTGTACCTCCATGTCTTTGTGTATGTATGGATGCATTCCTATAGGGGAATCTCCAGAGTCGCCTTTGTGAATGGCACCAAGCTGGGAAATTTGTTTTCAATACAATGATTTCATAGCACAGAGATGGCTCTCATGACAATGTATGTTCTGGGGCTCCCATCACTGGGTCCAGTGTAGCTTGAGTATTTGTCTGCACCCCAAGCCTGCTGGAAGAAGTCTCTCACGTAGTCTGAACAGGCAGGCTAAAGGTCTCACTCCTGTATAGCTATGTAAGAAACAATTCCATCTGGGCCAATTAGTGAGGATGAGTGTGGGCGGGCTCTGAAGGTAAGGAGAAAAAGGCCTCTTTGTACCCCAAGCTCTCTCTCTCCCCAGTGTTCTGATTTGACAGGAAGCCTTCATCTGTGCCACCTCCCGTGGCAGGCCAATTGTTCTGCCTTTGTGAGGCTATGTTCTGGTGTTCATATACAGTGCTAAATGTAATTCAGGAGTCCTTCAGGAACACAACTAGGGCACTGAACCTAAGGAAATGTTTCATTGCAGATGATGATGAGCCTATGATGCCTCTCCTAAGTTTCCGGAAGCTTGGGAAATCCAAGCACATCTCAGATATCACAATACTTCCTGTCATATGGGGCTGGTGAAGGTCATCTGGTTTTGAAACCTTTACATCTCCTAGTTGGGCCGTGGATGCCTTGGTTTGATTGTGAACACAGGGCCTGGGGGCTGACAATGAGATCAGAGCAGAAGACTAGTGCTTTACCATTTTATGTCACAGCTTCACTTCTGCTTTTGTGTGTGTGTGTGTGTTTGTGTGTGTGTGTGTGTGAATACACTAGTCCTGGAGCTTGAATTCAGGACTTGAGCCCTGTACCTAGTTTCTCTTGTATAAGGATAGCCCTTTCCCACTTGAGCCACAGAGCCAGTTCAGGCTTTTTCCTGGTAATGTGGTACTGATAGCCCAGGGTTTCATATATGTGAAGCACTCTACCCCTAATGCACATTCCCAGCCCTGTACTTCAGGTTTGTTAGTTTGTGTTTGTCTTTTTTTTGTTGTTGTTGTTGGTTGTGGGAATTGAAGTCTGGGCCTGGGTGCTGTCCCTGAGTTCTTCAGCTAAAGTCTTGTGCCTTACCATTTAAGCCAGAGGCCACTTCAGGTTTTCTGGTGGTTCATTGGAGCTAAATGTCTCAAGGACTTTCTTGCCCAGGCTAGCTTTGAACCATGATCTTCAGATCTCATCCTCCTGAGTAGCTTGGATAACAGGCATGAGCCAAAAGCACCCAGCTTCCACTTCAGTTTTCGTAGTGGTGAATTGGAGATATAATCTCATGGGATCTTTTGTGTTTGGAATAGTTTGGAAACCTGACCCTCAGATCTCAGCTTCCTGAGAAGGCAGGATGACAGTCCTCAGCTATCCACCCCTAGGCCATGGCACTCTGCTGCAAGGGGGTCCTTGGCTCCACATGGTGGAGTGCTATCCATGAGCCCAAGAGGTAAGAGTCAGTGCTGAGGCTATAATTTCAAGGTTCATGTCTGAGAAAAAACAAAACTAAACAATTGTCTGCAGGAGAGAACCCACCCACTCTTTAGTAATACAAAATTTTGTCCCTGCTATGGGAACATATCTGAGCCTCAATATTCTTGTCTGCATAATCATCTCAATTGTAGAGCTCTTAAAAGGACCAGATGAAAGAATGCACCCTGTGAAGGACACAGCACATGGCACTCTTTAAATGACTCAGCACACAGCGTCATGTGATAGACTCAGCACACAGCACCCAATGCAGGACTCAGCACACTGCACCCTATGAAGGACTCGGCACACTGCACCCTATGAAGGACTCGGCACATAGCTCTATTAAAAAGCTGTCATTAGAATTAGGGTGCTTTCATCAGTATCACCATTCTGTGAGGAACATTTCATAAACCATACAAGTTCAAATCTAATGGTTTAGTGGGGGTAGGTTTTTGGGGGGATTACCAATGGGGCTTGAACTCAATGCATGGGGATACTGTTCTAATACCATTTGTTCAAAGCTAGAGATCTACCAGTTTGAGCCTCATTTCCAGGAGTCTCACAGACTTCCTGTCAGGGCTGGGTTTTAAAGCCCCCTAGCAGCCAGGATGACGGCAGTAAACCAGCAGCGACTGATTTCTTGGAGCTGGGTTGCAGCGGTTTACATCTGGCTAAGTCAGTCTAGGTGGCAGCTGTCAGCGCCAGACTCCTAGCTTGCTCTGTGGTGATGTATTTGAGGTCCTGGCCTTCTATACTTGCAGTTAGAACATTCTACCTTTTTTTGGCAGCAGTCCTGAGCCTTGAATAAGGGCTTAGACACTATCCCTAAGCATTTGTGCTCCAGGCTAGCACTCAATTGATTGCCAGCAGAATTTCTGGATTTTCTGTTTATGTGGCACTGAGGAATTGACTCAGGGCTTCCTGCTTACTAGGGAAGCACTCGACCACCGAGCGCCAGGAGTGAACAAGGTATAAACAGATAGAGATTGCTGTATATAACTATTATGTACACAAAAACAGAGATATCCCTAAATTATTAACATAGATATTACTGCCAATAACTAGATATTAAATTATGTCTCCACTTAATGATGTGTCCCAGTTGAACAATTAATAAAACATTAATTAAAATTACTCAATATCCTGTTATTATCATATGTGTACATACATACATACATATATTTACATATTTTATAGACTGAGATAGATGTCTATATATAATTAAATTATGCATCATGTGTCACAACCAAATAATAGGTATTTAATTATGACTCCATGCAATTTTTATTGTTAATGCTTAATAAAATATTAATAAAACTTAATACATATCCTATAATTACTGCATCTAATTTTATTTACAATGATACAATAATTCAACCCTTCATCATTTATTGTAGTGACAATTATTCCACCTATGACATCCTATTACATAGCATATAGATTTGCACCCGTGTTATACATCCTACCTGACACCGAGCACTTTCAAAGAGAAAGAAAACGTGTCATGCTCGGCTTCTCACTCCAAGATTACATTTTTGGCAGTGCTGGGATCTAAACTCAGGGCCTAGAATTTCATGAATGGGTGATTTTCAGTGCAGCAGCCTCTAGCCAATTCAGCTCCTAGGCAGTTCCCAGGCCCTGAGATCGAGCCCCATATGCTGACTCTCTATTGTGCTTAGTGTAGTTATTCATTTAATTTTTTGTTTTATTCATCTATTTACCATTTATTTTACTGACTGTTATTACACATGGAATCTTTATTACATTTATTACAGAGGATGTAGATTTACCTATGTATGAAACTTCACACCTGACACCCAGGACTTTCACAAGAAAGGAAAATGTGTCACCATGGGCTTCTTACTCCACGATTCAATTTTTGTGAGTGCTGGCATCTGAACTCACAGCCTACAAGGTTCAATGCATGAATGGGTAATTGTCAGCATGCCAGCCTGGTGCACATTGAGCTGACGAGTAGTTCACAGTACCTGAGATGGAGCCCCAGGATTTGACACAATAAGAACAGATTGACATGCAGATGGTAGTACACAAATAAATATAGATCTTTATAGAGTGTCAGAGATGTCTATACACTATTCAGTGATATATGCTACATTTCTACCAAATCTTAGGTATTTATTATGCCTCCATGTAATTAATATTGTTTTCATACTTAATGAATTATTAATTAAATCAATCACTGTCCTGGAATTATTGTGTCCATGTAATTAATAGTATTCTTTTAATGTGTCAAAAATATTCATTAAAATCAATCGGTAACCTAAAATCACTCTAATTTTATAGTAGTATCGTTCAGTAACAACTAATTCAACCTTGACATTCACAACCTTCCAATGGTATTCCTATGAATAGGTATGAGACCCTTAGGATCTCCCTCCATTGGTAGAGGTCAGGACCCGGCTTCAAACCCAGGGCCTATGTTGTCATGTTGGCCTGTGGCTTCCCTGGGAGCCCACCAGCCTTCAGCAATGCCAGGTTACCAACACTTTTCAGCCATGTCATTCAAACCGAGGAAGGTCACCTTGCAAAGAAAACAAATGTAAAACCTGCAGCTACCGGCAAGTTGCTGTTTTTTTTTTTTTTCCTGTGTCATTTTATTTTTTTTTCTTGTCAGCCTTTGGGGCCCAGGATCCAGGTTCGGCTGTGGGTCCAGTGGCTGCACCCTAGCCTAGAGTGATCGAAGCTGAGGCAGAGTTGCCACCACGTGAGTTCAAGCCCTATCCTTGACAAAATAAAAATATATACATACATACATACATACATTGAAAATATTTAAAAATTTTTGAGGCTCTTGGCTTGGAATTCATGCCATTTTTTTATGTCAGAACTGGGATTTGAACTCAGGGTCTGGGTAAATCTGCAGCATAGTGGGGGAAGGTGAAGCTCACCATGATGGAAGAAAAGAAAGTCAGGCCTGTTCCCAGGGCCTGAATTCAAGTCCTAGCACTCATATACATTTTAAATCCATTGTTTATATTTCCATACACATGTTTACAGCATATATTGCAGTTAGTATAGTTATTCATTTTATTTTGTGTATATTTATTTATTATGTATTTTAGTGAGTATGATTACATATATAATAATATTTCTTACATCCTATTACATAGGATATAGATTTGCCTATGTATTATACATCATTCCTGAGACCCAGGATTTTCACCAATAAGGAAAATAAGTGAGACAATTGGCTTCTTCCACCAGAATTAAGTTTTTGTCAGTTCTATGATTTGAACTCAGGGCCTAGAAGCCCACTTCATGAATGGTCAATGTTAGCCCACCAGTCTGATGCAAGTGAAGTTGTTGAGCTAATTTGAGGCCCTGAGATCAAGCTCTAGGAGTGGCCAATATATAAACACATAGATGTGTAGATTGAAGTGTGTGTGTGTATTTACATATGTATATGCATCTATAAATGTATACAGAGACAAATAGGTATTTATGTAGATTCTAGTGTATAACTCTATATAAAGAGTGATGTCTATATCTTATTTTTGTATGTCCTATTACTACCGATTATTTGGTCTAAAATTATGCCTCCATTAATTAATCACAATAGAAGACTTAAGAAAGTATTAAATTAATCAATGGCCTGTATTTATTGCATACAATCTTGTACTAGAATGACTAGCTAATTAGTAATTCAATTAGTATATTTCAAACATTCTATTAGTGTTCCTATACATAGGAATGAGTATCCTAGGATCTTCAGCAGTGTGTAGGTGCCAGTCCCAGGATCCAACTCAGGGCCTACGTTTGTGGGTTGGGCTCAGACTTCACTGATAGCCCACCAGCCTTCAGCCATGCAAGGTCACGTTCAATTTTCAATTTTCAAGCTGAGTCACTGAGACCCAGGATGGTCAAGTGAAAAGGAAACAAAGGCAAAACGGTTATGTAAAACTTCCTGGTTTTTTCCTTCTCGTTTGTGTTGGTTTGATATTTTTTTGCCAGTGCTGGGAGTTGAACTCAGGCCCTAGAATCCCTGGATCATCTGTGGGTGTAAAAGCTGCACCCTATCCAAGGGTAATCATGGTTTAACACACAATAAAATGCTTCCTTGAGCAAAATCAGTTCAAGGACAATGTCTAGCCTAACAGTTCAAGACTCAGGATCTGCCACACAAAAATAGAGCCAGTAACTCCATGTGTATGTATGCATGTATTTCTATTGGTGAACATCCGGAGTCTCTATGAAGAAAGGCACCCAGCTAGGAAATTTGCTTTGAATAGAATGATTTCATAGCACACAGAGTGCTTTCAAGACAGTGTATGTTCAGAGGCTCTCCTCACTTTTCCCAGTGAAGCCGAGGGTTTCTCCATACCCCAGGCTGTTGGAGGAAGTCTGCCTCATTGTTGGAACAGGCAGACAAAAAGGCTCACTCCTGTAAGCTGTGAAACAAACAGTTCATCCGGGGGCATTTAGTGAGGATGAATGTGTATGGGCTCTGAAGTCCAGGAGAAAAAGGCCTCTTTCTCTCCCAGTGCTCTGTTTTGACAGGAAGCCTTCATTTGTGCCACCTCCCGTGGCAGGCCAAGTTCCCTGCACTTATCCTGTCTTTGTTAGACTATGTCCCAGTGTTGAAACAAATTGCTATAATTAATTCAAGAGTCCTTATGGCAGACAACTATAGAGCTGAACCTAATGAAATGATTTATTATTGGCAACGGTGCATCCCTAAATCTAAGTACCTTTGTAATATCACAATGTTTCTGGTCATCTAGGGCTGGTGAAGCTCATCAGGTTTTGAAACCTTTGACCTCTCCTAGATGGGCCCTGAGTGGCTAAGTTTTGCGGTTGAACACAAGACCAAGGTGCTGATCATGAGCTCAGAGCAGAAGAACTTTGCTTTATTATTTGGTGTCACAGCTTCACTTCTGTTATCTTTGTGTGTGTGTGTGTGTGTGTGTGTGTGTGTGTGTGTGTGTGTGTGTGCATACACCAGTCCTGGAGATTGAACTCAGGACCTGTGCACTATACCTGAGTTTCTCCTGTACGAAGATAGCACTCTTCCACTTGAGCCACAGAGACATTTCAGGCTTTTTTTCTAGAGACATGGTACTGAGGATTCAAACCCAGGGTTTCATATATCCAAAACACTCTACCCCTAAGACACATTCTCAGCACTCCACTTCAGGTTTCTTGCTTTCTTTTCTTGTAAGTTGGAGGAGTTGAAGTCTGGGCCTGGTTGCTGTCTCTGAGCACTTCAGCTCAGAGTTTAGCACTCTACCACTTGAGCTACAGCATCCCATCAGGCTTTCTGGTGGTTCACTGTAGATAACCATCTCAAGGAATTTCTTGCCCAGGCTGGTTTGGACCCTGATCCTCAGTTCTCTGCCTCCTGAGCAGCTAGGAATACAAGCGTGAGTCTGTGGCACTTGCCTTCCATTTCAAATTGCTAAATGGTGAGTAGGAGATAATAGTCTTATGGGACCTTTTGTGTCTGGGATAGTTGGAACCCAGATTGTCAGATCTCAGCTTCCTGAGTAGGCAGGATGACAGACCTCAGCTACAGATGCCTAGGGTCCTTGACTCCACATGATACACACTAGCCATGAACCCAACAGGGAAAGTTCAGTGCCCTGAGTTCAATATTTATGACCAAGAAAAATAAACCAAAACAATTGTCTTCAGGAGACAACTCATTAGAGCTCAGTACATACATAATTTTGTCCCTGACATGGGGATATATCTGAGCTTCAACTTTCTCATGTGCACAATCATCTTACTTGTGGAGCTTTTACAAGGACCAGATGAAAGAATGCACCCCGTGAAGGACTCAGCACACAACACCTCATGAAGGACTCATCACATAGCTGTATCCCACAAGCTGTCATTAGAATTAGGGTGTTTTCATCAGTATCACCATTTTTTCAGAAACACATCACAAACTGCACAAAGTTCACATCTAATGGTTTAAAGGGGTGGGGTTGTTTTAGGGGGAATTAGCCACAGGGATTGCACTCAAAGTTTGGGGCTACTATCCTAAGACCTTTAGCTCAAGGCTAGAGCTCTAACACTTTGAGCCACATCTCAGAGTTTTGCAGACTTCATGCCAGGGCTGGGTATTAAACCCACCACTGTCAGATCTCATCCCTGGGCTATCTTGGATGATAGGGGTGAGTGAGTCAGCAGCATCTGATTCCATGGAGCTGGGTTGCAGCAGTTTACCTCTGGCTAAGTCAGGTTAGATAGCAGCTGTCAGCACCAGACTCTCAGCTTGCTCTGTGATGAGATATTTGTAGTCCTATCCTTATATCGTTGAGGTCAGAACATTCTTTTATTTTTTTTATTTTTGGTGCCAGTCTTGGGTCTTGAGTAAGGGTCTAGACACAGTCCCTAAGCTTTTATGCTCAAAGCTAGTGCTCACTGTTCGTGCGATAGCAAAACTTCTGGATTTTTCTGTGCATGTGGTAGCGAGGAATTGAACCCAGGGCTTTGTATGTACTAGGGGAGCACTCTACCACTGAGCCCCAGGAGTGACATGTGTATAAACAGATAAATGTGTAGATTGGTAGATACATAGTTAGATGTATATGTATAAACTAAGAGAGATGTCTATATTATGAAATTGCATATACCATATTACTACTAATTATTGGCAACTAAATTATTCCTTCCTTTTTTAATTATCATGATTGAATACATAATAAAGTATTAATTGAAAATTATTCAATGTAGTATAATTGTGTAAAATTTTATAATATGAATACAATACACTACTAATTTAATTGTTACTTTTTATAACATTCCATTTGTATGGATGTATCATCAACATGGGTTTCTCAGAACCTCCCACCATTCATTAGTGGAAGTCCCGGGATTAGGCCTCCAGGCCCAAGTTGCTGGTTTTGGCTATGGCTTCCCTAATAGCCCACCAAACATCAGCAATACAAGGTCATGTGCACTTTCTGGGCCTTGTCATTTAGACCCAGGATGGTCACAATAGAAAGGAAAAAAAAAAGTAATATCACCTTCTTGAACTTCTCAGTTTAATCCTTATCCTTGTTTTTTTTTTTTTTTTTTGCCGTCCCGATCTTTGAACTTGCATCCTAGAATCCAGGGTTGATTGTGGCAGAGGTGCCAAGACCTAAGTTCAAGCCCCGTGCTTGGCCAAAAAATAAATAAATAATAATAATAAGGCCCTGGCTTGGAATTTGCACCATTTTTTCTAGCAGGCCTGGGATTTGAACTTGGGACCTGG
Source organism: Dipodomys spectabilis (assembly GCF_019054845.1). Lineage (NCBI taxonomy): Eukaryota > Metazoa > Chordata > Mammalia > Rodentia > Heteromyidae > Dipodomys > Dipodomys spectabilis. Next base: position 6,145,383 of record NW_024870798.1, on the reverse strand, counting down.
TAAACTCTGTGACATTATGGGTGAAGGGAAAGCTCACCGTCCTTGAAGACAAGAAATTCAGACCAGTTTCCAGGGCCTGATTTCAAGCCTCAACACTGGAAAAAATAATATTCATATATGAGATCTATTTACATACATGGGTTTTCTGCGTATGATGTTTATTACCCTTATTTATGTATTATTATTACACGTATAACACTTCATTTATTACATCATATCACCTAGATTATATTTGCATGTGGTTTGTACATTGTACTGAGATCCAGGACTTTTACAGAGAAGGAAAAAAATGTGTCAAAATTGTCTTCTTATGCCACGAATAAATTTTTGGCCATGCTGGGATTTCAACTCACTGCCTACAATGCCCAATTCATTAATGGGGTCATAGTCTTAAAATACCAGCCTCCAGGAAACTGAGCTGCCAGGAAATTCTGAGGACCTTTGATCAAGCCACAGTAGTGCCCAATATATACATTGATAGATATGTATATGTGTATGTCTCTCTCTCTCTCTCTCTCTTTATATATATATATATATATATATATATAAAGAGAGAGAGAGAGAGAGGGAATGTGAGGATATTAAATTATATATATATTATTACCAATTATTAGTTATTACATTATGCCACCATTTAATGAAGTATCATGGTTGAATACTTATAAAAGCATTCATTAAAAATTAGTTAATATCTGTCCATTAGGGGAATCATACTATGGTGCTAAAATGGAAGATATAAATCCAATAATATTTGTGTGGCATTCTAAAATAGAATCATGAATCAACTGCAAATTTAATTATGACTTTTATAGCATTCCATTAGCATTCACATGAATAGGAATGAGTTTGTCAGGATCTCCCTCCATTTGTGTGTGGCAGTCCTAGCATTTGAACTCCAAGCCTGGGTAGTTTACTTCGAATGCAAACCATTGGAATGATACCGTGAAGATCTCAGATTGTCATAATTAAAAAAAGAACAACAAGAAGAAAAGAAATCCAGGTGTCAATGGCTCCTACCTGTAATCCTATCTCCTCCAGAGGCTAAGAATGTAGAGAATGTCATTTTGAATTCAGCCAGGGCAGGGAAGTCGGTGACACTCTTATTTCTAACAGATCACTGGGAAAAAAAACAAAAAAAAACATGAGTGGGATTGTGGCTCAAGTTTCAGAGTGCTACCCTTGAGCAAAAGGAGCTCAGGGACAGGGCCTAGGCTCATAGTACAAACACGGAACTGCTCCCCCCCCCCCCAAAAAAAAGGAGGCAATCACTCCATGTCTCTGTGTATGGATGGATGATTTTTGGATGATGGGCATTCAGCAGGTTACCCATGCTCAGCCCACCCAACTTGGGCAAGCTGGGACAAGCCCTCAGAGTTCCTAGGCTAGGAGTGGTTGAAGGTTCTGGATCCATATTATCTATCCCCATGTAGTATGTGAGCCTAGACCTCTAGGGCCTGGTGGCTCTCACTCATTCATCATTCCTCATTGCAGAGTCACAAACTGGTCCAAAATCTCGGCAAAGTTATGAAATAGTCAGCAATTCTCTGCCGAAAGGGGTAAGCCAATAAATCCCACGATCATAACTCCTGTTACAAGTCAGCCTTGGGCTGTGAATGTGGATTAGTGGTAGAGAGGTTACCTAGCATGCACTAAGCCCTGGGTTCGATTCCTCAGTAATACAGAAACAGAAAAAGCCAAAAGTGGCACTGTGGCTAGCCTTGAGCAAAAGAAGCTAAGGAACATGCCCAGACCCTGAGTTAAAGCCGATGACTGACAAAAAAAAAAGTGAGCCTGGTGATACATATTCTTCTGGGACTCAGGAGGGACGAGGTGAGAGGTAAGAGGTAGAGGGCAGCTGTTGGTGGCTCCCCCCTGTAATCTCAGCTATTCAGGAGGCTGAGATCTGAGGATCACAATTGCAAGCAAGAAAGTCTTTATGAGACACTTTTCTCCAATTAAACACCCAAAAAGCCAGAAGTAAAGCTGTGGTTCAAGTAGCAGACTGCTAACCTTGAGCAGAAAAGCTAACAGATAGCGTCCAGGCCATGAATTCAAACCTCAGAACTGACACACACACACACACACACACACACACACACACACACACACACACACACCAAGATAGAGCATTTGCCAGTAAGCCTGCACAAGTTCCACCTCTAGAGAGAGAAAGGAAGGAAAGATTTGCTCCAGGAGGTGATATAACCGGTGCCAAAATTCCACAGGAGTTCTAAGGCTTGGAACAGGACAGAGAGCCTCAGGCAGAAGGTACAGAATGGGCAAAAATCCTGAGGTGTGGTGTAGAGCAGGTGGAGTGTGTGGAATGAAAGTTCTTTGGCTTCAGACAAGTCTGGCAGGACATTCAAGGCTGGGTCAAGGTTTGTACTTGAGTCACAGGTATGAAAGAGGGTGGAGGAAAGAGAATGAAGCCCAGGGGGAAGATTAGCTTTTCTTTTCACCATGGACCCCAGCCATTTCCTGTGGCTGGAAGCCTATTTTTCACAGCTCCTGACCATTAGGTCTCCTTTGCATTGAGGAGTCAGGGCAAATGCAGGATGAACACTTGCTTAAGAAAAGCTTCTGGCCTGGGAAGGTTGCTCAGTGGTAGAGCACTTGCCTTGCAAGCATGAGGCTCTCGGTTCGATTCCTCAGCACCACATAAGCAAAAAGAATAAAACCAAAAGAGGCGTTGTGGCTCAAGTGTTAGAGTGCTAGTCTTGAGCTGAAGAGCTGAGGGACAGCACCCTGGCCCAGAGTTCAGGTCCATGACTGGACCCACCCCCCCCCCAAAAAAAAAAGAAAGAAAAGAAAAGCTTCTAACCCAATGCCATCAGTGGCTCAACTCCTTTAAATTCTAGCTACTCAGGAGACTGGGATCAGAGACCGCAGACCAAAGCCAGCTCAAGGAAGGAAAGTTAGTGAAAATCTTCTTGCCAGTGAACTACCAAAAGCCAGAAATGGTGTTGTGGCTCAAGTGGTAGAGTGCCAGCCTTGAGGGAAAAGTTAAGTGACTGGAGACCAGACTCTGAGTTCAAGGCCAGTAACTGCATTAAGAAAAACTTTCAGGAGCTCCTTGTCTACTGTGGTGAATGACCAGATGAGCTGGGCATCGGTGGCTCACACCTGTCCCCCTAACTCCTCAGGAGGCTGAGATCTGAGGAGCATGGATTAAAGCCAGCCCGCGCAGGAAAGTCCGGGAGACTCTGACCTCCAAGGAAGCACCAGAAAACTGGAAGTGACACTCTAGCTTAAGCAATAAGCTGAAGAAGTGAGGGGACAGCGCCCAGGCCCAGAGTTCCAGTTCCATGACCAACTCTCCTGGCCTGCTTGGAACTCACTTTTTGGCTCTAGCCAGACTACTTGCCAGTGTGCCCCTGTGTTTCTCCCAATGTCTAGGTATCCTACAAGTCTTGAGAGAAGCCCATTTGGAGGCCATTGCTTACAGAGTGGTCCACATTATCAGAGAAGTGTCTAGCCTTGGGGAATGGAGGTCATCGTCCGGGTCATCAGAATGGCATCTGTCATGGGTGCAGTGTGGATCTGAGCAGTAAATCAACTTCTCAGACCACGGTTTGGGGCAAGGAGGGCAAAATGGCATGGCAGGTAACGCCTGCCCATGTGGTATCACAAGAGTGCAAATCTGTCAGGCACACCCCGAGAGGGTGTTGAGTTGGGCTCATGAAAGACTTGTGGGCTCACAAATCCACAGCGAGCTGCCTGCTGCTTGTAGCAGTTGCTATCCCAGGAGTCCCAGGGCTCAGAGCCCTGCTTTCCTCACCAGTGCTCGGGGGCAGATGAAGGTCTACAATCATTGACCTACTACAAAGGAGCATCCCTAGTGTTCTTTCCCTTGGCCCTGTGGCCCTGTGCATGAATGGAGAGGCAGGTTCCATCGAACTTACTGCCATGGTGCAGACCCCTCAGCCCAAGAAGGACTTAAGGAGAAATCATGTGAACTGGCTTAAGAGTTTACTACTATTCTGCCTCAGGACTGCCCCCAGTTCTGGCTCAGCTCATCATTACCACCTTTCTGTGTGCGCACGCATCTTGGTATTAGGGCTTGAACTCAGGGCCCAGGCTCTGTCCCTCAGGTTTTTTCATTCAAAGCTAGCACTCTACCACTTGAGCCACACCTTTTCTTTCAGCTTTTGGGTGGTTATTGGGAGAAAAGAGTCTCACACCCTTTTCTAGCTGGGCTGCCTCTGAATGGCAATCCTCAGATCTCAGCCTTATGAGTAGCTAGGAATATGAGAGCATGACCTATTAGCACCTGGCCACACTGTCCTTCTTGGTTAAAGACAAAGTGCCTCTCTCCCAGCCTAGCACCCATGTACAGTTACCCTTCCTACCCCACCCCTACTTCTCCAGGCTTCACAGGAATCATACCCTCCCCTGAGGACAAAGAAATAGAATCAGGTTTGAGCTTTTTGTTCTCCACACAGTCAGGGGATGCAGAGAGCTGATGTGTACTTTAGTTCAAGTGGTTGAGCACCAACCTTGCGCAAACCAGCTAAAGGATACCACCTAGGCTCTGAGTTCAAGCTGGTAACCTCACACAAACACACGCCCACAAACAAACACGCACACACACACACACACACACACACACACACACACACACACACAAATATCCTTAGCAGGGCCCAATGGCTCATACCAGAAATTCTAGCTACTTAAAAAGCTAAGCTCTTAGGATGGCATATTGAAGCCATCCCAGGCAGTAATATCCGTGAGACTCTTCTCTCCACTAAACTACTAAAAAAGATGAAAGTTAGGCTGTGTTTCAAGTGGTAGAGTGTCAGCTTTGAGCAAAGGAAGCTCAGAGACTGCACCTAGGACCTGAGTTCCAGCTCTAAGATTTTTTTAAGACACCCTTTGCCCCCACTCCACCCCCAATCAGGCCATAAATCCAGATTTTGGTCACCCTGTATCTCACTTCCTGCTACTTTCTCTGCACTGCCACAAGTGGCCAGTGTGTGGCCAGCACTGGATTAAGAAGTGAACGTACAACAACGGGGGCATAGCCAGGTCAAGGCTAATGTCCCAGAACATTGAGGTATTGGCCATACTAGTCTTTAATCCCCCCAGTTTCCTGGACCTAGAATTTAAAGTGTGTGCATCTGTATTCTGGGCATCCAAAATTGTCTAGAAGGACATGAAAGGCCAAGCTGGGGTGGGAAGATAAATTTTGCTGCAACTAGGTACATTGACATTTCCTAGACACCGATGGATACTTCCAAGCCACCTTGACCTCAAATCCCATGTAACCCCGGATCCTCCTTGCTTGGGCAGCCTTCAATCAGCTATCAAGCTCGAGTTGGCCAGAGCCACCACAAACCCTCCTTCCCCCACTCCACTGCCAGCATGCAGGGAGGGACTTGAGCCAGAGGCCCAGCTGAGGAAAAGGACAGGACATCACATGACTAAGGCCCACCCAGAGGCAGGGGAGAACTTATGTAAGCCGGCCCTGCTGACACAGAATCCCCTGGAGGCACCCAAAGATTTGGACAGGCCGGACTTGGGCCCCAAAGAAAAGCTGGAATCCAGGCCTCTGGCAATTTAGGACTCACTGTTGACCCTGATAGGGGGCTAAAGGGCAAGGTCAGTGTGGAGGAGGGGCACCATCCGAGGTCAGAAAGAGGCAGCTCAGGAAGGGGACAGAGGAAGATGAGGGAAATACACACACACACACACACACACACACACACACACACACACAAGCACGCACGCACGCACACATGCACACAGGTAGCCCAAGGCCTCAACAGTCCCTGAGCACCCTGACCATCCTACCCTCAAGAAGATGGCACTACTATCCTCAGACCAACTGTAGACAAAACTCAGGGCCTCTCACAAGTCTGGAATGGCTCATAACATAGCTTGGCATTTCCTAAATGTACACACCATTACGCAGAAATCTCAGCTATCTTATTTTTGGTTGTCGGTCATGAGGTTTGAACTCTGGGCCTGTGCGTAGTCCCTCAGCTCCTCAGCTAAAGGTGAGTGCTCTACCACTGGAGCCACAGTGCCACTTCTGGCTTTCTGGTGGTTCACTGGAGATAAAGTCTCACAGATTTTCCTGCCCAAGCTGGCTTTGAACCGCGATCCTCAGATCTCAGCCTCTACCATCCCACACATGCTGCAATTCATCCAGTCCCTGCCTGCCACAGGCCACGAGCTCTAGAGTTCTTGGTAATGCACTGCCCACTGTGCTGTGGCTTCACACTGGGGTAAACCTGTATAGTGAGGCCAGCACCTGTTCTCCCAACCACAGCACCCCTACTACTTCACCAACTCTTACAAGCAAAGAACGGGTGGCTTTCTTTCTTTCTTTCTTTCTTTCTTTCTTTCTTTCTTTCTTTCTTTCTTTCTTTCTTTCTTTCTTTCTTTCTTTCTTTCTTTCTTCCTTTCTTTCTTTCCTTCTTTCTAACTTTCTTTCTTTCTTTCTTTTGGGTTGGGGGCTTGAACTCAGGGCTTGGCTATTGTCTCTGATGTCTATTATTCCTCAAGGCCAGTGCTCTACCACTTGAGCCAAAGCTCCATTTCCAGTTGGATTGGAGATGAGGTTCTCGTGGTACTTTCCTGCCTGGGCTGGGAAATGAGATCCTCTGGATCTCAACCTCCCAAGTGGCCAGGATGACAGGCGTGGGATGACAGGTGTGAGCCACCTGCACACAGCTTAAGGTGTGTTGTCCTTCAGAATTTCCAATAGTCCGCCTCTAGACGCTACCACCTAGACACTCCTCTACATCCCTCAGGGACAGCAAAGGGAGGCTGAGAATTTGGGTAGGGCCATAGGCTTTAAAGGGCCCCTCCACATCACTAGCCCTCTCTAAGTTCCCATCTGCCACCTCTGGATGAACTGGTCGTCCAGGGAAGATCAGAACCTGTATCCCCCCGCACCACCCAACAGGTACCTGCGGATTTCTGGGGCCAGCTGCTCCATGTCCTGGTGGAAGACGTTGGGAGGTTTGCTGATAACTGGGCCCAGGTGTGCTCAGGGCAGAAGAGTGTCCAGCTCCCCTCTGTCAAAAAGGAGACACAAAGCATGGATGGATCTACTAAGAGCTTCAGGGCATAGACATCCACATGTCACTAAGGTCCCTTGGAGAACTGTATCGGGACAATCGCGCACATCTATACCAAGACTCACACAACTGTACCGAGTCTCTCACCTGCAGCCCTGGCTAGAAATGAACATGCTCTGCTATGCTATCCATCATCTGCAGCACTTTGCTCTCTGTGTTTCCTGTCAGATCCTCCTTCTTAAGCAGGACCCCCTTTTCAAGTGCTGTCTCCAAGAAGCCCCTTTTGATCACCTTGGCAGAGCTGGAGCCTCTCCGCTCTGCAGGCTGCCGGCTTTGTCACACTCTGCCTTCTGACCAGTGTGGGTTGAGAGTGCACAAAGGGGCAGGCCTGGGTTCCACTACTGGATTTCTGAAGGCCCTGATACACCACACAGAGACAGGTGTTTTATCACACTCCGTGAGAGGGCACTCGAAGCCCAGGCAGTCTGTGGTGATAAGACAGGGCCATTTTTTTGTGTGGGCTTGAACTGAAGATCTGGGAGCAGACTCTCTGAGTTTTATTGCTCAAGGCTGGTGTTCTACCTCGTGAGCCACAGCTCCACTTCTGGCTTTTTGATGGTTCCATGGAGAGTAGAGTCTCACGGGCTTTTCAGCTTATGGTTCAAATAGTGATCCTCAGATCTCAGCCTCCTTAGTAGCCAGTATGACAGGGATGAGCCTGAGCCCCAGGTGACAGACACCAAATGCTTTTTTTTGCTCTTGTTTATCTCCAGTCAACTAGCAAGCCCAAGTTAAAATAATCAGTTACTGGGGATCAAAACCCTTTCCTATGTCAGTTAATCCCAAGAGATAAAGTGTCTTTGGAAAAGGCTAGTCTGAGTTGGCTAGGGGTATTTGTGTGTGTGTGTGTGTGTGTGTGTGTGTGTGTGTTTGTGTGTGTGTGTAAGTGTCAGGGATATCTACCCTTATCTCTGTGGTGCCTCATCCTCCAAGTAGGGAGTGCATAAAGGATCCTGACCCCAAGGAAGGTGGATGGGCAAGGGTACTTAAGGTAATATCCAGGGGGATGATCCGAATTCTGTCCTGCAACCAAAGCCTGGACAGATAATGGAGAGAAGGAGAGGTTTAGGGGAACATCAAGGGAAGCCCCTTACCTTTGGCTAGAAGTACCAGCCAGCTAGAAGACTGAATCCATCTTTCTTGATAGTCAGATAAAATGTGTACACTGTTCATTTATTTTATTATGATTGTGTGAGCCTTAGGGCTTGAATTCAGGGCCTGGGTGTTATCCCTAAGCTTCTTTTGTTCAAGGCTGAGGCTCTACCACTTGAGCTACACCACAACATCTGGCTATTTTGTGTGTGGGTTTGGGGGAGAGAGGTGGTTTATGGGTGATAAGAATCTCACGGACTTTTCTGCCCGGGCTGGCTTTGAGTCAAGACCATCAGTCCTCAGACTACTGAATAGCCAGGATGATGGGTGGGAGCCACAAGCTCCTGACCGTCACCATCCATTTATAATCCCTTAGGCCCAGTGCTGTGCCACCCACACTGCACCTCCTTGTTGGGAGTGGGAATTAGACTTGAGTGGGTTTGATACTTCAACAGCCTACCTATCTTTGAGCATTGTTCCAGGTCAGTCTGATGGCGGCTTCCTCCTTATCCACAGCAATGACTTGGCTCTGTCACAAGAACAAATGTCCCCCAGGAGGTGTCAGGTCTGGGGTCTTTCCTCTGTACCCCACCCCCCTAACCGAAATGAACATCTTTCCTGCCCAAGCTGGCTTTGAGTTGAACCGTGATCCTCAGATTTCCACTCTTGAGTACTTAGGATGATAACCATGAGACACTGGCACCTGGCCAAAGATACTTTTCCAAGCCTGTCATCCTATCCCCTCAGGAGACTGAGATATGAGGACTGAAGTTGGATGCAGCCTTCTCAGCAAAGTCCATGAGAACTCTTATCTCTAATTAAACACCCAAAAAAATTGGAAGTGGACCTGTGGCTCAAATGGCAGAGTGCTACCTTTGAGCATAACACAAGGGATGGGACCCAGGCCCTATTTATAAACTTTTTCTAGCATAGACCTACCCAAGAAAGGGAAGCAGGTGGGCACACGGGAGCTCAAAGCTCATACATAATACTCAAGACTCACAGAATAGACCTCATCCTATGTCCTAGATTATGTCAGTCTTAGATGGGACTGACCATGCATCAAGTCAGGACATTCAAGTACAATCGCATACTGAGGATCCCGTGACCTCATCAAGGCCTCAAGATCCCTCGACACTGGGCAGTCAGTTGAGGTATAGTTATCCAGCCACAAGATATGGGATTGAAAGGATTTCTTGGCTAAGGGATGCAAACTGAAGGGCTGTAGGTCCCTCTCTCAGGAAGGAGAAAAGACCTATCCATCCCAGGAATGTTCCTGGGTTGTGAGTATCCTCAATGAAACAACCCTGCTCAGAGTTCAGCGCCTCTGGTTTTCCCACCACCCAGCCCTGCCCCACCTTCAGTCGGCCCTCTCTGAATCCTAAATCTGCCATCTAGACTAAAGTTTGAGCCAGCAAAGGGACCCACCTCTATCTCTGAGAATGGCAGTCACGGGACCCTACAGGAAGTCTTGGGGCAACATGGGTCTGACTTCCACCCTCATTCTCTGGATGTCCTGTGCCAGTGGCAGGCTTACCTCTGTCTCTGGTCGAGGAATGAACACTGGGGGTGTCATCTTCAGATTGAGCCAGCAAAAGTTCCAGTCCCCAAGGATGTACCACACAGGCATCTAGCAGTGGATGACAGCCAGCTGGTCAATGGTGAACCCAAAGTGCCAGGACTTTTAACAGCCATGTGGCTGGGTCAAAGTCTTTATCACTGATGGTCTAAGTTGATAGGTGAGGTCATGGCTCCAATGGCCTGACACACCTGACCTGGGATCATCCTCCCTCTTCATCTTCTTGCTTATCCCTTGACACCCCACTCTTGACACTCCCTCAGCCTATACCTCCCTATACTTTGGACAATTTCTTCTTATCTGACTAGAAAATAAACTCGGTGGGCCAGGGGAGACTGAAATTTGGTGACACCCCCTGAGCCGTAGGGTCTACCCAAGGTTGTTTCCCTCTGCAGTTGGCGACCACATAGCTCCTGGATGTCATGAAGTTGCTAAGGTGTCCGTGGCTTGGTCCTACATACTGGCTTTATGCTTTGAAACTGTCCCCACAGAGATTGTGAATGGTTGGCTCCCTTGATCCAGGGACTCCAAACCAAGGCTTGTATGTTCCGTTCTTCCTTCCTTTCCTCCTTTTCTCCCTTCATCCTTCCCTCCTCTTTCTCTTCCCTTTCTTTGTGTCACTCCTGGGCCTTGAACTCAGAGCCTGGGTGCTGTCCCTAAGCCTTTATACTCAAGGCCAAGAGTCTACTGCTTGAGCCACTCATCCACTTCTGGCGTTTTCTTTTTGGTAGTTTGTTGGAGATAAGAGTTTTACAGGCTTTTCTTCCTGGGACTTAAGCCTCAGTCCTCCCATCTCAGCCTCCTAAGTAGCTAGGATGACAGGTGTGAAGCACCAGCATCCAGCTCAAACCAAGATTTCTTCATGTGCTGTGGAACCAGAACTGGAACATTTCATCGTCTATGATTCCTGGATCTGGCACTCACTGTAAAGGTTTGTTGGATAAATAAATGAGCATCTCTCTACGACAATATTACAGAAAACTCCCATCTAACTCAGGTAAGCATCCTGGGGGTGGAGGGGTTAGTGGGGGCGGTGTTGAAGCCTGAAGTAGCTTTTCCACAGTTCTCCCTCGTCCCACTTCCTGCCCTCCTGGAGCCACTGCACTTAACTCTTTTGGCTCTGAGGATGTGAGCAACGATGTACTCGCTGGATTCTGGGGCTCTGTGATGCCTCTCTTCTCAAAAATCTTTGTCCAGCGGCTAACCCACAGTTTGGCACTCAATTCTGCCCTCAGGTGTGAATGAGGCACGTGAGGTGAAAGCCTGGCTCAAGGGGCCTCCTCTCCTCCTCCTGGGGCCAGACAGGATGGTCTACCACATCCGGCCCTCAAGTTTCATGTTGCAGAGAAAGGATCCTTGAGGCTTCCCGGTTCTCTGAATCTCCCAGATTCCAATGCAGTTCTGGGAATCGTCTCTGCTTACAGCTGGCAACCTGGGGATTGCGAGGTGAACATCTCTGCTCCCCATGAAGTCCTTGACTGTGGTGGTCACCCTAGAGAGAACCAGAGGAGAATCAGCAGCTGCTGGAGGAAGGCAGTCAAAGCAGGATGTTCATGACAGGAGATGATCTGGCTTGGGAACTCTGCCTATGCTGCCTTGAACATCATTGTTTGGCAGCTGAAATGGTCAGGCTAATTTGACCCATAATCCCAATCATTAGTAGTAATTGACAGCTTAAAGAAAAAATCCTGGAAAAGCTGGCATTTCAGTTGTCCCAATCAAACTTTAAGGCTTCCAAAGTCAGTGGTCCCCTTTTCCTTCCAGACAGCCTACAGCAGGTTACAGAAACAGGCATTCAGACAGCCCTAGCTAACTGCCATGGCCTGATACTGTGCAGGCTTCAGCAGGGAGAACACACTTGCCTACCACTGCCCAGCTGCAAACGGCACAGGCAGGACACAGATTGGAGTCTACAGGACTCCAGGGAGGACTGCCCACCGGGGCACTGCCCTAGGAGGGAATCCATGCCACCAGTGGGGGCCTGGAACCCCTGCCCAGATGCCCATGGACACCGCCAAAGCCCTGAGTAAGGTTCCCCTCTCATCCTTGTTTGTGGTGAACCATCTGCTATGTCACACCATTCGCCACCCACCAGACCCTCCTAGCTTCACATCTTCTGCCATACTCCACCCAGCTCATTCCCTAATTATGTTTGGCAGACACATTCCCAACCCTTGAATTAGCTCCAACTCTACACACCAGAGCAGGTTGTCTGGCTGTATGAATGTGGCTGTGGTCACACTTGCCTCACCAGCCTGAACACAGAAGTACAGGTGTCCACTCTGATCTGTGATTCACACAGACTTCCAAGGGGAGACCCACGCAGACCCAGCAGCTATTGTGAGCTACAGGAAAGGGGAAGGGAGAGGTGGAAAGGAACATCTACTGAAACCTTCCCCAAACTATTCATGTAACGTTGAAGGAGAAAATAAAAATTGTGGCTGGGATCATACTTGGCATTGATGACAAAAGAACAATACACATACACACAAATAAAATGCTTTTGCTCTTTTTAGACATGGTGACTTAAATATGTTTCCATTGTTCTCATCTCCCTGCTCTCCCAACACACACACACACACACACACACACACACACACACACACACACACACACACACACACACACACACAATCCAGACCTGTGACAGAAGACTGCAATTTGCCAACTGATCACTCACCTGAGCACAGTCATGCTGTACAAGTTGAAAGATGATCTCTCTCCCACCCTCCCTCTCTCCCTCCCTTTCTCTCTCTCTCTCACACTCTCTCTTTCTCTCTCTCATACAAACATACACACACACACACACACACACACTCACACACACACACACAGATTCAGAACAGTGCCTCTCCTGAGTTTGTCAGTTCCTCATCTGGGACAATGTACAAGCTGGGGCATGGGGTTCCCTTGTCAGAACCAGGGGATCCCACCAAAGGGGAGTACCACTCTAATAAAAAAGAACCACCCTGCCTCTCCCTTTCTCCAGGGTCAGAATCTTCCTCTTGGGAACAACAAACCTTAATTCCACATAAACCAAAACCCTAGGCCAGGATGCTGGAAAAAGGAGTGCTGAGACAGGTGGCTCCTCAGAGCCAGGACAGATAACAAGCAGGAGTTCATGGTGCCCCCAGAGGGGTGTATGACCTGGGGTGGGGGCGGTGTTGGGGAAATGGATGGGCTCCTAAATGTTACATACATGGATGGACTTCCTGCTTCCAGTCTAGATGCTTCTGGGTGACTTGGCGCATTCTTGGGGAGGATGAGGAGACCAGATGGACCGGGAGCAAGAGCAGATTCTGGCAGAGCTGGGAAATGTGATCACCCTGTGAGAACTGATGACAGCTGGGGTGGGAAGAATAGGTTGGGTGTGGGTGAGAGGGGGTGTGTTACTCCCAGATATTCATCTTCTATCTGACCCCCAGTGTCCTCACCTCCGTAGTGGGCTCTTCTGGGACCCTCCTCAGGTGAAAGGGTGACCGAGCATAGAGGACAAGGGCTCACACACCAAGGGGGTCTATCTTCTGCATCCAACACCCCCACCGCAAGAAAAAAGGAAAAGACCTGAGAAGGCAGGTTTAGAGATGCTGCTCCCCACCTCTGACTGAAGCCACCAGGTTCCTACCAAGGTGAGGAAGGGTGCAGATGGGTGGCTGTGTGGCTCCATTAATCCAGGCCAGGAGCTCTCTGGTGCCCTCTCCTAACCCAACCCTGCATCTTCCCGTTTCCTGGGACACTGGCCACTAGGGACATGTGAGGGATCCTCGGGTTGCCACCCACCTCCAAACCCCCACCCTTGGGGTGCATTTGCGGCAGAGCCAGGGTGTATTGTGGGATGCAGGGGAGGCACAGGTGGGACAGGAGAGGGGAGGCAGGAGGCACAGGTCGTGTCCAGGTCCGCAGAATGGGGGAGGCTATGGGGGCGGGTCGAGGGGTTCACTGAGCAATGGGGTCCCAGGGTGTGGGCCCGCAGGGTGGCCACTCACGTGTGCTGCTGGGAGAAGCTGTAGGCAGCAGCTCTAGGTGTGGCAGGCCCGGAATCCAAGGACCAGGGACCTGGACCGGGTCACTGAAACAAGCCAGCCAGGGGTGCGTTATCTCAGCTGGGCAACTGAGAGAAGCTCCCCGGGTCTAGGCCAGCAGTGCCATTTTTGAAACGCGGCACCTTGGGGAGGGTCGGGGAGGGAGGGGCGGGATCTGAGGGTGCATGGTAGGTCAAGTATGGCCTCTAACTCCCCCTCAGCTGCAGACAACTCAGCTCCTGCCTCATCCACAGCCAGACCTGTTTCCGCCAATGCCGCCATCACCCCTGCCACTGCTGCCTACAAGGCTGCCTCTTCAGCTGCCTCCTCCTCAGTGACCTCCTCCTCTGTGGCCACTGCCACCACCATGGTAATTGGAACCTTGGACTTGGGACAGCTCATGGCCACCACGCCACCATGGGGCTGCTTGAGGGAATGTGTCTGCTGTGCTAGCTCCTCATGCTCTGAGCTCCCAGTCAGGACCTTCACTTTAACTGAGGCCTCAGCCAGCCACTGAAGCCACTTCCTCTCCTACATGTACTTACTCCTCTCTGCTCTCTCTCTGCTTCCACTCCTCTTGCGGGCCACTTCGACCCCTCCACGCATGTCTGCCTGCCACTGAGAGCCCCTGGCCACTGCTACCACCACAGTGAGCTTCCTGTGCCCTGCCTCCTCCTCCCCTCGGCCCTACCCCCTGCTCTCCTCAGCCCCGCCACCTACCCCCCTCAGCCCAGCCCCCTACTCCCCTCAGCCCCTACCCCTACCCCCCTCAGCCCCGTCCCCTACCCCCCTCAGCCCCGCCCCCTACCCCCCTCAGCCCCGCCCCCTACTCCCCTCAGCCCCGCCCCCTACTCCCCTCAGCCCCACCCCCTACTCCCCTCATCCTCGCCCGCCACCCTTGCCTACAAGAGCAGCCCCGCCTGGGCTCTAAGGCTTCCAGGCCATGGGAATTGCAGCCTCACCACAGCACAGCACTCCTCACCAACCCTAACACTTGCCCAGGGAATCAAATCTCCCCTCAGCCCCACCACTGCAGGAGACTCTCCTCCATTCCTCTCCACTCCACACATCAAGCAGGTACACGGTGTGTGTGTGTGTAGGTGTGTGTGTGTGTGTGAGTGAGAAAGAGAGAGAGAGAGGGAGAGAGAGAGAGAGATTGTTGGGGATAACTACCTCAGAACAAAGCACCCTTTGGGATGACTCAGCACACAGAACACTTCAAAAAATAGCACAAAGCACCCTGTATAAAGGACTCAGCACAGTTTGCCCTTTGAAGGACTTAGCATATAGTAACCTTTGGGATAACTCAACATACAGCTCCCTTTGAAGGAGGAAGTCCATAGCATGCAGTGTATAGGACTCAGTTCATGGCACGCTTTGAAAAACTCAGCACGTAGCATGCTTTTCCAGGACTCAGCACATACACCCTGTGTTAAGGCTCCACACACACCACTCTTTGAAGGGCTGAATATGTAGCACCCTGTGTAAAACATTCAGTGCACAGCACCCTTTACAAAACTCAGCACATAGCAGAGTTTTGAAGGACTCAGCATATACCACCCTGTGGAAGGGCTCAGCACACAGCACCATTTGAAGGACAGTACAGAGCACCCCATATAAAGGACTCGGCACACAGCACTCTAATAACTCACCCCATCCCATTCTTCTCAAGGAGGCAGTACATTGCACTCTTTGGGATGACTCAGCATACAGCCCCCTATGAAGGACTCAGCAAAAGTACCCTGTGTAAAGGACTCGGCCCACAGCACCCATTGAAAAATTCACCTGTCCCTCCCTTCTCAAGGGCTCAGTACATAGCACCCTTTGGGATGAATTAGCACACTGTACCTTTTGAAGGACTCAGCATAAAGTACATTGTTTAATGGGCTCAGCACACAGCACCCTTTGAAAAACCCAGCACGGCCCACTCTTCTCAAGGACTGATAATATAGCACCCTTTGTGATGACTCAGCACACAAAATGCTTTTTGAGGACTCAGCACAAAACCCTCATGTGGGAAGGACCCAGAAAACAGCACCCTGTGAACGACTCAGCACATAGCTGTATGTCACAAGTTCAGCTGTCATTAGAATTAAGGTGCTCTCTTCTGTATCACTATTCTTCAGAAACACTTCACAAATCCTACTAGTTCACCTTTAGCTAACCTATGTTTTATGGGGGAGGGTCAGCTGGGGGTCTTGAACTCACAGCGTGGGGGCCCTGTTTCTGAGCTCTTTGGTTCAACGTTAGAGCTCAACCACTGCGGCGAACGCCTTCTCGGCCAGCGAGGAAGAACGACCACCACACCAGGAGTCGTCTCAGATCACACTTTATTGGAGAGCCTTTTAGTTGAAGGGAGAGCTTGAGCGCAAGAGAGCGAGCAAGGAAATGCAGCCGCTTATATAGGGTTTGGAACACGGGTCGCTTCAGGATTGGCTGTCCGCCTTCTACCGTCACCAGGTGCCACGGGATTGGCTCAGGATTTACAATGGTGGCGCATGCGCAAAGCTAGGGACCCGCAGTCCCGCCAAGCACTGCCTAATGTGGAGTTGTTTACCTCTAAGCTGAAAGGAAGTGGGCGCCATCTTGTAATGGCGTTTGTCCCGGCTCCCTGCAAACCACTTTGACACACGGCTCCAATTTTGTTTTTTTGGGGGGAGGTTGTTCATTGACAGGCCTTACAGTGATCAGGAAGGCCAAGTTGGAGTGTCCATGGTCAAAGGCTCTTAGCTTGGCCTTGAGCTGACCTCTCCGTTCCTTGTGCCCCTGGAAGCCGGGCCTCCTGGAGCTCTCTTGGCTTAGGATAGAACAGATCTGCTCTGGAATCAGCATTCAGGGTGGGCAAAAGTCAGCTTGGCCCTGGTCACTTCCCCCAATTGAACTCTAGATGACGGTAGTCCCCCACGATGGCACGGGGCCACATGTCCCGCATCTGGCTACAAGGGGGCAGGAGTCACCCACCATAGGGATTGTACCTGCGACTTGTGTTTACTCTTGCTTCCCTGGGTCCCCATCATGCTTCGAAGCCACCCTGGACAGGAATGTACTTGAGAGTCTTACCTACAATTAATCATCAAAAAGCAAGTGGGCTGTGACTCAAGTAGAAGAGCACTAGCCTTGAGCAAGAAAACTCAGGGATAGAGCCTAGGCCCTGAGTTCACACACACACACACACACACACACACACACACACACACACACACAAACACACCACATAAATGCAAAATCAGAGATTTCTACACTGCAATCTTTGGGTATCCTCTACCTTTTCCCCACTAAGCCTGGTGGATGTTGACCTAGGTGTTTGATGCATCCAACACCAGCTGGTGTCTTTAATTTTGGGGAACAGAATGGCTAGAACATCAGCCTTCCCCCATCCCAGCTCCTTGACTGGGTCTAGGTCCATCCAGGCCCTTTGGGGCTCCTTATACAGAATAGCCAATATGCCGTCAAAAGGCATCACATGCTGGGCACTGATGGCACATGCCTGTCATCCTAGCTACTCTGGAATTTGAGATCTAGAGGACCTCGGTTCAAAGCCATCTTGGGCAGGAAAGTATGTGAGACTCTTATACTCAATGAACCATCAGAAAACAAGAAGTGGCACTGTGGTTTCAGTGGTGGAGTGCTAACCATGAGAAAAAGAGCTCAGGGACAGTGGCCAGGCACTGAGTTCAAGCCCCAGGACGGGAAGAACAAATCTTTGTTGGAGGCTTGTTTTCCCTTTGAAAACTATTCATTCTTTGTGATAAGCATAACATGGGCATCTTCCCTGGCCACGAATGGCCCATTAGATGTCCCTTGAATATGGGCCACCTCCCTGCAGCCTCTCCCCTACCTGAACCGGAGTTTACCCTACCCATCACCTGGAGATGGAGGCCTGAGAGAAGGCCACCTGGCCACCTACTTGTGGTGGCTGCTGAGGTTTTTGAGAGTCAGTATGTCACATAGAGAGTCATCATCTGCATCAGTCTACAGAAGAAAGGGAGGGAATACTCCTCGCCTGAGCCTGTGAGCTGTGGGTGATCTGCATGTGTGCCTTCTGCGGCAGAATGTCCTCTATGGGGTAGGGTACCCTGACCTGTCCTTTGGCAGTTTCCACACTACTTTGAAGTGGCAATTCTTCAAAACCTTTTTGCTCCTTCCTCATTTTGACCACCGTGGAGCCTGAGGTGTCTGACGCGGTGATGGTGGTGGGGGACTCAGCCTGGGTCGGCATCTGGTGCCTGTTGTCCATGCCTTCCCCTGAGAGGAACCACAGGGGCTCCCACAGCTCTCTCCTCTTCATCTTCTCCTGGGACAGCCAGCACATGTGCTCAGCTTTCTCCTGACATCTGCTCTTTACACGCAACGAGGGAGTCCTCGATGGTGCGGATGTGTGCCAACAGCTGGCTGCATCGATGGTGGAGCTCATCCGCTGGACTCCGGAAGTCCACCTGAACAGCCAGGTCGTGGACAAAGCAGATTTTCTTCTCGGATGCCCACGTGTCCTGCTTCCCATCCTCGTGTATGCTGTGGTGCCAGGTCACAGGGTGGGGGGTCAGTGGCTCTAGCTTTCTCTGGCACTGAGCTGCCAGGTGGACTGGGCACCTGCAAGGGGGCTGCCACTCTTGGTGCAGGAGTTTCCCCCTGTGGATTTCAGCCATGGAGAGCGCCCCCAGATCCACATCCCTCTCGGTTTGGGGGATGTCTCCATCCTCTACGATGGTCACGTCTGGGGGAGTTGCCTCATCACCTTTTGCTTCTCCAGGGCTCTCAATTTTCCCTTCCACAGGGAAAGCCAGGAAGCTCAGCTGGGCCTGCAGTCTCTCCTCCTGTGGTCTGGTCACTTTCAGGCACTTGAGGGTGTCCTGCCACTTTGGGGGCACCACCTGGTCCCGACATTTTGTGGGGCCTGCACTTGCTTCAGCTGCTCCAGCAGCTGGGTCTGCCTCTCTAGGTGCTGCTGCAGGGCCTCCTTCTCAGAGCTCAGCTGCTCATTGGAGGTGATGTGCAGCTCACAGGTGGCTCTGAGCTCCTGCAGCTGGGCCAGGGACTGCTCCTGCCCCTCCTGCAGCTCCCAAGCTGCTTGGCTTTCTCTCTCAGCCACCTCTTTCCATTCCTGTATCTTCTCCACTGTGTGGTCCAGCTGTTCTCACAAATGTTTCTTTACCTGCTGCTCTGAGTCCAAGATGCTGGCTACCTTCTCCTTCTCACTGCTCATCATGTGGAGAGTGTCCCACAGCAGGGCCAGCTGTTCTTCCATCTGTCCATTGCACACATGCGCATCGTGGGATCTTGCAGCTCTTCTGCTGATCCTTGGCCTTCTCCTACAGACTCCACAGTTGCTTCTGCTGCTCCGTGTTCTGGAAACAGAGTCTTTGGTTTTGCTGGACCTGGATGTGAAGTTGTTCCTCCAGGTTTTTCAACTCCATCTGCTTGCAATAGGCCTGGGCTTGCACCTGCCGCTTGACCGGAGGTGGTCCCGAAGGGGGCCATGCTCTGCCAGCTTCCTTCTCAGTTCCCCCAGCTCCTTCTCTAGGTCAAACACCTGCCTTGACCCTCGATTCTTCTCCTCTGTCAGTTGGTTCACCCACTAGGTCAGCCGCTGGGCCTCCTCCTTCTGCACGGACCTCTCAATGCTCAGGTCTTCTTTGAAGGTGTCTCTCTCTAGATTCGCTGCAGTCACCATCCAGCTCAGGTTGTCCAGTAGTCTCGTTAGTACCTCACGCCCTGCCAGCGCTTCTTGGAACTTGTAGATTCTGCTCTTCATGTTGCTCCACTGTGTCCATATTGCTTCCAGCTTCTCCTGTAACTCAGAGTTCACTTGCTCCAAGTCATTGAAGCTTCTGATCTTTTCCTCGAGCTGAAGGGTCATATCATTCAGCTGTTCAAAGAACACTTCAGTTTCATTCTGTGAGCAGTGACCACAGAATCCACCATCTCTACCCCTGCCATGTGCTGCTCTGCGGTCTACAGGCAGCTGGTGAGAGCTTCATGCTCCCTTTCTCTGTCATCAGTCGCCTGCTGCACGTGGGCTGGTGAACATTGTAAATCACTTTCTTCCCAAACCAATCTCTGTATGGGTGCCTTGTAGATCTCTAGCTCCCTTTTCATTGCTGCGTGCAGTTGGGCTATCTTCTCCTCTCTTACTCCCGTTCATCTTGCAGGTTTGTCTTTTCCTACTTCAGTGGTTGGATCTTGGCACAGAGTGCTTTTCTTCTTTTGCTGGGATCCAGGGTGGACACTACATGTCAGTACACCTCTGCAGATCCTTGGTGTTATCGAGACCATTGACACTTTGGACCCTGGTGGCTGTGGCTGTGTCCAAAGGCAGGGGAGGCCCATGGTCAGCATCACATTTGGCTGGACTCTACTTTGAATCACATTCCCCAGTGGTGTTTGTCTTGGGGATCCTTCACTTTTTCATGTTCTTAGTTTTCTTGAATGTTGCAGATCTGTTGGGAGGATTCTTCTGCCAGTGTTTTTGTGGCAATTTCGTGCCCACAGCACTCTCATGGAGTCCTGTTGTTTCAGACATCTGAGCACTGGGAAAGATGGGCTGGCCACTTTTCCAAGGTCTGGGAAATCCTCTATTCACCCACTCACTGTCTAGGACCTCAATTTTCTACTTTACTCTAATGTGGCCTCGAGTATCTTGCTCACCACTCAGCCACCTCTACCTTCCTCAACTGCTAGTAGTGGTGTCAACCAACTGAGGGAATCTAGGTGCTACCAGGCAGCATGGAATGTGGGCGTGTCCACCATTCTTGTTTCCCATTGGTCAGAAAGAAACATGAAAGAATGGGAGTGTGGACGGAATCCTGTGATGCAGGCAGAAAGGGCAGAGTCAAGATGACAGCACCACTTTCACATGAAACTCTGTCCAGTCCAGTTGAGGTCATGAGGGTGACCTGCTTTAGCTGGATGGCTGCACAGATTGTTGTGTATGACTGTTTGTTGCCAGTCCCTGACCTTGAACTCAGGATCAGGGCACAGTCCTTAAGCTGCTTTTGCTCAAGGCTAGCCCCCAACTAGTGAAGCCACATGGCTGTACTTCTGGCTTTGTTGGCACTGAAGTTGGACAGGGGTCTCAAGGACTTTCCTGCCTAGGGTGACTTTGACCATGATCCTCCTATCACAGCCTTGTAAGTATCAAGGATTGCTGAGAGCCATTGGTGCCTGCCTAATCATCGATGTTGCTGATGTTCTTGGACAGACCAGTGATTTCCTTATCCTCGGGTTTAAGTGGTGAGAACTGGAGCCCACATCCTGGTCCTGCCACCTCCAAATGGCAGGTGATCCTAAAAAACTCAATCCTATCCATATAAATACCAATGGCATGTGATATATGTGATTGAATGGGCAGTTCTTGAATGATTCTAAGATAAAATTATACACAATTATATTATAGGACACTGATCAATTTTAATTAATACTTTATGAAGCATTTAAATAATCACATTCATTAAATGGAGGCAGAATCAAATACCTAAGAATTGGACATCACATAGTATACAGCTGCCATTTTTTTCTGTCAGGACTGGGATCGGAACTCATGGTCTGGGTAACTCTTTTGCACTGTGTGGAAAGGGGAAGCTCGCCTCCTTGAAATCATGAAATTCAAGTCTGTTCCTTAGACCTGAAATCGATCCCCAGCACTAGAAAACATCCTATTCATGTACATTTTAAATATATGATTTATATTTATATACATAGGTTGACTCTGTATAGCTTTCAGTGTATTCATTTTTATTTTTTGTTTTATTCATGTATAGGCCATTTATTTTATTGACTATTATGGCACATAGAACATTGATTCCCTAGGATATAGGTCTGCATATATGTTCCGCTGCATACCTGACTCCTAGGACTTTAACACAAAAGGAAAACGTTTGTCACAATCAGCTTCTTACTCCACGATTCATTTTTTGGGAATGCTGGCATCTGAACTACGGCCTACAAGGCCCAATTCATGAATGCGTGAGTGTCAACACTCCATCCTGGGCAAACTGAGATGACAGGCAGTTCCAAGGACCTTAGATCGAGCCCCAGGGTTTTACAAAATAAGAACAGACTGACACGCAGATGGTAGTATGCTAATAAATATATATCTTTATAGAGTGTCAGACATGTCTACACATTATTCAGTTATGTAGACTACATTCCTACCAATTCTTTTGTATTTATTATGCCTCCATGTAATTAATGTTATTGTTTTCATCCTTAATAAACTATTAAGTAAATCAGTGTCCTGAAATTATTGTGTCTCTGTAAGAAATAGTATTCTTTTAATGCTTCATATTAAATAAAATCAGTCTACTGAAATCATGATTTCTAATTTTATACGAGTAGTATTCATGATCAGCTCATTCAACTGTGCCATTGATAACATTCCATCACTATTACTGTGGATGGGAATGAGTCTCTTAGGATCTCTGCCCTCTGGACGTGACATTAGTGGGATTCAACACTAGGCCTACATTGCCTTGCGAGACTATGGCTTCCCCAATAGCCCGCCATCCTTCAGCAATGCAAGGTGAAGTACCCTTTGGAGCCATGTCATTCAGACCAAATGGTCACAGTGCAAAGGAATAAACTGTAAAAATGCAATCGTGCCACTTTTTTGGGGGGAGGGTTTGGTCATAAGGCTTGAACTCTGGGCCTGGGCACTCTGCCTGGGGTCTTCAGCTAAAGGCAAGCACTCTACTGCTTGAGTCACAGCGCCACTTACAGTTTTCTAGTGGTTTCTTGGAGATAAGTGTATCACGGACTTTCCTCGCTTTGAACCAAGATACTCAGATCTCAGCCTCCTGAGTAGCTAAGATTAGAGGTGTGAGCCACCGGTGCCTGGCTCTGCCACTATTTTCTGTACATATTTTTTTCCCAGCACAAGGGCTGGAGGTCTAAGATCCCAGGATGGGCAGTGGCTCCAACGGCTGCACAGCAGCCTAGTGTGATAGAAGCTGAGGCAGAGTGCCATCACTGAGTTCAAGACCTTGCTTGGCAAAACAAAACAAAACAACAAAAAAAACCCTCCCCCCACCCCCCGCACACACAAAAAAATTTAGCTCACTGGCTTGCAATTCTCGCCATTTTTTTACTTTGGACTTGAACTCAGGGTCTAGGAAACTCTGCAGCACTGTGGACGAAGGGAAGCTCACCAGGCTTGAAGACAAGAAATTCGGGCCTGGTCCCTAGGCCTGAATTCAATCCCCAGCCCTAGAAAACATACTGCTTATATATATTATAAAGATAGGATTTGTACTTACCTATAGATGTTCAGTCCATATTGTGGTTATTGATTGTATTTTTGTTTTATTCATTTATTTACCGTTTATTGACTGTGATGACATGCATTCCATTTATTATATTGATGACATCCCATCACATAGTATCTGAATTTGTAGACATTTTCTCCATCATGTCTGACACCCAGAACTCTCAGAGAAAAGGAAAACAGGTGTCACACTCTGCTTCTTATTCCATGATCCAAACGTTTGCAGTGCTGGGATCTGAACTCACGGCCTAGCAGACCCAATTCATGAATGGGTGTGTCAACACGGCCACCTCTAGCCAAGGAAGCTGCCAGTCAGTTCCCAGACCCTGAGATTGAGCTCCAGGGGTGGACAAAGTAGCCATACATGGATAGGGATGTGGTATATATCAATAAATATATATTTGTATAGAATTCCAGAGACATCAACCTATGATTCAATGACATCAACTATATTCCTACGAACTCTTAGGTATTTATTATGCCTCCATTGAAGGAATAGTATTGTTTTCACGCTTAGTAAGCCATTCATTAAGATCAATCAACATCTTAGGATCATTGTATATAATTTTAGACTAGAATGATGCCCGCAGAAACTTCTCATGCATTCATGAGTTTGCTCACATTCCATCGTTATTCCCATGCATAGGAACGAGTCTGGTGGGAAGTCCCCCCATTGGTAGGTATCAGGACCAGGATTCAAAATCAGGGCCTATAATGACATATGAGCCTGTGGCTTACCTGATAGTCTGCTAGCCACGGCCAATGCAAAGTGAAGTACCCTTTGTAGCCGTGTAATTTGGACCCAGGTTGGTCACCATGCAAAGGAATAAAATGTAAAAAAATCCATCCGGTGGCTATTTTTCTGTGTGGGTTTTTTTTTTTTTTACTCCTGCAAGGCTTTAGGGCCTAGGATCACAGGGTCGACTATGAGCCTATGGCAGCCTACCTGCCTAAAGTGATCGAACCTGAGGCAGGGTTGCCATGAAGTGAGTTCAAATCCTTTGGTTAGCAAAAAAAAAAAAAAAAAAAAAAAAACCTAAAAACTAATAAAGCACTCTAGTTCAGAATTCACACCAGATTCCAACTCAGGTCTAGGTAACACTATAGCACTGTGGGGGAAGGGGAAGCTTACCATCCTTGAAGACTACAAGGTCAGGCCTGCTCCTAGGGCCTAAATTGAAGCCCCAGCACTGGCAAAAATCATATGCCCATCTATTTTAAACATAGGATCTCTATTCACATACATTCGTTCAGTACAATTATTCTTTTTATTGTGTGTCTTAGTCATGGATGCATTTTGTTTATTGAGAATGATGACAGATATAACTGTGCTAGCATGGATGACAATCTATTCCCATGTCTATAGAGTTGTTTAAGCCTTCTCCATCCTAGTAGAGACCCAGAACTTTCACAGGACAGGAAACAGGTGGACTGATTGGATTGCCACACCTGCATTCCTCTTTTGGCAGTGTTGGGATTTGAACTCAGAGCCTAGCAGGCCCAATTGGAGAAAGGGTCAAGGTGAGGACACCATGATGTGAGCATCTAAGGAACTAAGTGGTTCCCCGGACCTGAGATTGAGCCCTGGGGATAGGGCAGGTGGAGAGCACAATAGTCATCCATTCATAAGCTGAAGATAGTACACATATTTGTTTAGAGTAGGAGAGATGGCGACCTGTGATGGAATCCAATCTACCTTGTGACTACTAATTCTTGGACCTTTCCCGATGCCTCCATTTCATGACTGTGATGATTATGGTCACGCTTCATCAATTCTTCATTAAAAATAATCGATACCCCAGGAATCTTGCCTATCATTTCCTACTCACATCCTGCAGGAACTACTCACTCAAGGATGAGATTGATCACATTCCATGACTCTTCCTAGGTCCGGAAACAAGTATCTCAGGATCTCACGCCAATCCCTCAATGTAGGGGGGCTGACTGGGATTCGACCTCTGGGCCTCTTTGCCTGGATGGTCTGGGGCTTCCCCAACAGCTGCAGGACTTCAGCCACTCCAGGTAACCTTCACTCTGTAGGTCACCTGGTTCAGACCCACCATGGTCACGGTACAAAGGAAAATGAACATAAAAGCACCAGGTCGAACTTCCCACAGCTTTTTTTCCCCTCACAGCTTTCTTTTTTCCTGCAAGCCCTAGGGTCCTAGGATTCAAGGATGGGCTGTAGGTCCAGAGGCCACAGCATAGGATGATCACAGCTGAGGCAGAGTTGCCACTACTTGAGTTTGAGCACCGGGTCTGGTAAAAAAAAAAAAAATATATATATATATATATGAAGGAAGGAAACACCCTAGCACAGAATTCGCGCCATTTTACTGCCAGAGCTGAGATTTGAACTCAGGTCTGGGTAACTCTGTTGCACTATTGGGGAAGGGTAAGCTAACCATCTTTGAAGACTACAAAGTCAGGACTGGTCCCAGGGCCTGAATTGAAGCCCCAGCACTGCCAAAATTCATATGCCCAACTATTTTACACATAGGGTCTCTATTTACATACATAGGTGGAATGCATCATGCTTTCAGTGTAGTTATTCTTTTTATTGTGTGTCTTAGCCAGGGATGCATTTTGTATTTTATTGAGTGTGATGACAGATATAACTGTGCTGACATGGATGACAACCTATACCCATGTCCATGGAGTTGCCTATGTCTTCTCCATTCTAGCTGAGACCAAGGACATTCACAGGACAGGAAAACAGGTCGACCTATGGGTTCTCACATCAGGATTCTGCTTTTGGCAATGTTGGGATTTGAACTGAGAGCTTAGCAGGCCCAATTGGTGAAAGAGTCAAGGGCCTAGCCCCTCAGTTGTTCCCAGGACCTGACAATGAGCCCCAGGGAGGCCAGGATAGGCATAAGTTCATACTTGAAACATAGGATCTGTATTGACATATATGTGTGGGAACATCTTGCATTCGGTGCATTTCTTCTCCTTAATTTATGTCTAATTCATGATGGTATTGTGAACTTTACTGAGTATGGTGACAGATATAACTGTACTGACATGGATGACGACCTGTTCTCACGGTTATAAGGTTGCCTATGCATTCATTCTCCATCCTAGCTGAGACCCAGGACTTCCACATTAGAGGAAATCAGGCGTAATGACTGGCTTCTGACATAGGGATGAATCTTTTGTCAGGCCTGGGATTTGAACTCAGGTCTGGGTAACCCTGTTGCACTGTGAGGGAAGGGGAAGCTCATCATCCCTGAAGATTAGAATGTCAGGCCTGGTCCACGGCCTGATTTGAAGACCCAGCAGTGGACTAAATAACAAGCTTACCTTTTTTAAATATAGGATCTCTATTTACATACAGGTGTGGTATTCATCTTGCTTTCAATGTAGTTATTTTTTTTTAAATTTGAGTCTTATTCATGGATGTATTGTGTATTTTATTGAGTATGGTGTCAGGTATATCTGTGCTGCCGTGAATGACAACCTATTCCCATGGCTATAGAGTTGCCTATATAGCATTCTCCATCCTCAATGAGGTCCAGGACCTTCACAGGACAGGAAATCATGTGGATCCATTGGTTCCTCACATCAGGATGAATCTTTTGGCTGTGCTGGAGTTTGAACTCAGAGCTAAGCAGCAGAATTGGGGAATGGGTCAAGGTGAACACACCAGCCTGTGAGCCACTAAGGTGCTAGGCCATTCACAGAACTGAGCTCGTGCCCCATGAGGGTCAATATACTCATGAAATCATAATTTAATGACAGGAGCTATATTTCCATAAGTGGGTGGGTGGCATCTTGCATTCAGTATACTCATTCTCTTGATTTCATGTCTTATTCATGGATGCAGTATGTATTTTACTGACTGTGATAACAGTTATACCTATGCTGACATTGCTGGCAACCAATTCCCACGAGTATAGAGTTGCCTATATTGCATATTCCATTCTAGCTGAGACCCAGGACTTTCACAGCATAGGAAAACTCGTGCAACCATTGGCTTCTCATATCAGGATGAATATTTTGGTAGTGCTGGGATTTGAACTCAAGGCCGAGCAGGTTCAAGTGGTGGATGAGTCATGGTGAGCACACCAGCGCGTGAGCCACTAAGCATCTAGGTCTTTCCTGGAACCTGAGATCAAGCCCCGGTGGGCGCTATAGTAGTCATAAATTCAGAATTTAAACAGAGGATCTCTATTTCCATACATGGGTGTGCGGCATCTTGGGTTCAGTGTAGTTATTGTCTTTGTCTGGTGTCTTACTCATTGATGTATTGTGTATTTTCTTGAGCATAGGATGACAGATATAACTGTGGTGACCTGGATGACAAGCTATTCCCATGAGTATAGAGTTGCCTATGCATTTTCCATCCTAGCTGCGACCAAGAACTTGCACAAAACAGAAGAACAGGTGCAACGAGTGGTTTCTCACATCAGGGTGAATTTTTCGAAGTGCTATGATTCGAACTCGGGGCCTAGGAGGCCCAACTGCCCAATGGGTCCACATGAGCAAACCTGCCTGTGAGCCACTAAGGAGCTGGTCTGTTCCCAGGAGCTGTGATCAAGCCCCAGGGAGGCCACAAGAGTCCTCAATACATCATGGGATGTATATTCACATCCGTGTGTGGACTGCTTTATGCATTGGGCTTAGTTATCCTCTCTATTTTGTATGCTATTCATGGATGTATTATGTATGTTCTTGAGTATATATGACAGGTGTAATTGGGCTGACATGGATGACAACCTTTTCTCATGGCCACAGGGTGGCCCATGCATTCTCCATCCTAGCTGAAACCCAGGACTCACACAGGAAATCAGGTGCAACGTCTGGCTTCTGACAGGATGAATATTTGGCAATGCTGGGATCTGAACTCAGCACCTAGCAGGCCTAATAAGCGAATGGGTCCACATAAGCACACCAGCCTGTGAGCTACTAAGGAGCTAGGCCATTCCCAGGACCTGAGATCGAGTCCTAGGGGTAAGGCAGGGGGAGCACAATAGTCATCCATTCATCAGCTGAAGGTAGTAAGCAAATAAGTACATATCTGTATAGAGTAGGAGAGATGGAGACCTGTGATTGAATCCAATCTACCCTGTGACTACTGATTCTTGGATCTTCCCCCAATGCCTCCATTTAATGACTGTGATGATTATGGTCACACTTCATCAACTCTTGACTAAAAATAATCGATACCCCATGAGTCGTGACTATCATTTCCTACTCAAATCCTCGGGAACTACTTATTCAAGGAAGAGATTGACCATATTTCACGGCTCTTCTTAGGTCCGGAATTGAGTATCTCAGGAACTCCTGTCATTCCCTCAATGTAGGAGGCTGACCAGGATTCAAACTCGGGACCTCCATTGCCCGGTCATCCTGTGGCTCCCCCGACAGCCAGCAGGCCTTCAGCCACACCAGGTCACCTTCAATCTGCAGTCCACCGGGTTCGGTCTCAACATTCGGTCAACATTCACATGAAAATAAACCTAAAAGCGGCGCCAGTTGGAACTTCCCGCCACTTTTTCTCCTCCAGCTTTTTATTTTTTCCTTCAAACCCTGGGGTCCTTGGATCCGAAGATGGGCTGTGGGTCCAGAGGCTGCAGCCTAGGATGATTGGACCTGAGGCAGAGTTGCCACAACTTGAGTTCAAGCCTCAGGTCTGGCAAAAAATATTAAAAAATTGAAAAATTATGAATGAAGCACCCTAGCTCAGAATTCGCGCCATTTTACTGCCAGAGCTGGGATGTGAAAACAGGTCTAGGTAACTCTTTTGCACTGTGGGGAAAGGAGAAGCTCACTATCGTTGAAGACTACAAGGTCAGGCCTGGTCCCAGGGCCTGAATTGAAGCCCCAGGTTAGGCAAAAATCATATGCCCACCTATGTTACACATAGGATCTCTATTTACATACATAAGTGAAATGCATCATGTTTTCAGTGTAGTTGTTCTTTTCATTGTGTGTCTTAGTCAGGGATGCATTTTGTATTTTATTGCATATGATGACAGCTATAACTGTGCTGACTTGGATGGCAACCTATGCCCACTTCTATAGAGTTTTCTACTCCTTCTCCATCGTAGCTGAGACTCAGGACATTCTCAGGACAGAAAAACAGGTGGATCAATGGGCTTCACATCAGGATTCATGTTTTGGCAATGTTGGGATTTGAACTGAGAGCCTAGCAGGGCCAATTGGCAAAAGAGTCAAGGTGAGGACACGGGCCTGTGAGCAACTAAGGAGCTAAGTCATTCTCAGGACCTGAAGTTTGTGCCCCAGTGAAGGCCAGGATAGGCATAAATTCATAATTGAAACATAGGATATGTATTGACATATATGTGTGGATAGCATCTTGTGTTCGGTGCACTCCTTTTCCTTATTTTGTGTCTAATACATGGAGGTATTGTGTATTATACTGAGTATGGTGACAGGTATAACTCTGCTGACATGGATGATGACCTATTCCCATTGTTATAAGGTTGCCTATGCATTCATTCTCCATCCTAGCTGAGACCCAGGACTTCCATAGGAGAGGAAAACAGGTGTAAAGACTGGCTTCTAACATCTGGATGAATCTTTTGTCAGGCCTGGGATTTGAACTCAGGTCTGGGTAACCCCGTTGCACTGTGGGGGAAAGGGTAGCTCATCATCCCTGAAGATTAGAATGTCAGGCCTGGTCCAGGGCCTGATTTGAAGTCCCAGCAGTGGACAAAATAACAAGCTTACCTTTTTTAAACATAGGATCTCTATTTACATACAGGTGTGGTATGCATCTTGCTTTCAAAGCAGTTATTTTTTAATTTTGAGTCTTATTCATGGAGGTATTGTGTATTTTATTGAGTATGGTGTCAGGTATATCTGTGTTGCCATGGATGACAACCTATTCCCATGGCTATAGAGTTGCCTATATAGCATTCTCCATCCTCCATTAGGCCCAGGACTTACACACGACAGGAAAACAGCTGTAAGGATTGGTTTCTCACATCAGGATGAAACTTCTGGCATTGCTGGGAGTTGAACTCTGGGCCTAGCAGGCCCAACTTTCTAATGGGTCCATATGAGCACAACAGCTTTTGAGTAACTAAGGATCTAGGCTCTACCCAGGACCTGAGATTGAGCTCCGGGATGGGGTTTGTGCACAGTATTCATCCATTCATAAGCTGAAGCTAGTATGCTAATAAATACCTATTTGTATAGAGAAGATGTGGCAAGCTGTGTTGGAATCCTATCTACCATGTGACTACCAATTCTTTGATATTTCCCAATGCCTCGATTTCCTGAATGTAATTATTATTGTCACATTTCGTGAAGTCTTAATTAAAAATAATTGTTGTGCCAGAGGTCTTGCCTATCATTTCCTATGTGAATCATGCATGAACTTCTCAACTCTTCCCTAGGCCTGAATTCAAGCACCAGCCTGAAAAATGTAACATTTATAGACATCTTAAATATGTGATTTATATTTACATCTATATATTCAGTCTGTATCGTGTTTGTTGGAGTGATTCATTATATATTATTATTGATTGATTGAATTAACATTTATTTTATGGACTGTACGTGCACCTATATCTTTTATTACATTTATTCTTATCTATACCGTAGCATGTAGCTTTGCACACATGTACATCATACCTGACACTCAGCACTTGCACAGATATGGAAAACAGGTGTCTCACTTGGAATTTTACTCCAAGATGAAAATTTTGGCAATGCTGGTACCTAAACTGAGGGCCTAGAATTCCCAATTCATGAAAGGGTGAGTGCCAGCATGGCAGCCTCTAGCCCATTCAGCTGCCAAATGGATCCCAGGACCTAGGATGGAACCACAGGTTTGGCCAAAATAGCAGTACCTTTATATCTGGTATATATACCATATATATATATATATATATATATATATATATATATATATATATACATATATATATATATACATACATATATATATGTATATATACATATAGTATACAGATAAATATATATTTAGATATTTTGATACTGACAGTGATGTCTATGTGGAATTAAATGACATATACTACATTCGTACAGATTCTCAGGTCTTTAGTGAGGACTCCATTTAATGAATAGTATTCTTTTAATGCATAATAAACTATGAATTAAAATCAATCTGTGTTCTGTGATTATTGGGTCTAAGTTTATACTAGACTGATTGATGAACTACTCATCCAACAATGACATTGATCATATTTTCTGGCGTTCCTATGGACAAGCAATAGTTTCTCAGGCTCTCCAGCCCTTTTTAAGTAGCATGACTGGGATTCAAACTCAGGCCTAGGTGTCCAGGTTGGCCTATGGCTTCGCTGACAACCTGTCAGACTTCAGCAATGCCAGGTGACCTACAGGTTGCAGCAGTGTTATTTGGACCCGGGATGGTCACCATGCAAGGAAGGAAAACCAAGAAACTTCCATCCGTAGGTGGTTCCTGGCTTTTTTTTTTTTTGGTGCTGTTTACATTTTGTTTTCCTGTCAGCCCCCAAGGCCTAGTATCCCAGGATGGGCTGTGGGTCCAGAGGCTGCACCATCCCAGCCTAGGTTGATGTTAGCTGAGGCAGAGTTGCCACGATATGAGTTCAAGCCCTGTGCTGGGCAAAAAATAAAAAATAAATAAATAAAAATAAATAAATAAATAAATAAATTAAAAATATTAAAAATAACCTGGCCCTGGCTATGGTTCACGCCTTTAATCTTAGCTGCTCAGGACGCTGAGATCTGAACATCATGGTTCAAATCCAGCCAGGGCAGGAAAATCTGTGAGACACCTATCTCCAATAAACCACTAGAAAACCAGAAGTGGTGCGGTGGCTCAAACATTATAGCACTCGCCTTGAGCTAAAGAGCACAAGGATAGCTCCCAAGGCCAGAGTTCAAGTCCCATTACATATAATATACACACACACATACATACATACATACATACATACATACATACATACATACATATATACATACATACAATACTAATGAAGCTCCCTGGCTTGGAATTCATGGCCTTTTTTTCTGTCAGGCCTGGGAATTGAACTCAGAGTCTGGGTAACTCTAATTCACTAGAGGGATGGGGAAACTCACCCTCTTGGAAGACAAGCAATTCAGGCCTGTTCCCTAGGCCTGAATTCAATACCCAGCCCTGTTAATATAATATTCATCCACATTTGAAATAATGATTAATATCTACATACTTATGTATATTGCAATTTGCTTTGAGTGTATTCATTTTATTTTTTGTATTATTCATTCATTATTTTATTATTATTACACTTATAACATGTATTAAATTGATTACATCTTATGAGAAATATACAGATTTGCATATGTATTATATTTCTTACTTCATACCCAGGACAGTCATTAAAATTCTATAGTAGATCATCCCATGCTTAGAAAAACAGAAAAAAGTACAACAACCAAATTAATTTATCCCTAGGCACCTCAGTGGCTCACATCTGTAATCCCAGCTAATCAGGAGGTGAGAACTGGAAGATGAAGTTTCAAAGCCAATCCAGGCAGCAAAGCCTGAGAGATATCATCTCCAATCAACTTGCAAAAACCCATTCTACAGGTATGGCTGAAGTGGTAGAAAATCAGCTACAAACAACCAAGCCAAGAAAGAGCAAGCTGAGTTCAAGTGCGATGAGAGGGGGTTAGGGGGATAAAGGGGAGAGAAATCCTCCAAAAAGAGAACAAAAAAACAGTACACAAATCCCACCTAATTTATGGTACCAACAAACTGAAAAAAAATCAAGCTTGTGCATTTGTATAATTTTACATGAGCCCATATGTTCTTAGGTACACTTCAAAGCTATGTTTTTAATAATATGTGTATATATGAATTAATAATGTATATATATAAATAAACTAAGAAACCAGCCAATGAAAAAATACTTCTGAATTAGTGCCTTAACCATGGCATTATAAATTATTTGCACAAAAAGTATGTTCGAAGTTTCTTTCTTTAGAATCAATCTTAAAATGTTTGTTCAGGTACCAGGCGTCAGTGGCTCACACCTATAATCCTCGTTACTCAGGAGGCTGAGAGCTGAGGATGGCAGTTCAACACAAGCCCCGGGCGACTCTTACCTCCAATAAACCACTAGAAAACCGGAAGTGGCGATGTGTCTCAAGCTGTAGAGTGCTCGCAAAGAGCTGAAGAGCACAGGGATAATGCCCAATCCCAGAGTTCAAGCTCCACCACCGACCAAAAAAAAAGGAAAGAAGTTTGTTCATACAAAATTCTAACATTCTGAGCCTTAGGAAACTTTTCTTCCAATGTCTTATGCTCTTTAGGCAAATATTCCACTACTGAGCTACATCTTAGTACCAATGATTTTGTTTTTCATTTTAGAATCTAGTTTATTCCCAAAATGCTTACAAGTACCTACTGTCCTCACAGAAGTGAGTGTTTATTCAGAAACTCAACCTTTGGTGGTATGAGGACTCCCCTAGTTTATTTCGTGGTAGGCACTGAGGAAAACTCACAGGACATAATTGCAGACATTTTATAATTATAAAAATAACTCTAAATAGAAATAACATCAACTGCCGGGCATGGGTGGCTTATGCCTATGATCCTAGCTACTCAGGAGGCTGAGATTTGAGGAAGGTGACTCAAGGCCAGCCAGTTTTCTAGCCTCTAGAAAACTGGAAGTGGTGCTGTAGCTCAAGTGCTTGAGCGTTTGCCTTGAGCACAGGGACAGCACCCAAGCCCAGAGTTCAAGCCCCACGACCGACAAATAAAAAAAATAGAAAAAATAAGAAATAACATCAACTGTCCCAAACTTCTAGGGAGAAATGATATCCTCATTTTCATTCTCACACTTCATGGCAGATGGTCAAAAACATCAATGTGCTATGCTGAAATGTAAAAGATTAAACCCCTTTTTTGAAAAACTCTCATGTTATAAAATCAAAATGTTTCAAATAAAGTCAAAGTGAACTTTAAAAAATATTAAAAATGCTAATGAAACTCCTTGGCTTGGAATGTGTGAATTTTTTATCTGCAAGGCCTGGGATTTGAACTTAGGGACTGGCTAACTATGTTGCACTGTGGGGGAAGGGGAAGCTCACTATGCTTGAAGAGCAGAAATTCAGGCCTGTTCCATAGGCCTGAATTCATGCCCCAGTCATACTCCTTATATATATTTTAAAGATAGGATTGAACTTCCATATACGTGTTCAGTCTATATCATGTTTGGTGTGGTTATACATTGTATTTGTTGTTTTATTCATTTATTTACCGTTTATTTTCCCAACTGTGAGGACACTTAAACATATATGACATTGTTTACATCTATCAAATTGCATCTAGATTTGTAGCCTTGTTCTCCATCATGCCTGACACCCAGCACTCTCCCAAAAAAGCAAAACAGGTGTCAAACTTGGCTTCTTACTCGAGGATGAAATTCATGGCAGGCACTGAGATCAAGCCCTAGAGGTGGCCAAAATAGCCATACATGGATAAGCAGGTGGTAATGTGCCAAAAAATGCGTATTAGTAGAGAGTGCCAGAACCGTGTATCTAGTATTCAATGATATCTACTATGTTCCTACGAAGTCTTAGGCAATTAGGCAGCCTAGATATTATGGAGAAAGAACATACAACCATCCAAGAAAAGTCCAAGAAATGTGATAGATCTATTCAACATTTGGAAGACATCATCAGAAGGCCTAATCTGAGGATAATAGGTGTAGAGGAGCACCTAGAAACAGAAGTTAATGGATTAGGAAATTTGTTTAACAGGATCCTAGCAGAGAACTTCCCAAACATGCAAAAAGGCAGGCCTATTCAGATACAAGAAGCATTTAGAACTCCAAATAGACTGGACCAGAACAGGACAACCCAGCATCACATTATTATCTTCAAAGGATCAATTCAGACCAAGGAAAAGAACCTTAAAGCTGTCAAGGAGAAAAGATCAATCACCTATAAAGGGAAACCAGTTAGGATCACCTCAGATTTCTCAGCAGTGACAAGCAAAGCAAGAAGAGCCTGGAATGATGTATGCCATGCCGTAAAGACAAACAACAATCAACCAAGAAAACTGTACTCAGCTAAACTCTCCTTCATAAACGAAGATCAAATAAAAACCTTCCATAGCAAAGAAAAAATGACACAATATATCTCCACCAAACCAGCCCTACAAAAGATTCTTAAAGATGTCCTACACATAGAAAACCAACGAGACCACAAAAAGGCCAAGAAACTGCAGCTAAACTAGAATCCAAGAACCATAGAAAGAACCCAGGTCCTGCAGCCCACTAGAAGGTGCATAAAATGGCAGAAACTCCCAAATACTTCTCAGTTCTATCTCTCAACATTAACGGACTTAACTCTCCAATTCAGAGACAGACTGTCTAGTTGGATTAAAAAGCAAGAACCTTCTATCTGCTGCCTTCAGGAGTCATATCTTGCCCATAAAAACAAACACATTTTCAATGTTAAAGGCTGGAACAAAATCTACCAAGCAAACGGCCCCCATAAACAGGCATGAGTTGCAAACCTAATATCAGATAAAATAGAATTCAATTTAAAATAAGTGAGAAGAGTTAAAGAAGGTTGCTACATACTAATTAATGTATCTCTCCTTCAGGAGTATATTACAATTCTTAATATCTATACACCAAACAGAGCACCCAAATTTATCCAAGAAACCCAACTTTCCCTCAAATCCCACATAGATCCAAAGACATTAATTGTTGGGGACTTTAACACACGACTATCCCCACTAGATAGATCAACTTGGCAAAACCTCAACAAAGAACCTGCATATCTAAACAACTGCAAACATCAACTAGATTTAACCAACATCTACTGAAGATTTCATCCAGCAGCAACAGAATACACATTTTTCTCAGCAGCGTATGGAACATTTTCCAAAATAGACCACATTTTAGGCCACAAAGCAAACTTGTCCAAATTCAGAAATATTGAAGTTATACCTTGCATTCTCTCAGACCACAAGGGATTAAAAGTAGGACTCCACACCAAAAGCCACTAAAGGAAGTCCTGTAATACATGGAGGCTGAACAACAAACTGCTGAATCACGAGTGCATCATGGAAGATATTAGAAATGAAATTCAAATGTCCATGATATTCAACATAAATGAGTACACAAATTACCAACTCCTCTGGGACACAGCAAAGGTAGTACTCAGAGGCAAGTTTATAGCTCTGAGTTCCTATATCAACATATTGGAGAGATCTGAAACCAACAATTTAATGAGTCATCTGAGCCTCCTTGAAAAGAGCAGCAGGATAAACCCCAACCCAATGGACAGATAGAAATAATTAAAGTTAAATCAGAATTAAATGAATTCGATCCCAAAAAAGCCATATAAAGAATCAACAAAACAAAGAGTTGGTTCTAGGAAAAACTTAACAAAATTGACAGACCCTTAGTAAATCTTATCAGAAAAAGAAAAGAACATACCCAAATAAATGAACTCAGAGATGAGAATGAAAACATCACCAGAGAAACAACCAAGATTCAGAACATTATAAGGAAATACTTCTCAAAACTTGATGCTAATAAGATTGAGAACTTGGCAGAAATGGACCTTTTCCTAACAAATACTGACATGCCAAAACTAAACCAAGATGAGTTAAATCGCCTTAAAAGGCCCATATCAAGCACTGAAATATAAACAGTAATAAGAGATCTCTTATCTAAGAAAAGCCCAGGTCCAGATGGTTTCACAGCGGAATTCTACAAGGTCTTCAAAGCAGAGCTCACATTAATACCCCTCCAACTCTTCAATGAAATTGAAAGAGAAAGTTCACTACTGAACTCATTCTATGAAGCCATCATAACCCGCATCACAAAACCTGGCAGGGTCTTATCAAAGAAAGAGAAACATAGACCCATTTCTTGGATGAACATTCATGAAAAACTTCTCAACAAAATTTTGGCCAATCGACTTAAACAATTCATCCAAAAAATCATACACCAAGATCAAACAGGATTCATTTCAGGGATGCAAAGCTGCTTCAATATATGCAAATCAATTAGTATAATTCATCACATCAACAGGAGCAAGGATAAGAACCATATGGATATATCAATAGATGCAGAAAAAGCATTTGACAAGATTCACCACCCCTTTATGATGAAGGTTCTGGAAAAATTAGGAATCCATGGAACATTCCTCAATACAATAAAGGCTGTATATGACAAACCTACAGCCAGCATTACAGTTAATGGTGAAAAACTAAAGCTATTTCCTCTTAACTCAGGAACGAGACAAGGACGTCCACTCTCTCCACTTCTCTTCAATCTAGTATTAGAATGCCTAGCTACAAATAAGACTAGATGCAAACATAAAGGGGATCCAAATAGGGAAAGAAGAAATAGAACTCTCCCTCTTTGCAGATGACATGACCTTGTGTTTAAAGAATCCCACAGACCCCACTGCCAAATTACTCAAGCTGATTGAAAAATTGGCAAAGTAGCAGGGTATAAAATTAACCCTCAAAAATCAATGGCTTTTCTGTATGCCAACAATGAATTAAGTGAGGCTGAAATTAGGAAAGCAACTGCATGCGTAATAGCCCCACAAAAAATAAAATACCGAGCAATTAACTTAACCAAAAAAGTGAAGGACATCTATGAAGAAAACTTTGACAAAATGAAAAAGGAAATCAAAACAGAACTTAGAAAGTGGCAAAACTTCCCATGCTCCTGGATTTGAAAGATCAAGATAGGGAAAATGGCCATACTTCCAAAGGCTATCTCCAATTCAATGCAATACCTATCAATATTCCAACCTCATTCTTCAAGGAATTAGAAGAGGCAATCCAAAAATACCTATGGTACAGTAAAAGATCACGAATAGCAAAAACAATCCTCAACAGAAATCACAGGGCTGGAAAAATATCAATACCAAACTTCAATCTCTACTACAAAGCCATAGTAATCAAAACGGCATTGTAGCTGCATAAGAACAGACCTCAGGACCAATGGAACAGAATTGAAAACCCAGAAGTGAACACACAGACCTATAGCCAACTAATCTTCGATAACAGAGCTCAAAAAATAGAATGGAAGAAAGACAGCCTCTTCAGTAAATGGTGCTGCCAAAATTGGTTAACTACTTGTGAAAATGAAAGCTAGATTCTTATATATCATTCTGCACCAGAATCAAACCCAAATGGATCAAAGATGTTTGAATATCCATAGTGTGAATGGAAATTTGGCCTCCTACTAAGATAGCAGTTTGAGGGAATTGGATAGCTGTGGGCAAGTCTCTTTTTAATACCCTGTTCTTTGAGCACATTTGGTTTTGATGCAGGGATACATAACTATCTAGTCGCAGTGGTCACCCCAGGGTTGAGCAAGAGAGGCAGAGTAGAGGGACAGTGATCAAGCTCACGCCATCTGCCATTTTATGCTGCTTTAATTGACATGTTCTTCATGTATTTTACTAAATCAAGAATTAAAATTAATATTACATATAGATTTTTTAATTGCCTCTTTGTTTCTGACAAAAATTAAAAGCAAAAATGAATTTAAATAGAAAGGCAGTATGGTAGGAGCAGGGAAAAGGAATGGAACAATGATCATGGGCAGCTCCTGAAGTCCAACCTGAAGGTTTTATTTACCAACATGGGGGAATAAAATGAAACTATGTAACAAGACAGGCCTGACTGCTTTTTCTCAGCAGCAAGGCAGCCCTGTCTGCTTTCCTTAGCAACACAACAGCCCTGCCGGTCTTCCCTCATTTATGCCAGAGTCAAAGGGGCCAATAGACCATGACTAAGAGAGGAAATTAGAGCTGTCATTGAAAGATCAAAAAGAACAAGCCCTGGATATGTCTGGAAACCTATAAAGCATCTGAAGCCTTAAAAACTTAGGCCTTTCAGAGAGAAAGCCAAGATGTGCTCTGAGGTCTGTAGATTCCCTTACTCAGAGAACACACAGACCTCCCAATGACAGAATCATCCCAGCCAACAATAGAACTTCCTAGTGAGGCTCAGGGAATAAAAGACACATTAAACTTT
The DNA here is from genome assembly GCF_019054845.1 of Dipodomys spectabilis. Taxonomy (NCBI): domain Eukaryota; kingdom Metazoa; phylum Chordata; class Mammalia; order Rodentia; family Heteromyidae; genus Dipodomys; species Dipodomys spectabilis. The sequence continues at coordinate 6,106,358 of NW_024870798.1, read as the reverse complement.
TCTCACTGCCAGAAACCAGCACACACTCATAGGGTACCAGGGCCATACGGAGGGAGGGCTCAGCCCTATTGCAAAAAATGGATAAAGCTCAGAGGCCCCCACCTAATCTCATGATGTACTCAGACCTCCTAAAGGTCCAACAGCTTCCAGATGGTGTCTGCAGCCCTTCAAAAAGATCCATCTGTGATGCCCAGCTCTAAAGCCCACCCTGTGTTTAGGGGCCCCCTGAGCTCAGCTTCTGCTCCTGAACCTGCCCATGTATTCTGTAAAGAGCCCAGAGAAACCCTTAGCATTTGTTGTGCCCCAGAAATCAGGCCACAAATTGAGGCTTCTGCAGCCCTCACCCTTGCTCCAAGCATAGCCACCAACAAGGGAACAACCCCAGGTTCCACCGCAGACCTCTGATGTGTAATAAAAAGAGGCTGTACTTGTGCTGGCACAGTCAACAGTCAGCAGTCCAGGCAAAGGGGCATCTGCTAAGGCCACCCCAAGTACCTGTGGGGCTCTGACATCAAGACAGAGGCAGGCACGTGCACTCATACAGGCTGCCTTTGAGAAGCTCCTCTTCCAAGTGCAGGCCTGCCTGGTGGCCTTTGAAGCAGAATATTACACTGCAAAATTTCACAACACACTAGAAGAACCCCACAAGCAATGGCCCTGTGCTCGGAGACCTAACCAAGACAGGAAATGAGAGAGAGAGAGAGAGAGAGAGAGAGAGAGAGAGAGAGAGAGAGGCTATATGTGCTTAATACCTATTTCAATATCCTTGGCGAGTAATGCATATTTTTATCAAGAAATAAAGAGGAAAACTTTAAACTCTAACTCTGATGGAGTACCTAGGATCAATCTAAACTTTCTACCATAAACAATCACAAAAGTTGAAGCTATGTGAAACCATATATGTATATAAATGTATATATAATATAAACATGTAGGCATATATATGTATATTCACATATACAATGTGAATATATAATGTATAATATATATATGTATACAGAGGGGAAAATAGAAATACATAGTATTTGAAGGAATAAAAACCAATACCTTCCCAATTTTGATTGAAAGCATGAACCCTTCCATGCAGGAATCTATCAGCTCAAAAAAGTCAATTGAAATAATTACACAGGTCCACATTAAGACACATTCTAATTAAACAAAAACAGAAAACTTCCCAAAGCACAAAGACACAACTCATCACACACAAATAATCTTCAATGATATTAAGACAAATTTCTCATCAGAAACTAGATTCACTATTAGACAGCAGGAAAACAAATTTAAAGTGCTAAAAGGACATATCTAAAACCCACCTTTCTAACAAATATACTTCCTCCAAATGTAAGAGATGAGCTAAGTACCTACCGATGGCTCAGGCCTATAATCCTAACTACTCAGGAAGGTGAATTGTGAGGGTGGTGGCTCAAAGCCACCCTGGAACTTGTCCCCTCAGGAAGAAGTTGTAGGATACAGCTGTCCTTAAGAAGGACGGAGGCCTTTGTGCAGTGCTATTGCTGGAAAAAGACATTGGATAAGGTGGCCATCAAGAATGGAGGCTATTAGCTAGTGTCTGCAGAGAAGCAATTTATAAGATTCAGTAGTCCTCTAGAAAATCAGAGGATTTTGACCACTGTCCTAGTGGTTTCAGAAATGCCACGAAAATGACCAGAGCAACCTCAAGCCACATGGATTCCTTAGCAACAGTCTTTGAGGTCTAAGAGCTAGAGTGTCAATGCTGGCAGGCTGTGATTGGTCCTCTATTTCTCTGACTTCACTGGCCCAGACTCTGATTGGTCCATTTCTTCTATGACATCACTATGCCTGGTTGTGATTGCTTCATTGTGTGAGATCATGAAGGATATATAGGAAACCACTGTGCTCCAACCTGTCAGTTAACAGAGCTTGGAGCTCTTGCTTGATGACCTGGTTGACTGGATCAAAGTTAAATGATTTTTTTGGTAGTGGGGGACGGGCTGTTATTTGGATTTTGGTATTTCTTTTTACTCTTTATGGGTTTTCCTTTATTTTATTTAATTTATTTAAGTAGACTTGCTACCTGCCATTGTAGCAGAAGGATGGAAGTACAGAAAGAATCAATCTCAAGCTCCTTGAAGGAGGAGATCATCAAACAATACCAGAAGAAAGAGCTCTTCGACACAGGTACCTATGGAAAAGTGAAGCTGGCCCATTCCCTCCTCACAAACAAGGGCGTGGCATTTAAAATACTCTGGAAGTGAGAGTCATCATTGGATAAAGAATGAGGTGGATATTTTTAAGAAGGTATGGCACAAACACATCATCAGGTTGTACCAGGTAATGGAGAAGGAAGAGTATGTGTATTTCATCATGGAACTGGCCACTAGGGGATACCTCCTGGGGTGGATCTGAAAATTCTGCCGCCTATATGAATATGAAGCCAGGAGGCTTGTCACACATGTTGTAAGTGCTGTTCACTACTTACACCAAACAAAATCATACAGGAATACCTTAAGCCCAACAATATCCTTTTGGACACCAAAGACAGTATCAAGGTCAGTAGATTTGGTCTGAGCATCTGGCTCACCCTGGGGCAGTTGCTAATGAATGTTTGTGGTACAGTGCTATTCCATCCCCCTGAAATGTTCTTGGAAGAAATGATGGCCTGGTGCAGGTGTCTCACACCTGTAATCCTAGCTATTCAGGGGACCAAGATCTGAGGATCATGGTTCAAAGCCAGCCCATATGGCTCTACCCTCTGAGCAGACTCAAACTGATTCTAAATCTAATTTGAGTAGGAACGGCAGAGGATAGAGGTGGCTAGCAGAATAGCTACCATTCTTCTCAGAACAAGCTGCTGAATGTGGGCCTAGATGAATTGGTTTATAAAATGTGAGGTGTGCATAAGTTATGACTCATCCACAAAAGGCTGCAATTAATAGATGTCTGTCATGGATGGACACAAAATAATCTATTTATGTGAAATATATTGACTAAACAATTTCATAAGGGAAAAAGGGAAGACTAAAAGTTTCTGGGCCTGGGAGACAGTGGCTCACACGGGAGACAGTGGCTCACACGTGTAATCCTAACTACTCAGGAGACTGAGATCTGAGGATCACAGTTGAAAGCCAGCCCAGGCAGGAAAGTATGTGAGACCATTATCTCCAATAAAACACTAGAAAACCGGAAGTGGTGCTGTAGCTCAAGCGGTAGAGAACTCGCCTTGAGCTGAAGAGCACAGAGACAGTGCCCAACCCAGAGATCAAGCCCCATGACCGACCAAAAACAAAACAAAACAAAACAAAAGGGTGCAGGTCATTGTGTGGATTCCATCAGTATTGAAAAGAAAGTTCATAAGCAGAGGTAATGGTTAAAAAGTAGTGTGGATATAATTAATGTCACTGAATTTTATACCTAGCAAGCATGATGCCCTGTGTTCAAACCCCTGCACTTCCAAAAAAAATGCTAAATCTTCCTTCTGTTACCTACCTTAAGTGGTATGTGCTCTTCTACTGTTATGATTGTATTGCTCAGAGCTTCTCTGGTGGATGTTTATTCATGCTTTTACACATAATCCATTATTTGAATATTGATGTTGAGCTTTAAAGTGTAATTTATGCATTAAAATAAGGGCAAAGCCTGTATTTCTAACTCAAGAGGCTAAAGCAGGGAGATGCCTATTCAGTCAAGGGTGTATAGAGAGGTCCTTCCTAAATCCCCATGCTAGTGCTGAAACTGGAGGGACAATTGTTTTTAAGCAATTACAAGTGAGAGATAAGTTTCTGATCATATTAGGTTTTGGTCATGTCAGTTTGGATTTAATATTTACATGAATTTTAAAAATTTTCCTTTTCCCCTTACTCTCAGTATGTCATTTTGAAACTTTGTAGTACGTTTTTTGTTTGCTGCACTTAAAAAAAAAAACAACAGTTTTCCTTTGTATCATATTAAACATGATTTTTTCTGTATTAAAATTTGTTTCTGTATTTTCTGTATTAAATTATTTGTTTTTGAAATTTTTTGTTTTTTTTCTCTCCATCTAGGGACTGGCCACTGTCTCAGAGATTTTGTTCAGTTCTACCAATTGAGCCACAACTCAACTTCCAGCTTCTTTCTTTTCGAAGAGTCTCATGCGAACCCCAGCACTACTAAGGAGGCTGAAATCTGAGGATATTGGTTTGAAACCAGTCTGAGCAGCAAAGTCTGAGGGTTTTTTTATTATTATTTTGCCATTGGTTATGGGCCTGAAAACTAGGCTTTGGCGCTGTCCATCAGCATTCCAGCTTAAAGTTAGTGCTCTATCATCTGAGCTGCAGAAAAATTTTCGGCTTTTCCTGCTTATGTGGTTCTGAGGAATCAAATCCAGGTCCTCATGCATGCAAGGCTAGCACCCTATCACTGAGCCAACTTCCCAGATGAAGTCTGAGATTCTTATCTTCAATTAATCACCAAAAAGCTGGGGGTTGTAGTACTCTAGACTTGAGTAAAACAGAGCAAGTTCAACCCCTAGTACTGGTAATTACATACACAAATCTCATGGACTGTCTTGCTAGTGCTGGCTTTGAACTGCTGCCTGGGTAGCTAGAATCTACAGGCATGAGCAGCCAGCCTCTGACATTTTAATATTTTTACTCATCTCTTTCTTGACTTCAACCTCAATGCTTTTTAATTGCGGTCAGTAGACCTGATTTCTGGGCCTCATTGCTGTTTCTTACCTATTTTTAAAGAGGGTGGAGTTGAACCCTTGGCCTGAGTGCTGTCTTTGAGCTCTTCAGCTTAAGGTGAGTGCTCTACCATTTCAGCCACAGATTCACTTCAGGTTTTCTGGTGGTTAATTGGAGATAAGTTCTCACTAACTTTCCATCGCAAGTTGGTTTTGACCCATGATTTTCATATCTCAAACCCCTGAATATCTAGGATTACAGGCTAGAGTCTCAGCACCCTTTTGTTTATTAGTTTTTTGACACAAGGATTATATTTTACAATTCAAACATAGCTCCACTCCTAGCTTTTTGCTGGCTTATTGAAAATAAGATTTTAATGTACTTTTCTGGATAGTCTGGCTTCAAACCATGATCCTCAGATTTCAGCTTCCTGAAGTGCTCTGATTATACACATGAACCACAAACCGATTGTTCTTTTAAAAACGTTAATATGTTATTTTTTCCAATTTTTCTTTTAAAAATTTTCCTTGTTTGTTATTTTTGTTTATGTGCTAGTCCTGAGGCTACAAATCAGGGCCTGGATACAATACCAGAGCTTTTTCTTCAAGACTAGTCGCTTACCACATGAGCCAAAATATAACTTGTGGCTATACTTGTTTTGTCTTGGTGCTTGAAATAAGACCCTGAGTGCTGTCCTAGAAAGTGATTGCCCAGTTTGCCACTTGAGTCACAGCTGAACTCCAGTTTTTTTTTTAATTATTGGTAGCTAAGAGGAGATAAGAGTCTTATGCAAAGCCCAGCATGGATCAGTTTTCTGAAATCTGAGGATCAGGTTCAAAGCCAACCAAGGCAGGAAAGTCCTTGAGAATCTCAGCTCCCATTAATCAATGAAAAGCTGGGATTGGTGGAGCTTTATTCTTGAACAAAACAGCACAAGTTCAAGCCATAGGACAGCACACTGATGCACACACAGAGAAAGCCTCATGGACTTTCTTGCATGGGCTAGCTTTGAACCATGATCCTCAGATTTCAGCCTCTCTTCATCTTCCCTTCTTTGAAAATTTTATTGGTCCTCCTCCTTTGTTTACCCTTCACATCCCTTCCCAGCCACCCCACGCCTTCCCACACAATCCTCTCCCTTCTCCCACCAAAGTTGTAAAGTTCATTTTCGACATGACATCTTGTACTTCTCATTGCTGCAACGGGTCCACCTGTGTCCTTATTTAAACGACTCATTTTTCCCCTTCCCATCCACAAATTATACCGATATCAAATAGAGTGAAAGCAGGGGTTATATTGTGAGGGAGGGACATACAAAGCAACAAAGAAATAATTTCATAAATGTGTTAGAAACAAATGCATGAAAGAAAAAAAAACATTTAAATACATAGCTTAGGGTTCATTTTCCTAACTTCACCTTATCTGACCTTTTCTGCCTGACTCATACATGTACTAGATATTTCAAATAAGGGAAACCATGGGACCATTGTTTTTTTTGTGCTTCGCTTACTTCAATTAACATATTTTTTTCTAAGTTTTTCAATTTCCTAACAAATGTGGCACTGTCATTCTTTCTGATGGAGGCATAGAATTCCATTGTGTATATATACCACATTTTCTTGATCCATTCATCTACTGAGGGGCATATGGGTTGGTTCAATATCTTAGCCATGGTAAATAATGCTGCAACAAACATAGTTGTGCTGGTAGCTTTAGTGTGGTCTTGTTTGTAAACATTTGGGTAAATGCCCAAAAGTGGGATTGCTGGGTCATAGGGGAGCTCTATGTGGAGTCTTTTGAGGAACCTCCATACTACTTTCCAAAGTGGTTGAACAAGTTTACACTCCCACCAATAATGAAGTAAGGTTCCCTTCTGTCCACATCCCCTCCAGCATCTGTTGTTATTAGAGTTCTTGAATTTTGCCATTCTAGCTGGGGTGAGGTGGTATCTCAAATTTGTTTTGATTTGCATTACTTTTATGGCTAGGGAGGTTGAGCACTTCTTCATGTGTCTATTGGCCATCCTTCTTTCTTCTTCAGAGAAGTTTCTGTTTAAGTCATTAGCCCACTTATTTATTGTTTCTTTGAGGATTTGTTGTTGGGGAATTTAATTTTTTGAGGTTCAACTATATTTTTTTATTTTTTTTAATTTTAATTTTTATTTTTTGTGAACATACAGTACAGAGGGGTTACAATTACATGGGCAAGATAATGAGTACATTTCTTATCAAGCATTGCAGCCTCCTCCTTTGTTTACCCTTCACATCCCTTCCCAGCCTCCCCCCGCCACCATCCTCCCCACCCCCCGCACCAAAGTTGTAAAGTTCGTTTTTGCCATGACGACTTGTACTTATCATAGTTGCATCGGGTCCACCTGTATCCTTAAATGACTTGTTTTTCCCCATCTCCTCCACAAATTATACCGACATCAAATAAAGTGAAAGCAGGGGTTCTATTTTGGGGGAGGGACATACAAAGCTACAAAGAAATTATCTTATAAATGAGTTAGAACCAAATGCATGAAAGAAAAAAACATTTAAATACTTATCTAAGGGTTCATTTTCCTAACATCACATTATCTGACCTTTCCTGCTTGACTCATAAATATACTAGATATTGCAAATAAGGGAAACCATGGGATCTTTGTTTCTTTGGGCTTGGCTTACTTCACTTAATATGATTTTTTCCAAGCCTTTCCATTTCCTAACAAATGAGGAAGTGTCATTCTTTCTGATGGAGGCATAGAATCCCATTGTGTATATATACCACATTTTCTTGATCCATTCATCTACTGAGGGGCATCTGGGTTGGTTCCATAACTTAGCTATGGTAAATAATGCTGCAATAAACATAGTTGTGCTGGTAGCTTTAGTGTGATCTTGTTTGTAAACATTTGGGTAAATGCCCAAAAGTGGGATTGCTGGGTCATAGGGGAGCTCTATGTGGAGTCTTTTGAGGAACCTCCATACTACTTTCCAAAGTGGTTGAACAAGTTTACACTCCCACCAACAATGAAGTAAGGTTCCCTTCTGTCCACATCCCCTCCAGCATCTGTTGTTATTAGAGTTCTTGAATTTTGCCATTCTAGCTGGGGTGAGGTGGTATCTCAAATTTGTTTTGATTTGCATTACTTTTATGGCTAGGGAGGTTGAGCACTTCTTCATGTGTCTATTGGCCATCCTTCTTTCTTCTTCAGAGAAGTTTCTGTTTAAGTCATTAGCCCACTTATTTATTGTTTCTTTGAGGATTTGTTGTTGGGGAATTTAATTTTTTGAGGTCCAACTCTATTTTTTTATTTTTTTTTAATTTTAATTTTTATTTTTTGTGAACATACAGTACAGAGGGGTTACAATTACATGGGCAAGATAATGAGTACATTTCTTATCAAGCATTGCAGCCTCCTCCTTTGTTTACCCTTCACATCCCTTCCCAGCCTCCCCCCGCCACCATCCTCCCCACCCCCCTCACCAAAGTTGTAAAGTTCGTTTTTGCCATGACGACTTGTACTTATCATAGTTGCATCGGGTCCACCTGTATCCTTAAACAACTGGTTTTTCCCCATCTCCTCCACAAATTATACTGACATCAAATAAAGTGAAACAGGGGTTCTATTGTGGGGGAGAGACATACAAAGCTACAAAGAAATTATCTTATAAATGAGTTAGAACCAAATGCATGAAAGAAAAAAACATTTAAATACTTATCTAAGGGTTCATTTTCCTAACATCACATTATCTGACTTTTCCTGCTTGACTCATACATATACTAGATATTGCAAATAAGGGAAACCATGGGACCTTTGTTTCTTTGGGCTTGGCTTACTTCACTTAATATGATTTTTTCCAAGCCTTTCCAATTCCTAACAAATGGGGAAGTGTCATTCTTTCTGATGGAGGCATAGAATCCCATTGTGTATATATACCACCTTTTCTTGATCCATTCATCTACTGAGGGGCATCTGAGTTGGTTCCATATCTTAGCTATGGTAAATAATGCTGCAATAAACATAGTTGTGCTAGTAGCTTTAATGTGCTCTTGATTGTAAACATTTGGGTAAATGCCCAAAAGAGGGATTGTCGGGTCATAGGGGAGCTCTATGTGAAGTCTTTTCAGTAACCTCCATACTGCTTTCCAAAGTAGTTGAAAAAGTTTACACTTCCACCAACAATGAAGTAAGGTTCCCTTCGTTCCACATCCCCTCCAACATCTGTTGTTGATAGAAATCTTGATTATAGCCATTCTAGCTGGGTTGAGGTGGTATCTCAATATTGTTTTGATTTGCATTTCTTTTATGGCTAGGGATGTTGAACATTTCTTCATGTGTCTGTTGGCCATCCTTCTTTCTTCTTCAGAGAAGTTTCTCTTCAGGTCTTTAGCCCACCTATTTATTGGGCAGTTGTTTCCTTGAGGATTTGTTGTTGGAGGATTTAATTTTTTGAGCTCCAACTATATTCTAGATATGAGACCCTTGTCCGTTGTATGGCTAGTGAAGATCTTTTCCCAATCTGTGGTCTTTCTATTGATCTTGCTAGCTATGTCCTTTGCCATGCATAAGCTCTGGAACTTCATGCAATCCCATTTTTCCAACCTTTCTTTGATTTGTTGTGTTTCTGGGTCTCTATTAAGATAATTTCGGCCTGAGCCGAGGAGGCCTAGGGTTTCACCTATTCCATCTTGTAATGTTTTCAGATTGTCTGCTTTGACTTCGAGGTCTTTGATCCATTTGGAGTTGATTCTGGTGCAGGGTGATATATAAGGATCTAGTTTTAGTTTTCCACAAGTGGTTAACCAATTTTGCCAGCCCCATTTACTGAAGAGGCTGTCTTTCTTCCATTCTATTATTTTAGCTCCCTTATCGAGGATTAGTTGGCTATAGGTCTGTAGGTTCATTTCTGGGTTTTCAATTCTATTCCATTGGTCCTGAGGTCTGTTCTTATGCCAGTATCAAGCTGTTTTGATTACTATGGCTTTATAGTAGAGTTTGAAATTTGGTATTGATACTGCACCAGCAGTGTTCTTTCCGTTGAGAAGCGTTTTTGCTATTCGGGTTATTTTATTGTTCCATATGAATTTTTGGATTGCCTCTTCTATTTCCTTGAAGAATGAGGTTGGAATTTTGATAGGTATTGCATTGAATTTGTAGATAGCCTTGGGAAGTATTGCCATTTTCACGATGTTAATCTTTCCAATCCAGGAGCATGGGAGATTTTGCAATTTTCTAAGTTCTGTCCTGTGATGGCACACTTGGTGTGATTCTCTGACTTAGGACTGTTCACTGGAACTCTAAATCTGCTTTCTATGCAAGAGATTTTTTTGCCTCCAGCTTCTCCTCCGCCATCTTCTGAGAACTCCCAACTATATTTGAGATATGAGATACTTGTCCGTTGTATGGCCAGTGAAGATCTTCTCCCAATCCGTATGATTTCTATTGAACTTGTTAGCTATGTCCTTTGCCATGCAGAAGTTCTGCAACTTCATGCAATCCCATTTGTCCAACCTTTCTTTGATTTGTTGTGTTTCCGGGTCTCTATGAAGAAAATTTCGGCCTGCTCCAAGGAGACCTGGGGTTTCTCCTATTCCCTCCTGTAATGTTTTCAGAGTGTCTGCTTTGACTCAGAGGTCTTTGATCCATTTGGAGTTGATTCTGGTGCAAGGTGATAGATAAGAATCTAGCTTTAATTTTCTAAAAGTAGTTAACCAATTTTGCCAGCCCCATTTACTGAAGAGGCTGTCTTTCTTCCATTCTATTTTTTTAGCTCCCTTATCAAGATTAGATGGCTATAAGTCTGTAGATTCATTTCTGGGTTTTCAATTCTATTCCATTGGTCCTGAGGTCTGTTCTTATGCCAGTGCCAAGCTGTTTTGATTACTATGGCTTTATAGTAGAGTTTAAAATTTGGTATTGCTATTCCTCCAGCAGTGTTCTTTCCGTTGAAGAGCGTTTTTGCTATTCCGTGTCTTTTATTGTTCCATATGAATTTTTGGATTACTTCTTCTATTTCCTTGAAGACAGAGGTTGGAATTTTGATAGGTATTGCATTGAATTTGTAGATAGCCTTGGGAACTATAGCCATTTTCACGATGTTAATCTTTCCATTCAAGGAGCATGGAAGTTTTACCATTTTCTAAGATTTCCTTTTTCAAGTTTTTAAACTTTTTATCATAGAAATCCTTCACGTCTTTGGTTAAGTTAATTCCTAGGTATTTTATTTTTTGTGGGGCCATTACAAATGGAGTTGCTTTCCTAATTTCAGCCACACTTTTCTCATTGTTGGCATACAGAAAAGCCATTGATTTTGGGGGATTAATTTTTTTTAATTTAATTTTATTTTATTTGTGAACACACTGTACAGAGGGGTTACAATTACATGGACAGGATAATGCGTACATTTCTTACCAAGCATTGCAGCCTCCTCCTTTGGTTTACCCTTCACATCCCTTCCCAGCCTCCCCCCTCCCCCCATCCCAATCCTTCTCCTTCCCCCCCTTCTCCCCCCCCCCACACCGACGTTGTAAAGCTCGTTTTGACCATGTCAACTTGTACTTCTCATTGTTGTAACAGGTCCACCTGTATCCTTAAACAACTGGTTTTTCCCCATCTACTCCAAAAGTTATACTGACATCAAATATAGTGAAAGCAGGGGTCATACTGTGGGGGAGGGATGTACAAAGCAACAAAGAGATAATCTTATAGATGTGTTAGAAACACATGCATGAAAGAAAAAAAAATTAAAATACATATCTAAGGGTTCATTTTCCTGACATCACATTATCTGACCTTTTCCGCTTGACTCATACATATACTAGATATTGCAAATAAGGGAAACCATGGGACCTATGTTTCTTTGGGCCTGGCTTACTTCACTTAATATAATTTTTTCCAAGCCTTTCCATTTCCTAACAAATGGGGAAATGTCATTCTTTCTGATGGACGCATAGAATTCCATTGTGTATATATACCACATTTTCTTGATCCATTCATCTACTGAGGGGCATCTAGGTTGGTTCCATATCTTAGCTATGGTAAATAATGCTGCAATAAACATTGTTGTGCTGGTAGCTTTAGTGTGGTCTTGTTTATAAACATTTGGGTAAATGCCCAAAAGTGGGTTTGCTGGGTCATAGAGGAGTTCTATGTGAAGTCTTTTGAGGAACCTCCATACTGCTTTCCAAAGTGGTTGAACAAGTTTACATTCCCACCAACAATGAAGTAAGGTTCCTTTCTGTCCACATCCCCTCCAGCATCTGTTGTTGTTAGAGTTCTTGATTTTCACCATTCTAACTGGGGTGAGGTGATATCTCAATATTGTTTTGATTTGCATTTCTTTTATGGCTAGGGATGTTGAACATTTCTTCATGTATCTATTGGCCATCCTTCTTTCTTCTTCAGAGAAGTTTATCTTTAAGTCTTTTGCCCACTTATTTATTGGGCAGTTGTTTCTTTGAGGATTTGTTGTTGGGGGGTTTAATTTTTTGAGTTCCAAGTATATTTTAGATATGAGACCCTTGTCCGTTGTATGGTTAGTAAAGATCTTCTCCCAATCCGTGGGCTTTCTATTGATCTTGCTAGCTATGTCATTTGCCCTGCAGAAGCTCTGCAACTTTATGCAATCCCATTTGTCCCACCTGTCTCTGATTTGTTGTGTTTCCGTGTCTCTATTCAAAAATTTTCGGCCTGAGCCAAGGATACCTAGGGTTTCTCCTATTCCCTCCTGTAATGTTTTCAGAGTGTCTGCTTTGACTTCAAGGTCTTTGATCCATTTGGAGTTGATTCTGGTGCAGGGTGATATGTAAGGATCTAGCTTTAGTTTTCTACATGTAGTTAACCAATTTTGCCAGCACCATTTACTGAAGAGGCTGTCTTTCTTCCATTCTATTGATTTAGCTCCCTTATCGAAGATTAGATGGCTATAGGTCTGTGGGTTCATTTCTGGGTTTTCAATTCTATTCCATTGGTCCTGAGTTCTGTTCTTATGCCAATATCAAGCTGTTTTGATTACTATGGCTTTATAGTAGAGTTTGAAATTTGGTATTGCTATTCCTCCAGCAGTGTTCTTTCCGTTGAGGAGCGTTTTTGCTATTCTGGGTCTTTTATTGTTCCATATGAATTTTTGGATTGCTTCTTCTATTTCCTTGAAGAATGAGGTTGGAATTTTGATAGGTATTGCATTGAATTTGTAGATAGCCTTGGGAAGTATTGCCATTTTTACGATGTTAATCTTTCCAATCCAGGAGCATGGGAGGCTTTGCGATTTTTTTAGTTCTGTGTTGATTTCCTTTTTCAAGATTTTAAAATTTTCATCATAGAGGTCCTTCACTTCTTTAGTTAAGTTAATTCCTAGGTATTTTATTTTTTGTTGGGCTATTACAAATGGGGTTGCTTTCCTAATTTCAGCCACACTTTTCTCATTGTTGGCATACAGAAAAGACATTGATTTTGGGGGGTTAATTTTATAACCTGCTACTTTGCCAAAGTTTTGAAACAGCTTGAGTAATTTGGGAGTGTAGTCTATGAGATTCTTTTAATACAAGATCATGTCATCTGCAAAGCGGGAGGGTTTTATTTCTTCTTTCCCTATTTGGATCCCCTTTATGCCTGCATCTTGTCTATTGCTGTAGTTAGGCATTCTAATACTAGATTGAAGAGAAGTGGAGAAAGTGGGCATCCTTGTCTTGTTCCAGAGTTAAGAGGAAATGGCTTTAGTTTTTCACCATTGAGTATAATGCTGGCTGTAGTTTTGTCATATACAGCCTTTATTGTATTGAGGAATGTTCCATGGATTCCTAATTTTTCCAAAAACTTCATCATGTAGGGGTGTTGGATCTTGTCGAGTGCTTTTTCTGCATCTATTGAGATAACCATGTGGTTCTTATTCTTGCTCCTGTTGATGTGATGAATATTATTAATTGATTTGTGTACATTGAACCAGTTTGCATCCCTGAAATGAATCCTGTTTGATCATGGTGTATGATTTTTTGTATGAATTGTTGACCACGATTGACCAAAATTTTTTTTGAGAATTTTTGCATCAATGTTCATCAAAAAATTGGTCTATAGTTCTCTTTCTTTGATGAGTCCCTTCCTGGTTTTGGGATGAGTGTTATGATGGCTTCACAGAATGTGTTCGGTAGTGAACTTTCTCTTTCAATTTCATTGAAGATTTGGAGGAGTATTGGTGTGAGCTCTGCTTTGAAGGCCTTGTAGAATTCCTCTGTAAAACCATCTGGTCCTGGTCTTTTCTTTGCTGAGAGGTCTCTTATTGCTGTTTGTATTTCAATGCTTGATATGGGTTTGTTAAGATGGTTTAACTCATCTTGTTTTGTTTTCGACATGTCAATATTTGCTAGGAAAAGGTCCATTTCTGACAAGCTCTCAAACTTATTAGCATAAAGTGTTGAGAATTATTCCCTTATAATGTTCTGAATCTTGGTTGTTTCCATGGTGATGTTTCCATTCTCATCTCTGAGTTTGTTTGGGTGTGTTCTCTTCTTTTTCTGATAAGATATGCTAAGGGTTTGTTAATTTTGTTAATTTTTTCCGAGAACCAACTCTTTGTTTTGTTGATTCTTTCTATAGTTTTTTTGGATTCTAATTCATTTAATTCTGATTTAATTTTAATTATTTCTTTCTGTCTATTGGATTGGGGTTTACCTTGCTGCTCTTTTTCAAGGAGGTTCAGATGTCTCATTAAATTGTTGGTTTCAGATCTCTCCAATATGTTGATGTAGGAACTCAGAGCTATAAACTTGCCTCCGAATACTGCCTTTGCTGTGTCCCATAGGTGCTGGTAATTTGTATGCTCATTTTTGTTGAATAGCATAAATATTTGAATTTCCTTTCTAATCTCTTCCATGACCCACTCATGATTCAGCAGAGTGTTGTTCCATGTGTTACCGGACTTTCTTTGGTGGCATTTGGTGTTATGTTCTAATTTTATTCCCTTGTAGTCAGAGAGAATGCAAGGTATAACTTCAGTGTTTCTGAATTTGGACAAGTTTGCTTTGTGGCCTAAATTGTGGGTATTTTAGAAACTGTTCCATGTATTACTGATAAAAACATGTATTCTAATGCTGCTGGGTGAAATATTCGATAGATGTCTGTTAAATCTATTTGATCTATGTAGCTGTTTAGATCTGCGGTTTCTCTGTTGAGTTTTTACCGAGTTGATCTATCTATTGGGGAGAGTTGTGTGTTAAAATCTCCTACAATTAATGTCTTTGGATCAATGTGGGATCTGAGGGAAAGTAGTGCTTCTTGGATAAATTTGGGTGCTCTGTTGTTTGTCAAATAGATATTTAGAATTGTAATAACCTCCTGAAGGAGAGATCCGTTAATAAATATGTAGTGACCTTCTTTATCTCTTCCAACTAATTTTATCTGATATTAGGATTGCAACTCCAGCTAATATATGGAGGCCATTTGCTTGGTAGATTTTGTTCTAACCTTTCACATTGAAAATGCGTTTGTTTTTATGGGCAAAATACCTGAAGGCAGCAGAAAGAAGGATCCTGCTTTTTAATCCAGCTAGATAGTTTTGTCGCTTAATTGGAGAGTTAGGTCTGTTAATGTTAAGAAATAGGACAGAGAGGTATTTGGAAGTTCCTGCCATTTTATCCATTTTCTTGGGGACTGCAAAAACTGGATTCATCCTATGATTCTTGGATTCTCAGTTTGTGTGAAGTTTCTTGTCCTCTATTGTGGCCTTGTTCATTTTCTATGTGTAGGGCATCTTTAAGAATCTTTTGTAGGGCTGGTTTGGTGGAGATGTATTGTTTCAATTTTTCTTTGCTGGGGAAGGTTTTTATTTGGCCTTCAGTTATGAAGGAGAGTTTAGCTGGGTATAGTATTCTTGGTTGATAGTTGTTTGTTTTTAGAGCATGGCATACATCATTCCAGGCTCTTCTTGCTTTGAGTGAATCTGCTGAGAAATCTGAGGTGATTCTAATTGGTTGCCATTTATAGGTGATTAATCTTTTCTCCTTGACAGCATTAAGGATGTTTTCCCTGGTCTGAATAATTCTGTATGGATTATAATGTGACAGTGGGATGTCCTATTCTGGTCTGGTCTATTTGGAATTCTAAAAGCTTCTTGTATCTGAATAGGCCTATCTTTTTACATGTTTGAGAATTTCTCTGCTAGGATCCTGTTAAGAAAATTTCCTAGACCATTAACTTCTGTTTCTAGATGCTCCTCTACACCCATTATCCTTAGATTAGGCCTTCTGATGGTGTCTTCCAAGTGTTGGATAGATCTCTCATATTTCTTGGACTTGTCTTGGATATTTGTATGTACTTTCTCTATAATATCTAGGCTGTCTTCAATCCCCAAGATTCGATCATCTACATGGTCTAACCTGCTGTCAAGACTTTCTTCTTTGGTTTGTATTTCTTTTCCTTCTAATTGGTCAGCTTTGATGGCTTCAAATTCTTTGTTGAAGCTTTGTTTTAGATCTTGTATGAACTTCTTTACTTCCTTAATTTGCTGTTCAGTGTTTGTTCTCAAATCACTTAACAGATTGGTTATTATTTCCTTGGACTTCCATTCCTTCTGTTGGGTTCCATTCACCATTCCCTTTGTAGTCTCCCTGACTTCCTTCAGCTCTTTGTTAATGGATCCCATGAATGCTTTAGTGGTCTTTGTGTATTCTCGTTCTGCTCTCTCAATTCCTGTATTACTCTTTGATTAGCTTCCTTCCGTTCATGCCATTCCTGTAGTTCTCTTTGAGTGTTCTCAGCCCGTTCATGCCATTCCTGCCTTTCTCTTTGAGTATTCTCAAGCTGCTCACGCAAATCCTGTATCAGTTTTTTAGTAGCTTCCTCATGCTCATGATATTCCTGTATAAACCTGGGGATTGCCTCCTCTCTCTCCCTATCATCCTCATACAGAGTCCTTTGTAGGTTTTCAATCTTTTCCTGTATAAACTTTTGGAATGCCTCCTCTCTTTCCCTATCACGCTCATACAGAGTTCTTTGTAGGTTTTCAATCTTTTCATTTATCATTTTTGCCAGCAGTGTTTGTAGAGATTCTTGGGAAGTCTCCTCTGGATTATTCATTATCTGTTCTGTTCCCTGATTATCATGAGTTGGAGTTGAGATACATGGACTTGCTATTTTTGTTGTGTTTTTCTGGCTTACTCTGCCCATTTGGGATGAAAATAACACCAGTTTTGTGCTAGAACACTATCTTAAGGCAATCATCAAGCAAAGTCTGTGTTTGCACAGTCCATAGTCTACAGATACAATCTAGTTGAACAGAAACATCTACTTAACATCAAACAACTATATATTAATGGGCTACGAACCGCAAAGAAGAATTTTGAAAACCAGAAATTTTTAGGGTTAATGAGAAATGTGGGTAAAAAATAGGAATAGAGTGATGTGGGAAGGTACAGGGAGAGTTAACTAAGTCTTAATCTCAAAGCAGGAAATAGGTTGGATAGAATGAAAGTAGAGTCAGAGAAAAAAAGAAGAAAGAGAAAAGGGAAAAGAAAAGAGACCAGAAAAAATAGAAAAGTAAAAATTAAAAATATTATGCGGAAACGAAAACAAACTATTCAGAGAAGAAAGTGAATATAATGAGAGAAGGGGAGGTATAAAAAGGAGATGTGAAAATCTTAGAAATAAAAATACTTAAAATATTATATAGGTATAAAGAGGCAGTACTGCTATTAAGCAATTTAAGTCTCAGAGGTTTTGAGTAA
Source organism: Dipodomys spectabilis (assembly GCF_019054845.1). NCBI lineage: Eukaryota > Metazoa > Chordata > Mammalia > Rodentia > Heteromyidae > Dipodomys > Dipodomys spectabilis. Next base: position 6,089,013 of record NW_024870798.1, on the reverse strand, counting down.
TAAATTTGTGGATTAAGTGTATACACAATGTGGGATAGGGTTTAATAGTCAACTACGGGATTATCTGAGGATGTGCAGAACAACAATTAAGTCACATAAAGAAGAATGAAAGAGAAGAAAGGTGAAAAGGATGAGAGAGAAAGAAAAAAGAACAGAAGTTCAGTAGAGCTAAACAAAAAAACAATTTTTTTAAAAAAAAAAGAAAGAAAAACGCACACACACATGTACTCCTAAAATAAAAATTATTAGAGGAAAAAAAGAGTTACTAGAAAACAAATTTTTTCAAAAAACATAAAAATTAAAAACAAAAGTTTTAGAAAAGAAAAAAAATTATTATAGGTACAAAAAAAAGAAGAAGAGGAAAAAAAAATTCTTTGATTTTTTTTGTGAGGTTTGGGAAAAATCCTGTATCATCCTTGTGTCCGTAACCAGCCTCTTGTTTGAGTCTCTGGTCTGCTTGTGGTCCTGTGGCTTGGTTGGTTTCTTTAGTCAGTTTGTTTGAACAGGCAGAAAAATGCTCTGCTTTACCCAGGATTTTGCGATCTTCCTCCCAGGTTAGTTCAATGGGAGGGAGATCTGCTTTGAGTATCACAAAAGAGGGAGATGGCTTTTTCCTCAAATTTGGAAAAGCTGTGATGAGGCTACATTCTGGGTAGAGTTGAGACCTTTCAGCAAACAGTAACTTTTCCCCAGGGCTTGTTTGTGAGAAACATACAGAGCCCAGCCTGGATCCATTCTCAGGGTTTATGTTTACTGAATTTCAATTGATTGTCAAGGCTGCTAAAGGGAGGAGCAGCCTCTGGCTCTGATTACCCAGTGAAGAAAGCCACTCCTAGGACTGGCGCCAGAGCTTGGTGACTTTTCCCTATGTGGAGCTGAGTCTGGCAGGTCAGGTTAGGTTCTTGTCACCTGCTAAATGACTCTAGTTTTCTTCCAAGGCCTCAGTTGGAGCTAGCAGCTCTACTGAGCTTTGTCAGTATCCAAGATGGAGATCTCCAGTACTGGGGTGGGGGGGTGGCCTTCCCTCCTCTGCTCCCTGAGAAGAAGTGAGGATATCAGGCTTCTACTCACGCCAAGTCTTGGTTCCTGGGTTGTCTCTGGTCTGCGAACTGCAGGGTAAAGATGTCTGCTCCTTGTCGGTTATTGCTGGTGTTGAGTAGAATCCGCTCGCCCACTGTGTCTGTCTCCTTCGTCCCTGAATCTCTGTGATTCAGGTATGGCAGGTTCGGCCAGTGCTGCCACTGCTGCTGCCACAGCAGCGGCGGCTGCTGGCAAGAGATCAGATCTGTCTCCTTCTCTGGATTTTCCTTCTCTGGCCTCACTCTCTGTCCTGTGATGGCACACTTGGTGTGATTCTCTGGCTTAGGACTGTTTACTGGAACTCTAAATCTACTTTTCCTCAAATCCCACATAGATCCAAAGACACAGGCCGAAATTTTTTTAATACAGACCCAGAAGCACAACAAATCTAAGAAGAGTTGAACAAATGGGATTGCATAAATTGCATAGCTTCTGCATGGCAAAGGACATAGCTAGCAAGATCAATAGAAAGCCAACGGATTGGGAGAAGGTGTTCACTAGCTATACAACAGACAAGAGTCTTATATCTAAAATATACCTGCAACTCAAAAAAATAAACCCCCCAACAGCAAACCTTCAAAAAAACCTGCCCAATAAATAAGTGTGCTAAAGACTTAAAGAGAAACTTCTCTGAAGAGAAAAGAAGGATGGCCAATGGATACATGAAGAAATGCTCAACCTCCCTAGCCATATAAGAAATGCAAATCAAAACAACATTGGGATACCACCTCACCCCAGTTAGAATAGCATAATTCAAGAAATCTAATAACAACAGATGCTGTAGGGCATGTGGACAGAAGGGAAACTTAATGCATTGTTGGTGGGAGTATAAACTTGTACAACAACTTTGGAAATTAGTATGGAGTTTCCTCAAAAGACTCCACATAGAGCTCCCCTATGACCCAGCAATCCCACTTTGGGGCATTTAACCAAATGTTCACAAACAAAACTACAAGAAAGTTACCAGCACAACTATGTTTATTGCAGCCTTATTTACCATAGCAAAGATATGGAACCAACCCAGATGCCTCTCAGTAGAGGAATGGATCAAGAAAATGTGGTACATATACACAATGGAATTCTATGCCTCCATCAGAAAGAATGACATTGCCCATTTGTTAGGAAATGGAAAGACGTGGGAATAATTGTATTAAGTGAAGTAAGCCAAGGGCCAAAGATACATAGGTCCCATAGCTTCCCCTATTTGTAATAACTAGTATAAGTCTGAGTCAAGCAGAAAAGGTCAGATAAGTTGATGTTAGGGAAATTAACCCTAAGATATTTATTCAAATGTTTTTCATGCAATTGTTTCTAACACATTTATAAGATTATTGCTTTGTTGCTTTGTATGTGCCTCCCCCACTGTATAACCCCTGCTTTCACTGTATTTGATGTTGTTATCATTTGTGGAGGCGAAGGGAAAAAACAAATTGTTTAAATAGGCATACTGGTGGACCCACTGCAATGAGATGTACAAGTCATTATGTCAAAAACGAACTTTACAACTTTGGTAGGGGGGATGAGGGTTGGGTGATGGGAAGGGTGGAGAATGGGATGGGAAGGGGAAACAAAGGAGGAAGCTACAATGCTTTATGAGCAATGTACTCATTGTCTTGCCCATGTAATTGTAACTCCTCTGTACAGTATTTTCACAATAAAATAAGTGGTCTATTTTGGAAAATGTTCCATGTAGTGGTGAGAAAAAAGTGTATTCTGATGCTGCTGGGTGAAATATTTAGTAGTTGTCTGTTAAACCTAGCTGATCTAGGCAGTTCTTTAGATCTGCAGTTTCTCTGTTGATTTTTTTCGAGTTGATCTATCTAGTGTGGATAGTGGTCTGTTAAAGTTCCCAACAACTCTTGTCTTTGGATCAGTTTGAGATTTGGGGGAAAGTAGTATTTGTTGGGTAAATTTCGGTGATCCATTGTTTAGCGAATAGTATTTATAATTGTAATATCCTCCTGAAAGAAAGATCCCTTAATTCATATGTAGTGACCTTCTTTATTTCTTCTCAGTAATTTTAATTTGAAGTCTATTTTATCTGATATTATGATTGCAATTCCTGTCTCTTTATGGGGGCCATTTGCTTGGTAGATTTTGTTGCAGACTTTCATGTTCAAAGTGTGTGTTTTTATGAGCAAGGTGTGATTTCTGAAGGCAGCAGATAGAAGGATGTTGCTTTTTAATCCAACTAGACAGTGTATGTGTCTTAATTGGAGAGTTATGTCCGTTAATGTTGAGAGAAAGGACTGAGAAGTGTTTGGTAGTTTCTGCCATTTTATCCACCTTCTTGGGGGCTGTGGCAACTTGGTTCTTCCTATGGTTTTCGGATTCTCAGTTTGGGTGCCGTTTCTTTGCCTTTATTGTGGTCTTTTTGGTTTCATGTTGAGTTCTAATTTTATTCCCTTAGATGCCGTTTCTTTCCCGTTGTCTTGTTAGTTTTCTATGTGTAGGATATCTTTAAGTACCTTTGTAGGTCTGGTTTTGTGGAGATACATTGTTTCAATTTTTCTTTGCTATGGACAATTTTTAATTGACCTTCAGTTATGAAGGAGAGTTTAGCTGGGTACACTATTCTTTGTTGTGGTTTTTCTTTAGGGCATGACATACATCATTCCAGGCTCTTCTTGCTTTAATCACCTCTGCTGAGAAATCTGAGGTTATTCTAATTATTTTCCCTGTATAGGTGATTGATCTTTTCTCCTTGACAGCTTTAAGGATCCTTTCCTTGGTCTGAATTGATCCTGTGTGGATTATAATGTGACAGTGACATGTCCTGTTCTGTTCTGGTCTATTTGGGGTTCTGAAAACTTCTTTTATCTGAATAGGCCATAGGCTTAACTTTTTGAATGTTTGGGAAGTTCTCTGCTAGGATTCTGTTAAATACATTTCCTAGACAATTAACTTCTGTCTCTAGGTGCTCCTCTATATTCATTATCCTCAGATTAGTCCTTCTGATGGTGTCTTCCAAATATAGAATAGATCTATCATATTTCTTGGATTTATCTTGGATATTTGTATGTTATTTCTCTATACTATCTAGGCTATCTTCAATGCCCGAGATTTGATCTTCTTCATAGTCTAACCTACTGTCAAGACTTTCTATTTGTTTTTAATTTATTTTCCTTCTACTTGGTCGGCTTTGATGGCTTCAAAATCTTTGTTGGAGCTTTGGTTTAGATCTTGTATGAGCTTTACTTCCTTTATTTGGTGTTCAGTGTTTAGTCTCAGATCACTTAGCTGATTGGTTATGGTTTCCTTGGACTCCCATTCCTTCGGGCAGGCTCTATTCTGCATTCCCTTTGTGGTCTCCCTGAATTGTTTCAGCTGTCTCTTTATGGATTTTTGGAATGCCTGTATTTATCTATGTCTATTCTGATCACCCTGTCGCAATTCCTGTTTTACTCTTTAATTAGTTTCCTCACATTAAAGCAATTCCTGTAATTCTCTATGACTGTTCTCAGCCTGCTTATGCAATTCCTGTATCAATCTTTAAGTAGCTTCCTAATGCTCACAAGATTCCTGTACTACTATTTGGATTGCCTCCTCTTGGTCACTATCAAGCTCACACTGAGACCTTCGCAAATTTTCAATTATTTCATTCACCATGTTTACCAGTAGTGTTTGCAGAGCTTTTGGGGGAACTATTAATTATTATTATTTTCATTAACTATTCTTCTTCTTATTATCATGAACTATTTTGTCACCTGATTATCATTAATGGGAGTTCAGATACCTGGACTTGCCATTATTCTTGTGTTTTTCCGCCTTGTTCTGCCCATTTGGTATGAAAGTAACAGCAATTTTGTGCTAGAACACTATTTTAAGGTAAGCATCAACCAGAGTCCTTTAGTTGCACAACCAAAATGGCTGCAGATACAATCTAGTTCAACAGATACAATCTATTCTAAATCAAAAAACCATGGATTAATGGGTTAAGAACAACGAAGAAGGATTTGGCAAACCGAAATTATTAGCTTCAGGGAGAAATTTGGGGAAAAATAGGACTAGACTGATGTGGAGATGTAAAATGAGAGTAAATGTAACCAATTCCTAATCTCTGAGAGGGAAATGGATTGGACAGAATCATAAGACAGAAATTTAAAAAAAGAAAAAGAAAAAATGGAAAAACTAAAATTTAAATTTAAGAAATGAAACACTTAAAAATTATGTAAGTTTAAAGAAATGATATTGAGAGAAGAACAGGATAGAAGGAGAGGAGGGGAGGGATAGAAAGGAAACGTGAAAACTATAAAATACAATTTTTAATATTAGTTACTTTAAAATTATGTAGGTATAAAGAGATAATACTGCTATTAAAGAAGTTAAGCCTAAGAGGTTGTGAACTGAGTAATAAATTTCTGGCTTAAGTATGTACATAAGGGGGAGAAGGTCTAACAATTGATGACAGGTATGTATCTGGAGTTGAGCAGAACAGCAAGTAAGTCATGCAAAAAATAAAGAAAGAGAGAAAAAATGAAAACAATAAAAAAGGACCAAAAGGTCAAAGAGATGAAACACACACACACACACACACACACACACACACACACACACACACACACACACACACACACACCAAAAATAAAAATTATGAGAAAATAAAGATCAACAGAAAACACTTAAAAAATAAAAATTAAAAAAAAATGTTCGAAAAAGAGTTCTTTGTTTTGGGGTTTTTTTTGGAGGGGGAATGGGAAGAGCCTGTACTCCCCTGTATCTGTAACCAGTGTCTTGGTGGAGTCTCTAGTCTGCTTGTGGTGTTTGGTTTTCCTATGGCTTGATTGGTTTCTTTAGTCAGTTTGGTCAGGCAGAAAATGCCCTGTGTTAAGCAGCATTTTTTGATCCTCCTCCCAGGCTAGTTCAGTGAGAGGGAGATCTGTGAGTATCACTACAGAGGGATATGGCTGTTTCCTCTAGTTTGGAGATGCTGTGATGAGGCTAGTTTCTGGGTAGGGTTGAAGCCTTTCAGCAAACTGTAGCTTTTCCCGGAGGGGCTAGCTTCTGAGACACTCACTGAGCCAGCTTGGAGCCATTCTCAGGGTTTATGTTTACTTAATTCCAATTGTTGTCTAGGCTTCTGTAGGGTGGGGCAGCCTCAGGCTCTGTTTACCCAGTGAAGAAAGTCTCTTCTCCGAGGGCAAATTTTACTCTGCTTGGGCAGAGTGACTTTCCCCTGGTGGAACTGAGCCTGACAGGTCACTTCTAGTTCCTGTGACCTGCAAAATGATTCTTTTGTTTTTTTCCAAGGCCTGAGTTGGAGCTATCTGCTCAACCAGGCCTTTGTCAGTATCAAAGATGGACACCTCCGGTGGTGGTGAGGGGAGGGGCGGCCTTCCCACTTCTGCTCCCTGAGAAGGAGTGAGGAAGTCAGGGTTCTACTCACGCCAGATTCTTGGTTCCTGGACTCTCTCTGGTCTGAAATCTCCAGGGCAAAGATATCTGCTCCTTCTCAGTTCTTGCTGGTGTTGAGTAGAATCTGCTAGTCTACTGTGTCTGGCTCCTTTGTCCTGGACTCTCTGTTGTAGGTATGGTTTCTATGGCCGCTGCCACTGCCACCCCAGCACTTGCAGTCGTGGCTACTGGCAAGTGCTCAGATCTCTTTCCTTGCCTGGATTTTCCCTCTCTGGCCATACTCTTTGTACGGTAATGGCACACTTGGGTGTGATTCTCTAGCCTAGGACTGTTCACAGGAACACTAAAACTGCTTTCTATGCCAGCACTCGTTTCGAATCCAACCTCTTCTCAGCAATCTTCTTCTGAACTCCCTTAACACATTGTGACATCACATTGACATTGTGATATCACTGTGCCATTCTGTTTTCACAAACCTATTATGACATCACATGTTAGAAAAGTCATGGGTTTTAGGACTTCTAGCTCCTTCCTTAAACTCTTGTCCTCATTGTAAACTAGTAGCAATTGAAATCAGACATGTGATTGTAATATTACAAACAAGTAGTGACATCACTATTCCATGGGTGACCTCATTACCAAAGTGATATCACAAACCTATTGCAGCATCACATTGCCATTGTGACATCACAATCACATTGTGATATTTCAATCGGTTATGAACTCTTAGCACCTTTGAAAAAGCATATGGCCTTTGTGACATCAAAGTTCAATTGTTTACCCATATAATCATTCTGGTCTAACAATTAAGATCAGTTATACCATTGTAATACTACAAACCCTTGGAGGCAGGATCACCAGTGTGACATCATTAACCAGTCTTTCCTCATAACTTTGACACGATGCCCTTGTGATACATAGGCCTTTGTGATCTCATAATGTTTTTGACTTCATTTTTCATGTATGATGTGTGATATTAGAAATGCACTCTATCATGAAAATTGTGTCATCACTGTCAGATATAATGAGCATTGTGTTACATTGTGATATCACACACCTATTGGGAGTTCATCACATTTGGGCCAATGCATGACTTTGTAGATCTCACAATCTCATTCTGAATTCATATTCTCATTGGGAGTTAATGAAAATTGAAGTCCAGCATGCCATTGTGACATCAACAACCCAATTGTGACATCATAAACCTATTGTGACCTCATCACCATTATGGAATCACCAACTAATTATTACATCATAATATTATTATGACTTGATATTGTGACATCATATTGCCATCACTGTCGCATTCGGATTTGTAAACCAATTATGACCTCATAACATTTTACAAATTTCATGGCCTTTGAGACTACTAACGTGAACTAGTATACTTATGATGCATAAAACACAAGACAATCCAATGAGGCACATTGAAAATATCTTTATTTACACTCGAAATGGGCCTTCATTTACCTTGTCCTGGGCTGTACACTCAGTGACAAGCCAGCCCCAAACACCAAATCTCAGACCTCCAATGGGCAGTCACACATAGTTAATTGGTCTGCAAAGCACCAACTCCCCAAATTATCATCTCCAAACCTGCAAACTTCAATAGGTAAGGCTATGTCCTTTTCCCTTACTCCCACCTTCTTTATAGACATTCCTTCATTTCTTTTTTTCCCTTGCATCACTTTCTTTTTCTCTTTAGTCCTCTGCACTATCCACAGGCCTACACTTCTCTGGCCTGGTGGCCAATTGGCATACTTTCCTTCCTACTGTCCCTCAGATGATCCCTTAAGGATAAGACTTACTAAGTGTTAATTACTGCTAACTAGTGTGTTTCTATAATTTACTTGTTTTCTATTAAATTTACATTTTAAGCCTGTTCATTGGGTGGAGAGAACAGTTCATCTTGCAGCCTTCTCTGTATATTGGTCCTAGCAACACCAAGTATGGTCCTTGCCACTTTGGTTCTAACTCAGGAGCATGATAAATTTTTAGCCACACCAGCTGTCCAGGTAAGAAAGAGTGGGTGAAGTTTTTTTTTTTTTTTGTATCTCCGTTTCTTAGTTTACTTCACTTACTTGAGGTCTAGCTTTTGGATTTATTGCTGAAGGAGACTTGCTATAGAATAAACTACATTACTCTCCCCAAAGAAATTTGTCTTCCAATTGGATTTAATTTCTTATTTTATATTTGAACTTATCTGTTGCCATCCTGTTTATTTATTTTGAAATACTTCGTATTGTTATTAGTTTTAAGTAGTTGTAGAGAGAAGTTCACATTCTACAAAACAGTACATGAATACAAGGTGTCTGACAACATTGACACCCATCCCTCATATCCCTTCCCTTCTCACACCTTTTTGTCAAAATTGAGATAGGTGATTACATATATTTCACATATTTCACAATATTGTGGAATTATGATAATTGTTTAAAGTCACAAACACATTTTAACCTTGACAAGGCAAATTATCGTTATCCTGGTCTAAAGTTTGTTAATTCTATGAGCTTTGACAACCAAAATTATTTTTCCTACCCCAGGTGATGTTTACATTTTTTCCCTTTTGCTTAGTGTACGCTATTCCCTCTTTCCCTCTCATTCCTCCCTTCCCATCAGTGTGTTTGGGTTACTTAGTTATTTTTCTTCTATGTCGGGTGCAGCTGATGGACCCCTTTGTTGTATGTTGTTCCATTTCCCACTTTTTCTATTCCTCCTCCTGGCTTCCCTCCATTGCGTGCATATTTCTACCATCTACATAGTCAAGAACATGGAGTCATTAATGGTGATACAACAAAAAGAGTGGCTGTCCATTGTTTCTCGAGTCCTGTTTACTTTGTCATACCTTCTTGCATTTTGGCTTTGGAATCCACATATCAGGTAGACACTGTGCCATTTGTCTCTTTGTTCTTGGCTTACCTCACTCAAATAATTTGGTTTAGTTCCATTCATTTCCCTACAAATGCCATCATTTTGTCCTGTCTAATGGCTGCATAGTATTCCATTGTATATTGGTACCACAATTTTTGGATCCACTTATTAGTAGTGGCTCATCTGGGTTGTTTCCAAATCTTGGCTATTGTGAACAGTGCTGCAATAATCATAAAGGTGTGTGTGTCTTTGTATACTGGTTCCTGTTGTTCTGAGTAGATGCCTAGGAGTGGTATGTCCAGTTCATAGGAGAGGTCGATATTTAGCTTTCTGATGTACCTCCAGACTTCTTTCCAAGTGGTTGTATTAGTATACATTCCCACCAGCAATGCAATAATGCTTCTCTTTCTTTGCATCCCTTCCAGCATTTGTCATTGGCTGAATTTAGGATGTGGGCCATTCTGACTGGGGTAAGGTGGTATCGCAGAGTGGTTTTTATTTGCATTTCCTTTACAGCCAGGGATGTTGAACATTTCCTCATGTGTTTCTTTGCCGTTTTTACCTCTTCTTCTGAGAAGTCTCTCTTTAGCTCCCTTGACCATTTCAAAATTGGTTTGTTAGGTTTGTAAAGGGTTAGTTTCTTGAGTTTACCATATATAATTGATATTAGACCCTTGTCTGATATATTGCTGGTAAATATTTTTCCCAATTATTTGGCTTTCTTTCTGGATTGGTTGCTACTTTTTATCTGTGCAGAAACTTTATTTTAAGGTAGTCCAATTTATCGAGTCATTCTCCAATTTGTTGTGACCCTGGGAATCTGTTCTGGAAGTTCCTGCCTTTGCCTATAAGTCCAAGTCTATCTCATACTCTGTCCTGCAATAGTTTCAGAGTTTCAGGCTTGATGTTAAGGTCTTTAATCCATTTTGAGTTGATGTTAGTGTATGGTGATAGGCTAGGGTCCACTTTTAGTTTTTTGCATGTGGCCAGTTTTCCCAGCACCAGTAGTTGAAGAGGTTATGATTCTTCCACCTTATGTCTTTGGCTCCTTTGTCAAATATCAACTAAATGTATATATGCGGCTATATTTCTGGGTCCTCTAACCTGTCTCACTGATTTTGGGGTCTCTTTTTGTGCCAGTACCAAGCTGTCTTTGTTATTATGGCTCTATAATAGAGCTTAAAGTCCTGTATCATGATTCCTCCTGCATCCTTTCTTTTGCCTATAATTGTTTTGGCTATGCTAGGTCTTTTGTTGTTTCATATGAACTTTTGGAATATTTTCTCTATTTCAGTAAACTAAGTCATTGGAATTTTAATGGGAATTGCATTGAATGTGTTTATTAATTTTGGCAGTATGGCCATTTTCACCGTATTAATTCTGCCTATCCAGAAACATGAGAAGCCTTTCCATTTCCTGGTATCCTCTAAGATTCCTTTTTTAAGGTTTTTATAGTTGTCAAGAAATTGATCCTTTACATCTTTGGTTAGGTTACTTCCTAAATCCTTTTTTTTTTGAGGTTATTGTGAATGAGGTTGTTTCCTTGATGTCCATTTCTATTTGTACTTTGCTGGTTTACAGAAAGCCGACTGATTTTTGTGGGTTAATTTTGTATCCTGATATTTGCCAAATTGGTTTATAAGCTCTAAGTGTATGGGGATGGAGCTTTAGGGACTGTTAATTTATAAAATAATGCCATCTGCAAAAAGAGAGAGTTTATATTCTTCATCTCCCATGTGGATCCCTTCAATGTATTTTTCTTGCCTTATTGCTTTGGCTAAAAATTCCAGAACTATATTGACGAGGAATGGAGAGAGTGGGCATCCTTGCCTTGTTCCGGTTTTTAAGGGAATTGGTTGTAGTTTTTCCCTATTAAGCATAATATTGGCTTTTGATTTGCCATGTAAGGCTTTTATTGTCTTATGAAATGTTCGTTCTATTCCTATTTTTTCCAGAGTTTTTAACATGAATGAGTGCTGAATTTTATCAAAATCCTTTTCCAAATCAATGGAGATAATCATGTGGTTCTTGACCTTGGATCTGTTGATGTGATGGATTACATTTATTGACTTACATATGTTAAACCATCCCTGCATCTCTGGGATGAAGCCTACTTGGTCATAATGTATGATTTGTTTTATATGTTTCTGGATTCTGTTGGCTGCAATTTTATTGAGGAGCTTTGCATTTGTCTTAATAAAAGAGATCTTTTTTTGTTGGGTCTTTGCCTGGTTTGGGGATGAATGTGATATTGGCTTCATAGAATGAGTTTGGGATTACTTCCTCTGTTTCTATTTCTCTGAAGAGCTTGAGGAGTATGGATATTAGCTCCTCTTTAAAGGCCTTATAGAATTCTGTAGTGAATCCATCAGGTCCTGGGCTTTTCCTGTTGGAAGATTTATTATTACTTCTTCTATCTCATTGTAGGTTATTGACATTTGTAATTGATTTATTTCTTCTTTGTTCTGTTTGGGCAATTTGTTTTTCTCTTTTTTTTCAGGCAGGAAAAGAAGTTCATTAACCAAAAGGCTGCCCCCACCATGCATGGTGGAGAAGCATGGCTGAAAAGGAAGGGTTGTCGACCCACCTCTGATCCAGGACATATCTAGGCCAGGGAAAGGAAGAGGTGTGGCCAGTCGCTGGAAAATTTTGGCCACACTGGATCCGGATGTGACCTCAGGGTCTGGAACCTTCCGAAGGTCAGATGGGAGGCATGTGACCAGAGGTGGGCTAGGATGTGACCTAGCAGGAGAAGGTGATTGCTTCCAGGTCTGCCAGGTACCTATGTAACAGATATTGGGTGGAAACTTAGCCAAGAGGGAGGGAGGTGTCCCTGTTCAGAACTTACATTCCAGCCATTTGATAATTATGAAAAAAGGTGAAGATTCTCTCTGGCTACTTCCTGTTTGCAAGCGGCATTGACAGTAAGGTAAAAGGCTGATATGCGGTCCCATCTGGGATAAGGCAGAAGGCAACAGCTGTCACTTGGGCATTGAGTCCTTAGATAAAGTCTGGAGGAAGCAAGTCTCTTGGGAGAAGTCTGGAGAAGTCTCATGACGCATTGAAGAACTGAAAAAAAATACTAGAGAGCAAATAAATGGCAAGAGGAAGGACTTGGGGCTGAAAATGTTGATAGAAATGTCCCTACTTTCTTCTGACACCTGGAGACTAGATAGAGAAGAAGTCAATTAACAAGGGCAAGAATATGAATTCCTGTCCAGTTGAAAGGTAGTCAGGTATGGACATTAGATGGGCAATGTTCTTACTTCTATTGACCTCCCTGCTCTGGTTAATTTTGATAAGACAGGCAAAAAGTGGATGATGTGATATCATCTCTTATTCCTCTCCATGTTCCTTTGTTCCCCAGACTGGTTGAGTCTAGGTGCTCGTTGCTGGGTTGTTTAGTCCCAGTTTGTATTCAGGATGCTTGAATTCAAGGCCTGAGCATTGTCCCTGAGCACTTTTGCTCAAGGCTAGCACTCTACCACTTTGTAGTGTTTGCTGGATATAGATAGAGGCTCGAGCCATGTTTCCAGCCTGGCTCTTTGCAGGTTAGTTGGGAGATGGAGTTTGAGGGATTTTTCAGCCCAGACTGGCTTGCACTGCAATCTTTTCCACGAAAGTTCTTTGTTATTTCCAATTAAAGCAACAAAGAGATCAAATATAATAAGTAGAGCTTACCTGGTCCTTATCAAGAATTGACCAAATATTCTGCAATGACAAAACTCGTTAGATGTGGGAATCTTAGCACAGATATGCCCAATATGTTAGAATCACATAGTCAGTACTAGATTACACAACACAAAAAAGGCAAAACTCAAAACTTAAAATTTTTGACAACTAAGTTAATCATCTTTGCTAACAAAGCACATCAGATGGTTGGGCCTCAGTTACCAGGGTCTGTGAAAAGAGCAACTTTTTAGCAATGCATATTAGAATAGATGGATGGAGGAGTAACAAGCTTCGTGGAAGTGTACGGGTTGGATGGGGCCAAACCTTTAACCCACCATGTGGCCAAGATGATGAACTCAAGATGGCGAATTTCTGAAAAAATGCAAAGAAAGCCTGAACAAAAAATCAAGCCTAGTTTGGCTAGCCTTTTTGAGGGAACCTAGAAAGGTTCCCTGGGAACCAGCCCATGTTGCACTCTTCAGGGCACAATCCAAAAAGTTGTAGAGATATTGAAAGTTGGACATGAATAGCAGAGAGCAAAGGCAGCCTGATAGTAAAGAGACTTCTGACCATGTACCATTGCAGAGGCATAAATTGTCTAAATCTGAGAACAGCAAAAAATATTAGGTCATCTGACTATCCAGGGAGCACAGGAGGCATGTCAGCGGGGTTTCACGGCTTGGACATGACTCACAGGACTCCATTAAATGTGTTAGAGAGTCAGTTTGGTGAGTGAAGGAGAGCTGACCAGGAACAAGTGGTGTTCTGGCTTGCCCCAGACCCCTATAGAGAGAAATGGCTAAACCCCCCAAACCAGTCATTCTCCGCTTCAGAGATGACCATCCTTTCTGCTAAAGGCCGTAGGAGCTCTCTGGAATGGCGCCACATCTGAGCAGAGATTGAGCAACAGAGAGCCATGGAAAGTAGTTTCATTCACCAGAGTAGAGAAGTGATGTGGACGTGGATGTGAAGGCCAGCAATGGTATTGGTGAAAAGTCTCACGTGGTATCTCAAGGCCGTTTGGTTTGCAGAAAAGGGGTGGTTAGGAAATTCTAGCATTTCCAATTCAAAAACCTCATCCCAGTCATGGCACCATTTGTAAGGTATATTAAATAGGTAGGTTTCATTAAGTAGCCCATGAAGAGAACAGCACACACTATTCAGGCATGAAAAGAAGTTTATTTACCGAACTGCTGCCCCCACCACACATGGTAGAGAAGAATGGCTGAAAAGGAAAGGGGGGATAGCAATTTGTATTACTGTAGAAATTCATCCCTCTCTGCTAGGTTTCCCTTCCTTTGTGAGTAGAGTCTGGAATTATTTCTTTATGATTGTTTTGATGTCTTGGATGTTTGTTGTAATCTTTCCTGTGGTATCTCTGATATTATTGATTTGGGTCTCCTCTCTTATTTTGTTAGTTACTCTTGCCAGTGGTCCTTCAGTTTTAGTGACTTTTTTAAACAGCTTTTAAAAATTAATTTTATTTATAATTTTCATAGTCTCTGCCTCTTTAATTTCAGCTCTTATTTCGGTTCTCTATCTATCAACTTTAGGTTCAATTTTTTCTTGTTTTTCTAGCAGTTTTAGTTGCATCATAAGATCCTTTAGTTGTTCTATGTTTTCTTGATGTGTGCACTGAGAGCAATGAATCTGCCCCTCAGGACTGCTTTCGCTGTATCCCATTGGTTTCTTAGTGATGTATCTTCATTTTCACTGAATTGTAGGAACTTTTTCATTTCTTCTTTAATTTCTTCTGTGATCCATGTATTGTTCAACAGAGTGCTGTTTAATTTCCATGTTTTTTTCTACTTTATGCCTTGTTATTGAGAATTAGTTAGATTCCACTATGCTCATATAGAATACAGAGTATTATGTCGATCCTCTTGTATTTGCTTAAATTCCATGTATGAACTAAGAAATTATCTATTTTAGAAAAAGTTAGGGGGGTTGCAAGAAGAAGACCCTACTGGTGTGAATACCTTTAATTTAGCTACTCAGGAGGCTCAGATCTGTGTATTCAGGTTCAAAGCCAGCCCAGGGAGTCTTTTCAAGGGTTGCTCAGCACCACGCCCTGCCTCAACCACCTTTGCCACCATGGGCTGCTTATGTAAACCAGTATGGAGAGGCGTCACACCCACTACGGGTCCAGAGTTGTTTGCTGCCACTGTTGATGCCACTGCTGCTGCTACAGGTGCTGCCACTGCCCCAGCTGCTGCCACTGCCCAGCTGGGCCACTTATGCAAGCCAGGCACCCCACCACAAGTCAGGTGTTAACCACTGCTGCTGTCTCAGGTTAGGCTGGGCCACTTATGCAGGCCAGTATGGAGAGGCACAAACTATCATGCGTCTGGACTTGTTCACTGCAGCTGTCCCCACCTCAGCCACCACTGCTCCCCCGGGCTGGTTTGGGCAAGTGCCAAGAGGCATTGTGCCCCAATTCTGGGTGTTTTGCCACCACTGCCGGCTGCTGCTGCTGTTCCAGGTTAGGCTAGGCTATTTACACCAGCAGGACAGAGGTGCCACCCATTGAGACTAGGGTCGTTTGCCACTGTTGACAATTGCTACTGCTTCTGACTGGGCTGGGCTACTTTTACCAGCCAGGCAAAGGCGCTGTTCCAGGGAGGGTGAGGGGAGTCTTTGTTCCAGCTCTGCCTTCTGAGATTTCTGTTTGTATATTCTGGGTTGGCCCAGCTCTTGAGAGTCCCCTGGGAGATTTGGGATGCTTGTGGGTGTGTGGTCCTCAGAGGGTCCAGACCCGGGGCACTTAAGGAGCTTGGCACAAAACCCCATCACTTAAGCTGCGCAACTTGGAGCCCCATCACCAACAAAGGGTGGAGGAAGTGTCTTCTCACTTTACTGTCTCTGTAGGTTTTTCCATTTTCTTTTTGCACTTCCTTTATCTCTCTGAGTAATTGCCTTTATTTGTGGGTCACTTGGAGAAACAGAGCATTGAAATCCAAACTCTGTATTTGGATGGAGAGAGCTGTGGTGTTTCCCTGCTGTTCCATCACCTTCTTGGTCGCTCCCCTTCAGTGGAGTTTTTCTTATCCGGCCGTTGGCCCTTGGTTACCAAAGGATAGGCGCATAAAAGCATGTGTTGTAAAGCTTGCAGATTGTAGTTAAGACATTTCTGCTAATATAGCCTTCCTAATTTTAGGAACGTAAGGGGGTGTTCTACACTAAAGTATTTCAAGGGCTTGAATCCTTTAACATAAGGGCTACATCTTGCTCAAAGGAGAGTGAAGTGGAGGAGGCTTACCTAGCCATGGCCAGTCTCTGTATTTAATTTAATTAAAGTTTCCTTTAAGGTCATATTCATTCTTTCTAGTGCTTGAACTCTGAGGCTTATAAATGGATTGTAACTTCCAATTTATTCCTAGGGCATTAGTTAATAATTGAGAACTTGGGCCTTGAATTCAGCACCATCTTTGGACCCCACAGCTAAGGGTAAGCCAAATCATGGTATTATTACATGCCTCTGCTCAGCCTGAAAAAAATGTCCACTATTACTAACAGATACCAATAGCCATACTTTCCAGGCTTTACCTCTGTGGAATCCAGTTTCCTAAATTCACCATCTGAAGATACTCACATATGAATTCTTTCCATGTGTTCCAGAATTTCAGCATTTACCTGTTGGAAATTAACTACACACATTACAAAGTATTGTCAAGCTGAGGCCCCACCGGTTTTCAGAACAGTTTTAGACAGTGTCCTCCGGCAATTTACCAGGTTGCAAATATCTACATGTAAACTGACAGAAAGGGTGAGCCTGTATGCATTTTTCACAAGTTCAGTGTCAACATTTGCACACTTATTACCACTGTTTTTGCTTCTTCCTTTAATATTGATGACTCTAGAAAACCAACTTGTTTTAGATTGGTCTCCCAAGCTATCTGATCAGCTCAGATGTCTCCAGGTATCTTAGGTCTCTACTTCCGTTAACTCCTGAAGAGTACTCTGAACCTTGGAGACTTCTTCCATTTTATTCTCTTCCTTTTATCTCAAACTTGCTTTCATGATCCCACTCTCCTTCTCAATGTGCTCCTTAACCAGCAAATGATTTGGCAGGGTCACAGGAGAGTTCCCTTGACTGGCCAACTGCTGCTCCTTCTCACAACACCTTTGCTTGCTCTTCAGCTCCTCCCTTAAGTTCACAAAGGTGCTCTTGAGAGGTATTTTTAGGCACCTCCACCTGTTCCACTGGGACACGATGCTTCTGCATTACATTTATGGTGAAGATCTCAGCAGTCTTTTGGGGCTTTTACTCTAATAGTTTCTCTTTCTAGTTTTCCACTTCTGTGTATTTTTGTGACAGATCTTTAACTGTTTGTTTAGCTCTTCTGTTTTAATTCCTAATGTTCTTTCCCTTTCCATGGCATTCTCTATCAAAGCAAGTGGTCCTTTAACTCTTTCTGAAGAGAAACAATCTCTTTCTTGAGCCTGATATTTTCTTGTTCTCTTTTCTTAGCCTCATCTTCTATGACACAGCACTTCCCCGTCTTCTCTGCTAACTACTCTTTCCTTCTTTCTCTGTTGCTTTGAATTTCTGGTGACACTTTTCAAAGCTTATAATTGACATGTATTTCAACCCAATATATTCTTATATCAGATCCAGCTCCTTTTCCTTTTTTTTTTTCTTGTTACTTTTGGGTCCGGTCGTGGGGCCTGAACTCTGGCCTGGACACTGTCCCTCAGCTCTTCAGCTCAAGGCTAGTGCTCTACCACTTGAGCCAAATTGCCACTTCTGGCTTTTTTGTTTTTTCTTATGTGGTGTTGAGGAATCAAACCCAGGGCTTCATGCATGCACGGCAAGCACTCTACCACTGAGTCACCTTCCCAGCCCCCCAGCTCCTTTGTCATAGCCATAATTTCTTAATGGAATTCAGAGGTCCTTTGCATGTTTCTCCAGAGCTATGAACACATTTTCAATGTGGTTAATGTGATTACTTAACCTGTCATTTACATTTTCCAGGTGGTTAATGTGCTTACTTAACTTGTCATTTTCTATCTTTCTCCTCCTTGGGCATTCCTTTTCCTAATGTCCATTTTGCTTGCATTAAGCTCACTTATCTAGTCCTAGAGGTTCCCTGCTGCCATTTTCAAATGAATTGTATTGTCTTTGCCAAAGGTTTCTTGATCCCTATTCTGGTGCTCCTACCAAAACTCAAACTCGCTTCTTAGACTTGTTTTTTTTTTCAGGGTCTCTGTTATCAAACACCAACTGGGCAACCACTTTACCTCAAAACTTTCTAACTTTTCAAGCTTTCTTCTAATATCCATGGCTGACTGCGTAACAAAGGCCATATTTAGGGCTCTTTGATTCTCCAGGACTTAAAGATCTATAGCCTATAGGTCCTATAGGTTTCTGGGAGATGTTCCAGAAAAAGCATTAAGGTACTCACTGGGGAACAGTACCATCTCACTCACCTTAGATTGAAGACTTAGCTTTCTAGGCACTGCGGTATCCCTGCTAGCTGAACCTGGAAATACTTGTTAAGCACCTCCATACCTTGACTGCTGTTTGTCTCAGCTTGGATAAGTCTGAGGAAAGACTTGTTCCAAATAGTCTGGTTCAATTGTGGGGCTACTGTCTGGTCCAAGCACCACCGTCAAATCACCGACAGTATTCACTCCCTTTTCTACCAGGTGAAAAGCACCTGTAATATTTGCTGACAGTCATCCCAGATGTGCTTGTGTGTGAAAATTACTGTCTCTAATGTAATGAGCCCCTGTTTTTTTTCTGAAAAGGATGGATTTTTCTTTTTCCAGTTATACAGGTCACTACTTGTAAAGGGAACATATATTAGAATGAGGTCCTGCCCACCATCTCCTCCATGTTCCTCTCTCAAGGGTAATAAGGGTAACATACCACATTGTACCACGTCAGTCTGGTACAAGTAACCACTTTTGGTATTGGAGGACTTATTAGAGTGGCTGATGACAAAAGAATAGGAGCGAGAGTACATCAGTGCATCTTCCTCTGAGGGATTCTGTAAACCTGGGGGAGAATACTTTTTGGATATGACAACCTAAGGCCTTGTTCTCCCATCCTGAGAAAAGGAGTAAACAGGTGCATACAGGACACAGATAGAACTATCAGCATACATACAAAGACCAAGAGCCACAGATACTTAACCCACATGTCCCATACCTCTCAATGTTGACCTCCACAGGAGGTCCCAGATGATAGAGAGAACGTCCCAGATTGCCTCTTGAGGAGGCCACAGATGACCTCTGGAGGATGTCACATATGTCCTCCCTAGGAGGCCCTAGATGACCTCTTATGGAGGTTCCAAATGGATTCCCAAGGAAATGTCAGTGATCTCCAAAGGAGTTTCCAGATGTCTTTTCAATGAGGCTGACATTACCTCCCAGATGGCCACTCAAGGAGGCCACATATGAACTCCAGAGGAAGTTTCAGATAACCCTCTTTGGAAAGCAACAGATGACCTCCAGAGAAGGTCCTATATAGCTTCTCAACGAAGTCCCAGATGATGTCCAATGATGGTCATAGATTTCTCATCATGGTAACCTGAGATGACCTCCCAGAGAAGCTCCAGATGACCTCAGGAGGTAGTCCTAGATTGCCTCTTAAGAAAGCCCCAACAACTACTTTTGAAGAGGTCTCAGGTGGCCTCCTGAGGAAGCCCCAGATGACCTCTGGAGAAAGTCCAAGTTGGCCCCTGGAGAAGGCCCCAGATTACCTCCAGCGTAGGTCTCAGATGGCTTCTCAAGGAAGTTGCAGATGTACTCTTGATGAAGTTCCAGCTGGCCAGGAGATGGGCCCATGCTGATTATCAGACCCTGTAATTATCGGGCCCTGCTGATTATTACAGTATCCTCCTTGTGAACTAGTAGCAATTGAAATTGGAAATTTGATTGTGGTATTACAAACTCGTTGTGACATCACAAACCCATTTTGACATCATCACCACCACAACATCACAAAGCCATTGTGACACATTGTCATTGTTACATCATGATTCCATTGTGCCATCTCAAATCTATTATGACCTCTTAGCTCCTTTGAAAATCACATGCCCTTTTCAACATCACAGTCCCTTTGTGTATACATATCCTCGTAGTTAAGTAATGACAATTGAGATCAGACATGCCATTATAACATCACAAAGTGTTTGTGACATCCTCAACAGTGTGACATCACATTTTCATTATGAGAGCATCAGCTCATTGTGACATCACCAAACTCAATGACAGAATCGCATTATGACAACAATTCTTGTTGTGACATCATAGACACATTGTGAATGCCTATTCTGTGATTTCATTGTATTTCAAATGTGGCATGAGAGTTGATATCAACAACGCAATTTTGTGCCTACAAACCATTTTGACATCATAATCACTTTGTGACATCACAGTACCATTGTGATATCACTAACACAATGTGACATCACAAAGCTCTCCTGTCCTCATAACTTTTGTGACATGCTGACATTGTGATATCTTAGACCTTTTTGCCCTCATAATTTGTTTTCAACCTCATATTTCATGTATGACTTGAGATAACAGAAATAAACTGTGACATCATGACCATTGTGACATCACACTGACAGATGTCATGATCATCGTGTCACATTGTGACATCACAAAATGTTTTGATGTCACAATTAATTGGTGATGCCAAACGGTAAGGGGTCTATGATGTCACAATTGATTAGTAATATCCAAATGGCATAACGGATCTCATTTGTCATCAAATCACAGAGAATATGAGTTCACAACAGACTGTGGTATCTCCAAAGTCATGTGTTTTCACAAATGTTATGAAGTCCTAGGAGGATTGTGATGTCACAGTGTGACCCAATGTTTATTATGTCTGTCAGTGTGATGTCACAATGGTCATGATGTCACAGTGGATTTCTTATATCATATATCATAACTGCAATCTTATCAGGTTGAAAACAGATTACGACTTCATAAAAGGCCTAAGACATCACAATTGCTCCACATCACAAGACTTATGAGGACAGGGCAAATTTGTGATATCACAGTGTGTTAGTGATATCACTATGGCACTGTGATGTCACAAAGTGATTGTGATGCCATATATTTATGAGATCACAATATATTTCTGACATCAACCCACATGCCACATTTGAAATAAAATGAAATAAGAGAATAGGCATTTACAATGTGTCTATGACATCACAATGACAATAAATGTCATAATGCTATGAGGTCATTGTAAATTGGTGATGTTTCAAGGAGGTAATTGTGTAATAATGAATATGTGTTGTCCCACTGGTGATGGGGTCACAAAGGGTTTGTGATGTTAAAATGGCATATATGAATTCAATTGTCATGTATTCACAATGAGGATTTGGGTACACAAAGGGACTATGATGTCACATATGCCATGTGTGTTTTCAAATGTACTTACGGGTCATGATAGCTTTATGATACACAGTTGTGATGAGGTCACAATGGGCTTTTGATGTCATAATGATTTTGTAATATCTCAAACACAACTCCATTTTCAATTGTTACTATTTCACAATGTGCATACAAGTTCACAGTATAAACTGAAAGTACTAATGGACATGAATTTTTGAAAATGTTAGGAGGTCATTTTAAGTTTGTGAATGAACAATGGGACAGTGATATCACCATGACAATGTCAACTCATTACATCATGTCAAAATATTGTTTTGGTGTCACAATTAGTTGATGATTCCACATTGGTGGTGAAGTCACAAAATATTGGTGATGTGTTGGGCATGTCACAATGACATGATGATTCTCAATTGTCCTAACTTACAATGAATATATGAGTTCCCAAAGGCACTGTGGTTTCTCCAAAAGTATGTGTTGTCACACATATACTGAAATCCTAAAAGGCTTGTGATGTCAGAATTTGACACAATGGATATGACATCTGGCAGTATGATTCCACCATGGTCATGATGTCATTGGGAATTTGTGATATCAAATGTCATATGTGAAATCTAATTAGGTCAACAACAGATTATGAGGACAATAAGGCCTAAGGTATCAGAATTGCAGCATGGCACAAAAGTTATCATGAGAGGATATGTTTGTGATATCACGGCGTGTTAATAATATCACAATGGCAACATGATATACAAAGGGATTGTGATGTCACAATGATTATGAGTTCCTGCTTTGTTTATGATATCACCTACATGCCACATTTGAAATAGAATGAAATCACAGAAAAGGCATTCATAATGTGTCTATGATGTCACTATGACAATGTGAAGTTATAATTCTATCATATCATTTTAGTTTTGTGATTTCACAATGAGTAGATGGTATAAAAATGATAATGTGATGTCACAATTATGATTATCTCACAAACTGTTTTGGATGTCAAAATGTCATGTCTGATTCTCAGTTGTCAATATTTCACAGTGGGGCTTTGGGTAAACAAATGGACTCTGATATCACAAAGCTATGTATTTTTCAATGTTATAAGAGGTTATAATAGATTTGAAATGTCACAATGTGATCTTGGTATCAAAAACAACAATGTGAAGTCACAATGGGTTTATGAGGTCACAATGGGTTAGTTATGTCATGAGTTTGTAATATCACAATTATTTTTCCAATTTCAATTGCTACTATTTGACCATGAGGACACTGTAATAACCAGCAATGCCCCTATAATCCACGGGAACAGATAGTCATCATGGCCTCCTAGTCTGGACCAATTGAAAGGGAGGGTGCATGCCACTGGAGGAGGCAGGACATGCTGCTGAAGGAGATAGGATGTCAAGCCCCACATGGTGAGCTGCCAAGAAGCGATTGGGCATGGACATTTGGTAAGTGATAATTGAAAACTGGAAGGCAAGAAATTATTTCAGTTGGGGAAGGGTACAGCCTATATATAAACTTCATTTTCAGAGCAAGAAAAGGGGAGAGAAAAAGGTTAAAGGCCTGGATGGAAAGAAGTGATGAGACTGCTGGAGGGCAAAGACCTGGGAGGAGAGGAAATTGAGAGAGAGCAGGAGGTGAAGGAAGACACCTGGCCACCTGGACAAGGCAGGGCAGGCCTGTCAAGAACAGAGCAGCCTGAAGAGAAGAATGGAATGTTGGAAGGAAAAAATGAAAAGACCTGAAAGGTAGGAGAGACCTGTAGAGAAAGAGAATGAAGACAAAGGAAAAAGCCTTGTCCCTTGAAGTGTGGAGCTTTGGACATCATTATTTTGGTGGTTGGTTGTTTGCAGACCAGTTAACAAATGGCTGAACTGCTCTTTGGAGGTCTGAGGGTTCAAGGTTGAGATTGAATTTAGCTCTCCGCATCCAGCACGGCCAAGGTAGTTACTTGTTACAAAATTTATGAGGACAAGACAGGTTTGTGATATTACATTGCATTAATAATATCACAATGTCAATATGAGGTCACAAAGGGAATGTAATGTCACAATTATGGTGTGGTCACAATAGGTTTCTGAAATCAACCTATATCCCACATTTGTGATAGAATGAAAACACAGACTAGGCAGTCGCATTGTCTCTAGGACCTCACAATGAAAATGTGATGTCATAATGCCAAGATGTCATTGTCATTTTGGGATGTAACAATGGGCTGATGGTATTATAACAACAATGTGATCTCACTCTGGAGATGATGTCACAACGTGTTTGTAATGGTACACTGCCATGTCTGATGTCAGTTGTCTTTGTTCATAATGACAACATGGTTACCCAAAGGGACCATGATATCACAAACACCATGTGCTTTTTCAAAGGTGATAAGGGGTCATAACAGTTTTGGGATGTCACACGGTGATCATGATATCACTGTGGCAATATGATGTCACAATGGGTTTGTGATGTCAAGTGGTGATAAGGTCACACTTGGATAGTGATGTCACAATGAATGTGTAATATCACCATTACATGTCCAATTTCATTCTACTAGATCACAATGAAGATACAAGTTCATGTAAGGAGGTAGAAGTCAGAAAAGCCATGAATTTTGTAAAATATTATGAGGACATAATAAGCTGGTGAAAATGCAATGAGACAGAGATATCCCATTGGCAATGTGATGCTACCATTACATGAGATAGTATTGTTTTGAAGTTACAAATGGTGATGCCATACAGGTGATGAGGACACATAGGTTTGTGATTTCACAATGGGATGGTGATGTCACAATCTCATGCCAGATATCTAATTGACAATGAATATATAAGTTCACAAGGGATAATGATATATCCAAAGGCATATGTTGGCACAAGTGTAATGAGTCTTAACATGTTTGTGTTGTCCTCATGTGACTCAGTGTCAAGAAATCTGGCAGTGTGATGTCACAGTGGATTTTTGATATCACATGTCATGCCTGAAGTATTATGAGTTAAACAATTTATGAACTTAGGGAGGCCAAAGAGATCACACTGGCAGCATGTCAAAAAATTTATGAGGATAAGACTGTTTTGTGATGTCACAGTGCATTAGTGATATAATAATGGCAATGTGGTGTCATCAAGGTATTGTGATATTATAATGATTATGTGGTCACAATGTATTTCTGATATCAACCCACCAGCAATATTTGAAATAGAATGAAATCACAGAATAGGCATTCCAATGTATCTGTGACATCACAATTACATGTGATTTGATGTCATTGTTGTTTTAATGATGTCATGATGGGCTGATGTTATCATAATGACAAAGTGATGTTACACTGGTGATTATGTCACAAAGGTTTTGTGATGTTAAATGGCATGCCTGATCTCAATTGTCATTAGCTCAACATGAGGATAGGAGTATGCAAAAGGCCTGTCATGTCACAAAGGCCATGCTTTCTTTTGAAGCTTTTGAAGTCATAATAGTTTTGGGATTTCACAATGTGATCATGTTTGTACAATGGCAATGTGATAACACAAAGAGTTTGTGATGTCTCCGAGGTGATGAGGTCACAAAGAGTTAAAGATGTCTCATCAAGTTTGAAATATAACAGTGACATGGACAATTTCAATTTCTTCTAATTCACTATGAGGATACTATAATAACCAGTGGGGCCAGAATTACCTGTGGGAGCCGATATTCATTGTAAATTCTTGGCTTGGCCCACCGGAGAGTGTGAGGAATGCTGCCAAAGGTGGAGGTGTCAAGCCTCACACGGTGAGCTGTCAAGAAGTGATTGAGCATTGGGCAGTTTTGGAAGTGATGGCTGAAAACTGTTAGTCTTGAGATCCGTTGGAGGGAGGAGGGGTACAACCTATATATAAGTTGCATTTTCAGGTCATTGTAAGGGGAGATAAAAATGGGAGTTACCTGGATGGAAGAACGTTGTGAGACAGCAGGAAAGGAAAAACCTGAGAAGCGGGAAAGCTGAGGGAGAGCAGAAGGTTGGCAATTGGTCACTGGGGCAGAGTAGGGCAGGCCTGCGGAGAGTGGAGAGGCCTGAAGAGAAGAAGGAAGTGGTGGAAGGGAAAAAGGGAAATACGAGGAAGGAATGACAGGTCTGTAGAGAAGGAGGGAAGAATGGAAAAGAGAAAAGCCTTGCCCATTGAGCTTTGGAGCTTTGGAGATCATAATTTTGTGGTTGGTGGTTTGCAGAACAATTAAGAAAGGGTGGAGCTGCCCATTGGAGGTCTGAGGTTTGGTGGTCAAGGCTGCTCTTGAACCTGGGTATCCAGTCCTGGATAAGTTAATCACAGTCCCCTTTCTAGTGAAAAATGGTTTATTATATTAAATGTGACTCGATGGATTGTCTCCTTGCCTTAGAGGTCATATGTACATGAGTACACAGAAAGAGCTTGAAGTCTCAAAGTCCATGAATTTTCTAAGATCTGATGAGGCCATAACAGGTTTGTAAAAACACAATGGGAGAGTGATATCACAACAGCAATACCACAATATCATGTCAAAATAATGATTTGATACAACAATTAGTTGTTGATGTTATTCTCATGATGAGGTCACAATAAGTTTGTGATGTCACAATGGGTTCACGATGTCAGAGTGGCATGGGAGATCTCAACTGTCATTAACTGGCAATGAATATATGAGTTCAAAAAGGGATTGTAATGTCTCCAAAGGCATGTTTTGTTAGAAATGTGAGGTCACAATGTGACAAAATGGTCATGACATCTGGCAGTTTGATGTCACTGGGGATTTCTGATATCACCTGTCATACCAGAAATATCAGATTGAAAACAGATTATGAGCTCACAAAGGGCCTACTGATTGAAAGAGTAGTTTATACATCGGTCTACTCTAAAGTTGGATGCAGTAATCCTAGAATGCTGATTGAGCTTAATTAATAGTTTATTAATCATGAAAAGAACAATATTCCTTCAATGGCGGTTTAATAAATACCTAAGAATTGGTAGGAAAATAGTGGGAGTCATTCTATTATACATAGACGGCTATGGAACTCTTTACAAATATATATATTTATTTGTATACCTCCGTCTGCCTATCCATGTATCACTGTTTTGGCCAAACCTGGGGGTCGATCTCAGAGCCTGGGAACCACCTGACATCTTCATTGGCTAGAGACTGCCATGCTCAAACTCACCCAATCATGAATTGGGCCTGCTAGGCACTAAATTCATATCCTGGCCTGCCAAGCATGATGGAGAACATATCTAACATCTAGATGTTATGTGACAGGATGTAAACAATGTAATAAATGTTATAGATGTCATCAGAGTCAAAAAAATAAATTCTAAATAAATGAATGACACAAGAAATAAAATAAATAACCACACCAAACACAATATGGACTGAATATCTGTAAGGAGGTATGAATACTATCTTTAAAATATATATAAGGAGGGCTGGGAAGGTGGCTCAGTGGTAGAACTCTTGTCTTGCATGCATGTGGCCCTGGGCTCGATTCCTCAGCACCACATAAGCAGAAAAAAGAGCTGGCAGTGGCGCTGTGGCTCAAGTGGTAGAGCGCTAACCTTGAGATGATGAGCTGAAGGACAGCGCCCAGGCCCAGAGTTTAGGCCCACAAGTGGACCCCCCAAAAATTATATAAGGAGTATCTTTTCCAGGCCTGAGGCTTGAATTCAGTCCCCCTATGCAGAGGGAATGGCGGGAGATCCTGAGGTACTCATTCCTGGACCTGGGAAGAGTCATGGAATGTGATCGATCTCATCCTTGAATGAGTAGTTTGTGCATGATGCAAGTAGGAAATGATAGGCAAGACCCATGGGGTATCGATTATTTGTAAAGAAGTTGATGAAGCATGACAATAATCATCACAGTCATGAAATGGAGGCATCAGGAAAGATCCAAGTATCAGTAGTCATGCAGATTGGATTCCACCACAGGTTACCATCTCTCCTACTCTATACAAATGTGTACTTATTTGCATACTACCTTCAGCTTATGAATGGATGACTGTTGTGCTCCCCGCTCTCCCCTTAGGGGGGGGCTCAATCGCAGGTTCCAAAGGCTGGTGTGCTCATGTGGACCCATTCCCCACTTGGTCCTGCTAGGCACCGAGTTCAGATTCCCCGCCCTTTTATTCATCTTGATGTCAGAAGTCAATCATTGAACCTGTTTTCTTTCCTGTGCAAGTCCTCGATCTCAGCTAGGATGGACAATGTATGGGCCACCCCGTGGCCATGGGAATAAGTTGTTATCCATGTCAACCCAGTTATACCTGTCATCATATACTCAAGAAAATACACAATACACCCATGAATAGCATACAAAATAAACACTCAATGCACGATGCAGTCCACATACGGATTTGAATATACATCTCATGTTTCAATGATCATTGAGGACTATTTTGGCCTCCCTGGGGCTCAATCTCAGTTCCTGGGAATGGCCCAGCTCCTTAGTGGCTCACAGTCTGGTGTGATCACCTGGACCCATTGGGCAGTTGGGCCTCCTAGGCCCAAAGTTTGCATCCCAGCACTGCCAAAAATTCACCCTGAGGAAAGTAACCAGTTAATGCAACTGTTTTCCTGTACTGTGCACGTTCTGGGGCTCAGCTAGGAAGGAGAATGTATACGCAACTCTATACTCATGGGAATAGGTTGTCATCCAGTTCACCACAGTTGTATCTGTCATCCTATACTCAAGGAAATACACAATACATCCATGAATAAAACACAAAACAAAGAGAATAACTACACCAAACGTAAGATGCCTCCTACCCATGTTGGGAAATATATATCCACTGTTTAATTATGAATTTATGACTATATTGGCCCCCACCAGGGCTCCATCTCAGGTCCCAGCAATGGCCTAGTTCCTTAGTGGCTCAAAGCCTGGTGTGCTCACCATGACCCATTCACCAATTGGGCCTGCTAGGCTTTGAGTTCAAATTCCTGCACTACCAGAAGATTCATTCTGATGTAAGAAGCCTCTGGTGGCACAGGTTTTCCTATCCTCTGAATGTCCTGGGTCTCATTGAGGCTGGAGAATGCTATATAGGCAACTCTTAGCCATGGGAATAGGTTGTCATCCATGTCAGCACAGTTATATCTGTCACCCCATACGCAATAAAATACACAATACATCCATGAATAAGACACAAAATAGAATGAATAACTACACTGAATGCAAGATGCATACCACACCTGTAAGTATAGAGAAATCCTGTTTTAAAAAGGTGGGCTTGTTATTTTGTCCAGTGCTGGGGCTTCAAATCAGGCCCTGCACGAGGCCTGACATTCTACTCTTCAAAGATGGTGAGTTTCCCCTTCTCCCACAGTGCAACAGAGTTACCCAGACCTGAGCTAAAATCCCAGCACTGACAAAAGATTCATCCTGATGTCAGAAGCCAGTCATTGTGCCTTTTATCCTCTTCTGTGAAAGTCCTGGGTCAAAAATATGATGGAGAATGCATAGACAACACTGAATCCTTCTGAACAGATTGTCATCCATGTCAGCACTGTTATACCTGTCACCATACTTATTAAAATACACAATACTTCCATGAATTAGAGACAAAATAAGAATAATTGCACTGAACACAAGCTGCTGACCACACATGTATGTCAATATATATCCTATGTTTAAATTATGAATTTATGACTATAGTAGACCACCCAGGGAATCAATGTCAGATTCTGGGATTGGCCACACTCCTTAGTTCCTCACAGGTTCGTATGATCACCTTGACTGATTGGCCAATTGGTTTGGCTCTGCCTTGAGTTCAGATCCCAGCACTACCAACAAGTGGATCGTGGAGTAAGGAGAGTGTGAAAATTTTTTTTCCTTTTCTCTGAGAATCCTAGGGGTCAGGCATGAGAGAGAACATTTCTACAAATCTAGATGTTCTGTGATAGGTTGTCATCAATATAATAAACAGAATGGGTAAATAAATGAATAAAACAAAAGATACAAGGGACAACCACACCAAACATGTATGGACTGAACATCTATAGGTAAGTATAAACCCTATCTTTACAATATATAGAAATAGTAAGTTTTCCAGGGCTGGGTCTTGAATTCAGGACTAGTGAACATGCCTGACTTTTTTATCTTCATGAATGGTGAACTTCCCCTTTAACCACATTGCTGCAGATTTACCCGGATCCTGAGTTCAAATTCAAAGCCTGTAAGAATAAACTGTGTGAATTGCATGCCAGGGAGCTAATTTTTTTCTCAGCATGGGGCTTGAACTCAGGTCGTGACAACTCTGCCTCAGCTTCGATCACCCTAGGATGGGGTGCAGCCACTAGACACACAGGTGCTTCTGGGATCCTACACCCCCACGGGTCGCGGGAAAACCATGCACAGAAAAAATGTGGCCTTTTGTGTTTTCTTCCTTTGCACAGTGACCCTTCTGGGTCTGAATGACACTGTTGCAAATGGTACTTCACCTTGCATTGCTGAAGGCTGGCAGACTATCAGGGAAGCCATAGGCCCACGTGGCAACATAGGCCCCCATTTCGAATCCCGGTACTGACACCAATCAATGGCAGGAGGTACTAAGAAGTTCCCATCCAAAGGAATAACACTGGAATTTTTTCAATGTCACAGTTGAATGAGTTGATTGTGAATGATGATCCTATAAAATTAAACAGCATCATTTCAGAAGGCTGATTGATTTTATTTAATATTTATGAAGCATTAAAAGAATATTATTACTTACAGGAACACAATAATTTCAGGACACTGAGTGCTTTCATTAATATTTTAAGGATGAAAACAATAACGTTAATTACATGGACGCAAAATAAATACCCAGGAATTGGTAGGAATATAGTCTATATAACTGAATAATGTATAGACATCTCTGGCACTCTCTCTCTCTCTCTATATATATATATATAAGCATACTGCCATCTGCATGTCAATCTGTTCTTCTTTGGTTTACACCTGGGGCTCATTCTCAGGTCCTGGGAACAACCTGTCACCTCAATTTCCCCAAGGATGGCATGTTTGCACTCACCCATTCATGAATTTGGCCTTGTAGGCCCTGAGTTCAGATGTCAGCGCTCCCAAAAAATGAATCGTGGAGTAAGAAGCTGATGGTGACACATGGTTTCCTTTCCTGTGAATCTTCTGTGTGTCAGGTATGAAGTGGAATACATATGTAGACCTATGTGCTATGTAGTCAATGTTCTATGTGCTATAATAGTCAATACAATAAATGGTCAATACATGAATAAAACAAAAAATAAAATAACTACACTGAACGCAATATGGAGTCAACATATGTATAAAAATATAAAACATATATGTAAATTGTACATGAATAGGGTGTTTTCTAGTGCTGGTGATCGATTTCAGGCCTAAGGAACAGACTTGAATTTTTTGACTTTAAGGAGGCAAGCTTCCTCTTGCCACACAGTGCAACAGAGTTAACGAGACTATGAGTTCCAATCCCTGTCCTGGTAGAAAAAATCGTCACCTTTATAGTATTTGAGGCCCAATTCTTAGTTATTTCATTAAGCCTCCATTTGATGAATGTGATTGCTTAAGTGCTTAATAAAATATTAACTAAAATCGATCAGTGTTGTGTAATATAATTGCGTTTAATTTTATCCTAGAATCATTCAAGAACTGTTCATTCAATCATGACTTACATCATATTACATTGGTAACCATATGTATAGGAATGAGTTTCTTAGGATCTCCTACCATTTGAAGGTGGCACGACCAGGATTCAAATTGTAGGCTCCAGCTCCCACCACTTCAACCCGAGGATAGGGAAGTCACCAGTCTGTCCAAGAACGTCAACAAGAACAATGATTAGGCAGGCACCAGTGGCTCTCAGCAGTCCTCCTTGATACTTACAAGGCTGTGATAGGAGGATCATGGTCAAAGCCACCCTAAGCAGGAAAATCCTTGAGACCCTTGTCCAACTTTAGTGCCAACTTCAGAAGCCTTGTGGCTCTAGTGTAGAGGACCTGCCTTGAGCAAAAGCAGCTCATGAACTGTGCCCAGATCCTGAGTTCAAAGTCTGGGACTGGCAACAAACAGAACTACACAACAATCCGTGGAGCCATCCAGTTAAAGCAGGTCACCCTCTTGTCTCCAACTGAATTGGACAGAATTCCCTGGGAAAAGGGCTGGGAGAACTGTTGTCATCTTGACTCTGCCTATGCTGCTTGCTTCACAGGATTCTGGCCACACCCCCATTCTTTCATGCTTCTTTCTGACCAATGGGATACAAGAATGCTGGCCACACCCACATTCCATGCTGCCAGGTAGCACTGGGATTCCCCCTGTTAGTTTACACCACTACCAGCAGTTGAGGAAGGTAGAGGTAGCTGAGTGGTGAGGAAGAGACTCGAGGTGACTTTGGAGTATAATAGAAAATTGATGCTCTCACCCCCACCCAGCCCCTCCCCTCCCTTCATGCAATGCCAGGTTTCAAACCTCAAGCAATGTCGTGCTGCCAGCTGGCCTAAATCCCCAACCTGGTCCCTCCACCTAGTCTTCTGCTCTGGGCCCATGTGTCCACAATGCTGCCGCCATCGCTGCTGCCCCAATTGGAGCAGCTGCCAACAGCTTCTCCCAGCAGCACAGGTGAGTTTCCGCCCCAACAACAACCTACCCTGGGTCAAACACCCCTCTGGGGGCACCATGACCCCCCTGCTTGTTTCCTCACCCCAGCTTGTATGAGCCACCTTTCTGTCTTGAGGATTTCTGAGATAGAAACTAAATATATGCTCAGGCTGGGCTGGATCGTGGTCTTCCTATCAAAGGTATGCTCTACCAGGCCTGGTCCTCTGTAGTTGGGATGGTAGACATGTGGTGTCATGCTAAGTCATCGGTTTAGATGAATTATCCCAAACTCAGTCCATAGCAGCGGATTCTTGACCACAAGTGAAGCTCTTGATAGGGCCTCAACCATTGGACCTCATTCTCCTCACAGAACAGTTGTGATGAAACAAGGGATTTATAGAGAGCAATCTCTGTAAAATGGCTAGGAAGAGAGGGAGCGGCCTTCAGATAAGGTTTTGGCAATTCCGTGAGCATATGACAGGAAGATACCAGAAAGGGCTCAGGTTGGGCCTGTTATTAATCATACAACAGATATGGGATTATGAACCGAAACATGGCTCTCTTTCATTATTACCCTATCTCGATGAGGAAGGGGATCCTTCACTTTGTTCACTTTTGCAGCTGGGGAAACCGAGGCACAGAGAAGCCAGGTGACCTACTTATGACCTCAATTTCACAGGAAGCTCAGCCTGACTTCTCTACCATGCTTAGGAAAATGGGTGCTATTCAGTCCACTTCTTGTGGTGGGAAGTCCACTTCTTTCAGTCGTGGTTCTTGAACTCTAGGATTGCTCACTGTTGCCGAGCTCCTCAGCTCAAGGCTAGCGCTTTATCACTTGAGCCCACAGTGCGACTTCCAGTTTTCTGGTGGTACTTTGGAGTTAAGATTCTCTCAGTTGTTCCTGGCTGGGCTGTCTATGAACCATGATCCTCATATCTCAGCCTCCAGTGTAGTTAGGATTAGAGTTTTATGCCACTGGCACCCGATTTAAGTGTAATTCTGGTTTTCTCTCTCTCTCTCTCTCTCTCACACACACACACACACACTGTTGCTCTCAGAAACTGGTACAATGGGTGCTGTAGGAGGTGGGCCAACGTCCCCAGGTGGTTGGAACCCAAGATGGCCCACTCATTCTGGAGGTGGGCTGTGGGTCAGGAGCTGTCTCATTCAGCGTGTTGATACATCTCCATGAGATAAGCCATCTATGTCCTTGCAAGGCTGTGAGGGTTATTCATTTTCCATCCAGCCTAACTGGATTTATTATATTGTATTCTTTTCTACATTATTTTCTAGCACCTGGCCAATATTACGGTACATAGTTACTGAATGAAAATGTAAAGTCAACTTAAGAAAGTCATTTAGGGGTCTGGGAATATGGCTTCATGATATGGTGATTGCCTAGCATGCATGAAACCCTGAAATCAATTCCTCAGTACCACATAAACAGAAAAACATTGGAAATGGTGTTGTGCCTCAAGTGGTACAGTGATAGCCTTGAGCAAAAAAGCAAAAAAAAACCCAAAACCAAAAAACATTTAGTTAGTAAATGCAAAATAAAGAACCCATACTTGGAATATATAATTGCTCCTGCAATACTGACACCTGACAATAGTCCCTAATTCATGTACTTTTACTTATATTAGGATATTGTGTTGAAAAAGTTTTGTTCATTAGGTCACAGCAATTAATGTCTTGAATGTGCTTAGATGTCAGTTGAAGATTAATTCTGGAAATTCAAAGATTCCAGGTTTTTGAATGGTCTCTGCTAATCACAATGAGAAGGGTAGTCTAAGTGAGATTTGAAAATCTCTTTGGTTATTCATGGCACCAAAACGGCAGAGGCAAATTAACAGTTGTGACAGAAGAGAAGGAATAACTCCAGAGTTAAGTAATAAATGATAGTAATCAAGGTATACCAGAAACTTTTTTAGAGAACCATTGTTGGTTATTGAACAAATAGTTATCAATTAGTCTTATTCCTCATTACCTTTAGCATTCTAAATCTCTTAGGCTACTTCTTAATCTCTGTGTAATAAATGTATCTCCTTCTGTGCTGTTTTTTCTTCCTTAACTTCTTTGCTTTCTAAAAAATCTGTCTTTCTATATTTTTCTTTGAACATTTCCTGATACTAAATACACCTACACAGATGGCAGAGAACGCTAATTAAGGGTCCCATAGCTCATGAATCATTAATGAAACAACGTGGAAAAGGAGGACATATGTATTGTTACCTCAAATTTTCTGGAAAGCTGCAATGCCATCATTTGATTCAAATTTCCATTATTTGTCTACATAGTGTCATTCAGTGCACACAAACGCAAATATGAGCTGGGTGCTGGTGGATCACGCCTGGAATCCTAGCTATTCAGGAGACCAGACGATTGTGGTTCAAAGCCAGCCTGGTCAGGAATGTCCATGAGTCCCTTATCTTCAATTAACCACCAGAAACCCGGAAGTGGTGCTGAAGCTTAAGCGGTAGAGTGTTCAAATTGAGCTGAAGAGCTGTGGGAGTGCGTCCAGGACCAGAGTTCAAGCCCCACAACCAACAAAAAGTGAAAATATTACCTTAAATTTCCCCAAAAGGAAGGACAAGATCAATAATCTTCTCAAGCAGAAAAAATAATTTCAAATTGATTCAGTGCACCTACTTTTGCTGAGTTATTTAAGTTATGGCTTCTTTTCTAGACATATCCTCTTTCTTTATAAATTGTCAAATACTGGCTTTACAATAAATTTCATCTAACATTTTTTGTTTTAAAAGAGAAGTCTATACAAATGATGTCACTTAGCTTTCTTACTATCTTAATTCAAAGCCAAACCAGGCAGGAGAGTCTGTCAAACTCTTATCGCAAATTGAACACCAAAAAACCAGAAGTGGAGTTTTGGCTCAAGCAGAAGAGTACTAGCTTTGGGGGCAGGTGGGCAGGAAAGACAACTGTTCAGGGACAGGATCCAGCCTCTGGGTTCAAGCCCCAGAACCAGCACAAACTAAATAAACAAGCAAACAAAAATCCCAGATATTTCTTTGGGACCCTCCTTAAAGGTGTACTGGTCAGAGAAGAGGCTTCTTTTGCTGATCATATTGACTGGATCCTGCTTTTTTGGAATACTTATTGCTCTGGAGAACTCAGGACCAGACCAAAGGAATTGATAACTGATTCCTGCATCAAGAGAATCATCTCAGGGGTGAAATATCCATCCATAAGACACTTTAAAACCTCCATGTCTTTGTTCCTTTGGAGGAGAACACTTTTAAAACAACATTATTTCCTTTTGTTCTATGCTTGCCTTCAAATTCTATATTATTTCTTTTTGTAACACTATGAACTAGAAGTTTACAGAAAAAATTTATATGAGTAAAGAACATACTCGAAAAAGCCAGGGATAGAGTTTCTTTCAAGCCTTGGGATGCTTTTCTTGTACAGTAAAAAGGAAAGCACAAGGTAACTTGAACTTTGTTTTTCCTCTATGTTCCATTCCTCTCCTGGGGTCAGTTTCCACATCCAGTAACAGTTACTTCCAGTAACAATCGATGGTGCTGCTTGAGGTGTAATGAATGTTTTCTGGCTTCACTACAATAACACTAGAACATCTATGGACCTGAGGTAACACGTGTTTCAAGACAACTTAGTAAAGAGAAAATATGAAATTTATATCGTTGATAAATACATTATACATGAGTACATTGAGTTCAAACTTTGTAAGTTCTCTGTAAATTAAGGCGAATTTTAAATGGGAAGAAGGTTTTCAGAATATTCTTTTTGTGAGTGTACGTGCTGTTTATTATTTCCCAAGTGTACATGAGCTAACAGTAAGGGAAACAATAGCAATAATAGGAGAAAGAGAAGTTCTGTGTTTAAGTATGAAGGTTCAATACAATATAGAAGACTACAAATAAGGCAACATTGAAACAATAAAGCCAAGTCCAGTATGTAGATTTATGGGAGTGATATACAGAAAGCAAGACTCCTTCGTGGAACATGAAGTATGAGGCCACTCCCATTCTAAATCATGCTTGCTAATCATGCAACTTTGTAGAAAGTAGAATGGAAGAATAATTCTGTTTCCAATGCAAGTCAGATATAAGAGCATGGATTTAACTGGAAAAATGTCCATCTTGTGAGAGCAGGGATTTTGCTAGCAATGAACTGGTGGCTAAGATCACATTTCTTTTTTTTTCTTTACACACACAGACACACTAACACACAGACACACACAGACACACACACACAGACACACACACACATACACACACACACACACACACACAATATTTGTTGGCAGTGGTCTTGGCACTTGAACTCTGGGCCGGCGAGCTGTCTCTCTGCTATTCAGTTCATGCTAATGCTCTACCACTTGATCCACAGTGCCATTTCCAGTTTTCTTTTAGCTAATTCGAGAAAAGATCTCTGGGACTTTCCTACCTGGGCTGGCTTTGAACCTCAATCCTCATATCTCACCATGACCCAGTTTACGATCACATTCCTAACAGTGTACACTCAAGATATGTAATGTGTGTGTTCATATATCTTTATAAGAATTCTTTAGCTGGGGAGGTGGCTCAGTGGTAGAGCGCTTGCCTCGCATGCATGAGGCCCTTGGTTTGATTCCTCAGCACCACTTAAGCAAAAAAGAAAAATGCTGAAATTGGCGCTGTGACACAAGTGGTAGAGTGCTAGACTTGAGCTGAAGAGCTGAGGGACAGAGCCTAGGCCCAGAGTTCAGCGCCATGACCGGATCCCACACCAAAACAAAAAAAAAAGAATTCCTGAGTTAAAAATCTGGGCTACAGCTTAGACATTACCCTCACAAAAATGTTTGTAGTTTAAAAGTTGATACTTCTGGAGAAATAAAACTTAAGAATGTAAAGGAGTCTGGGAAGTTCAATTTGCATCCAGCCTGGGCAGAACACTCTTTGCAACAGTATATAAAATTAAGCAGTCAAAATCTGGATTGGAAGAATGGCTCAAGTGATAGAATACCAGTCATGAGCAAATTGCTGAATAAGAGCTTGAGGCTTTTGCATGTATACATACAAACATACACATACACCCAGAGGCACTTATCTGTGCACACACAAATACACAAATGAAACAACTCAGAATGTGTAGGAAAGTTAGAAAACAATAAATAGATGTCCTGAGTAATACTAGAATCAAGTGATAATTTTTAATATTAGAAAGTCCTCAAATGAACTTCCTTCAAATAAGTTTGAGAATATTACATTGGTAGGGATCAGAGATAGTAAGAGAGTCAATAATCATTATTAAAGGGATCGGATCCATGCAGGAATGAATCAGAGATCCCACAGGTGCATCTGAAAATGTTCGTATCCTGTATCAAATGTTAGAACATCTTTGAAAATAGTAAAAGTCTAAGTAGTCACTCTGGTGCATAAAATCACTGGAGAAGTTCAGAATTGGTAGTCTGTATCTAGATTAAATAAAACAAGAAACGATGGCAGGGCAATGTGATACAAGCTTAGAATTCTAGCACTGAGATTTAGACAGGAGATTAGAGAATGAAATTACATAGTGATACTTTCCCTGGACCAAGGTGTATAATTTTGTCTTAATAAAACAAAACAAACAAGAAAGGAATACATCGTTGGACGTTGGGGCTAATTTTGTCATTATATTTTGAGAAGTCAAATTTCCTGTTGAAATGCAACTCATACTTAATCCTCACTTGTGTTTTAAATTCTCTCTTAATTACAGAACATTCCTACATGCAAAATGACTCATGATTCCCATCCAAAATTTGAAAAAGTAAGTTATCATCATTCTGTTGTGTCCCAAAGAAATGATGAAGAATTACAAAGGCTTAAGCCTGGAAAAATAGCAAAGTTCGTCTAATGTAGGATTTTGAAAATCTTGCTAAATTAGAATTTTTTATATTCTATAGGATTCTACAAAATTCTTTTTAAGTAGAGGGTTTAATTGACATTCACAAATGATTTTGCATTATATGTGCCTAGAATATTCTTTCAGGAGAGTTATAATTAGAACTTAGTTAATAGATAATTCCAACTGTTCATGTATAAAATGATAATGTGAATGTTGTAGACAGAGTTGCCAACAAATTGATAATATTAATTTATAAATTTAGAATAAGAGCAATTTTTGGAGTCTTTGGTATAACATGGTATGAAGAGAAAAATTGTGTGACATCTTCTTTCTTCTACCTGTATGTAACACAGGAAGCAATGTCCTTAATTATTTGCTACTGTATACACTGAGAAAAATGTTAGGTTTGGGATTTGCTTTTATTTTTGTTTTTGTTTTATTGGTTTGTCCTAGGGCTTTTACTCTGGGCCTGGACACTGTTTCTGAGCTTGTTTATGCTCAATGTTCGTGCCCTACCATTTCAACCTCAGTACCACTTGTGTTAGGCTTTTGCTGAGAAGTTTATTGGAGATAAGAATCTAGGGAATCTTCCTGCCTGGGTGTGCTTTCAACTATAATCTTCAGATCTTAGCATCCAGAATTTATATGATAGCTAAAATTATAAATATAAATAATATTTGCAAGTGTTCCGATCTCAAGAATACCAGTCAGGGGAAAATGATGCAACCCAGTTTATTGTGATGTTCTTACCAGAACATGTATGGCATCACATTAGCGGAGTTGTATTTTTTCACAATAGAGATAAGTTATTCATATGAATTAAGGGAAGCTTGAGGTACACCCTAAAAGTTGGAAAATTTTGGGCTAAGATGACGCTATATCATAAATATTGGTATTGGTGGTCATAAAAAATAGCTTATTGTGATAAATAATTGCTTACTCTTGAAGAATTAATTATTACCGATGCTACATAGTTTTATCCTCTACCAGAATGTGGTAATTTTTCTGTTGCCTCTCAATCTGTAACACCCCATTGGAAAATGCATCTATTGCAGAATTACATTACATGCAAGCCGGTATTGTTTTGAATCTCTCAGGTATGGAATCTTCCGAATTTGAAAATGAGTAGTTACTAGTCATTGGAATGTTGACAAACACATATATTCTGTCTTCTTAACAACTTATTTACTTTTACAAGTTATTTGTTTCCATAGAATTAAACTGTTTTCGCTTTTAGTATGAGAAAGTACTGTATTTATTCTTTTTTCAAAATATTGGTAAGTATATTGTGAAAATATTGTCTAGTCGGATAGCATTCAAGTTGATAGTCCTCTGATTTAAAAGGGGTAATTAATTCAAATTAGACAACAAACAGTATGGATTTTTAAAAAGTTACTACATAAAGAATAATATGTACTATACCAATACAGTGAAATTTTATTTCATGCAGCTTATTTTTAAAATTTAATTTTATTGTCAAAGTGATGTACAGTGGGGTTACAATAATTTTAAGGTAGTGAATACATAACTTTTCAAACTTGTTACCCCCTCCCTCATTTTCTTCACAGTTTTCCTTTACCCCAATACCCCTCACAAGTTGTAATGTACATTTCCAACATATTGTCTTGTGAGTATTGTTATTGAATTGGTTTGCCTTTGTCCTTTGTCTCACCATTTTGTGGTTACTCTTCCCTTCCCTTATTAAGGTAAATATATACACAATACACAGGCTACCAAAATCAAATACAGCAGGGAATAAAGCATAGGGGAAAACCCCAAAAGAAAATAGAAATCACATAGTACATTAAAAACAACAACCGTACATAGTACTCTCTATTTCCATATCTTGGAGTTCATTTTGCTTAGCATCACCTTATAAGGTGATATATATGCATAACAAAGCCACTGGAAAATAATAGTTTCATGGACACTGTATCATGAAAACAACATGTTAACTGTTTTTGATGATAAAGGTGGAGTTAGGATTGATGAATTCACGGTTCTAATAAAGGAATTTCAAAAGAGATTTAAAATTATGACAGGTGGGCATGGGAAGGTGGCTCAGTGGTCGAGTGCTTGCCTTGCATGCCTGAGGCCCTGCGTTCGATTCCTCAGCACCACATAAGCAAAAAGAAAAAAAAGCCAGAATTGGCGCTGTGGCTCAGGTGGTAGAGCACTAGCCTTGAGGTGAAGAGCTGAGAGACAGCACCCAGGCCCAGAGTTCAGGCCCCACAACTGGACCCCCCCAAAAAACTATGACAGGTAAATTTTAATTTGTTCGAACTTTTTAACAACTTAGCCTATTATGAAAATTTAAAATTGCTTGGGAAAATAGGCTTTCATGCAAAGTAATCAATGGAGACTTAGCTGAGAGGGAGCAAAGTGGGTGAAGATGGCTCATTTTCACACTAAACAAACAAACCTCAGAAACCTTGCTATAAATCCTGTAGGTTCCCTTGAGAATTGTCCTTACCCAGGAAATCTACTCACTGTTTGAAACAAGGTTGTAGTGGAATTTAAATTCTACGTTCTTAAAAAAAAGACATCAAAATTTTGAATTGACTTTAATTACTAACCAGTAATTCTCTGAAAAAGATAATGTGGCTCAAAATATTTAGGGAGAAAGTGCCCTCAACAATGAAAGTAGGTATTGGGTTTACACTTTTCTGTTTGTAATACTTTCTACAATGTTTTTGCATGTGAAGCACTGAACTACAGAAAAACACCTGATTGGATACTTGAAACCAACGATTTCACATTTCTTAGTAGCTCAAAAATATAATATCCTTATTAACATGAGATAGTGAAGACTTCTCTTATTACATAAGCCAAATAATTTGGGATCAGTAAAGAATTGAGCAATTGAAAAGGCAAGAAAACGCGTTCTTAGAAGCCCTAGCTAAGCATATTGGCTTCATCAGTGGAGGGAGACCAAAATTTTTGATACATTGTCTTAATATTTTTGCTACCTAAAGTGATTTTACAGAGCCTATTTAGCTCACTACAATTTAGAACGGATTGAATGAAGACGTGAAAATAAATTCCACATCCAAATAAAAGAGTTTTAAAAGAGAAACCATGAAGATGTAGCAGTGGGGAAGGACTTATAGTCCTTCACCTTCACTAGACTTGAAGCCAAGAATCTGTGATTAGTTGGAAATCAGGCAAGAGCTAAGAGGAGGACAGAGAAATAGGACATAGGAGCATTGTCCTTTTGTAACAGACACTGTCATCCAAGGTATGAATGATTTAACTCTGTTGTTTTCCATACATCTTTTTGAGCAAATGCAAGACCAAGAGAAAGATAATCTATTGAAATAATTTTGGAACGAATAACTTCACTGATCCTGATATGGTATCTAGGGAGAGTCTTAAGAGAGAAGATAAAATTGAAGTATTCTTCAGTTTTCTCTAAGCATCTTGTTAGCAAAGTGTATCTTTGAGGTTAGAAGTGATTGAACCAAAAAGTGGTGGAGTATCCATTTTTGAGGGCACTTTAGACACAAGAAGACTTTCAAGGTAAAAGAAAAAAGAAAAAAAGTAAAGCTAAATATTTGTGATCACAGCTTCTTGGACTGGTATTTTGGAGACAAAGTTTTACATTAGAGATTATCCTCATTAACATTGATGCTGGGTTTCCATGGCAAACAAATGAAAGGGGGAAGTTTAATGGACTCACTTGGACAAGTAAACAGCATGATAGAAAAAAATGGCAAATAATATTTAGTAAATAACTTTGAACAATTATTTTGCCAGAACAAAGAAGGAAAAAATATAATTCAAAATCACTTGACTTAAAATTATGAATAAAACTAGTCAAGAGAAATGAGAGAAAGCATAGAGGACTGTTTCCTCTCCAGTGGAGTAATGGATTTTTGATCTTGTTTCTTCCTTTCTATCTTCACAAGCTATCAAGTGTGGCTCAGGACTGGATTATCCAGTTCAGGCCAAGAGAATTCACAGAAGAAAATATTTGCAGCAGATGTAGGTGATTTATAACCTTAGACAATCTATTTAAATCTGTTAAAAATTCTCCTCAACCTACTGC
This sequence comes from Dipodomys spectabilis, assembly GCF_019054845.1. Lineage (NCBI taxonomy): Eukaryota > Metazoa > Chordata > Mammalia > Rodentia > Heteromyidae > Dipodomys > Dipodomys spectabilis. Next base: position 6,047,207 of record NW_024870798.1, on the reverse strand, counting down.
CTACTTTAAACAGCTTTGTATGCTTTTCCCAAGATTGTCCTTCATTAACTAAAATTTTGAGAGATCATAATCTTACTCTATAGAGATGCTGTTTGGTTGTGCTTTTTGTGTGTGTGTTTTTTTTTGTTGTGTTTTTTCACTGAATTTCAAAAGGTTGTGCAAGTGTGTTACAATTAAGTACGTCCATCAAATTTTCCAATGTTTCGTGATCAGAGTCACTCCTTCTATCTTCTCAACCAACCCCTTCTACAAGATTTATTTCTGATTTACCACGTCCTTTCTCACATGTGTACATTGAGTATTCTAGCTGTACTTGCTCCTTGTTCCCTTTTCACTCATTCTATGTCTTTACTATTATTCCTCTCTGGTTTCAACTTCCTGATAGTCATTCTGTTAAACTGTCTGCTAGTACTTTGAAAGGTTTATATTCATTCCTTGGAGTTTATATCCTGCATATACTTGAACTGATGTCAGCTTATATTTCCATAAATCATTCATCTGAAGTAACAATTTGTAAGAGTGGAGACATGAAGCACCTAGACATGATTTTATTACCCTCCATTTGGAAGATTAATCTGTAGTCAACAAGAAAGTTTAAAAATGGCTTAGAATGTATTCCTAACTACCAGTTTTAAAAAGGGTGTTGTACAATGGTTTGTGATTATTTTATTTTACATGAGATGATATTTTCTACTACCTATAAGTTTTGGAAAAAGAAGTAAACTAAAATTTACTACTGTAGAGGAATATGATAGAAATAGAAGACAGATTTTATGTTTGTCAAATCTCTGATGAATACCCATATTCACGACTTAAAGTCATATTTCTTACTATGTTAGACAGATAGGGAAAACATAAAACACCATATGATAAGGCAACTATTCATGACTTTTTAAAATGTACTTATTATGTGATGAAATTTACTTTATTAGCTAATATTTTGGTTTGAAATATGGGAGGCGGATCTTTTTAATAAATTTTCGAAGTCACCTACTGAACAACACAAATGGTGGGGGGGTACTATTTCTACACTTTAATGAATGGTTGAACCTGTTTGGCATTAATGCTGGGTAAATAAATCAACTTTATTGTAACTTACTCCCTACACTTGACAAACTTGTAACGTCACTAAATATTATCTACTTGTATAGTGTTATTTTGGCAAATGTGATTTTAAAAAGTTCATTTGAAAAGGAATATACTTTCAGGAGATTAAATCTAGGTCATCATTTGTTTGAGAATGACAACATTTTTATACTAAAGAACCAAGATTTACTGAAGTACCAGTGTTTTGAAGCACTAAGGATCTTCTCAATTAATGTTTTTCTGAATTATATTTGACTTCTATGTCAAGTTTTCCTAGCCTAGGTAGACCAATTATGGATCTATCGTTCCAGGAACTATTTTTTGGCCTGATGATGCTGGACTGAAATCATTCATTAATCATTAGGAGAGGGGTATTACAAATAATCATGTGACATTTGTGGTCTTGTTCACTCATATGGGGTGGTCATCTGAAAATTAAAAATTTGAATTACTGTATTTTCATATTTTGTGATTTCATCTTGCATTTTAAGTTGCCTTGCATTTCCCAATTGCTTACTGCTAATTCCTGAATTTCAAGGAATTGGGGCCCTGACATATAGGAAATGAGAAATTGAGATGGGTTTTCAATTACTTTCTGTTGGCATGTTGCATGGGCCTAGGTAAGAACTCTTGCCCTAGTTATCTGATGATGCAGATAACTGGGACCTGGGATCCTAGGACCCGTGGATCCTGTACAAGAATAATACCTTTTAGTTATCATATCAGCAAAATTTGGGTATAATCAGTAGGAATGCTTCTGAAATATGGAGAAAAACAGTTTGGGATCAGCGAGTTAAAACAAGAAACAGAGCAGCAGAGTAAAATCCCTTATAGATTAGAGGAAAACAACATTGTTTTTTACCATATGAATTCAGAAACAAAGAACCCTTAGAAGGTATCACAAGTTTATACCGAAAACATTGTATTGATAGTTTTTATATTTTAATATATATTCTAATCCTGATTATTTATATTCCAATCTATTTATTGGAATAAATATCAAGTAATTTGTCAAATTATCAATTAATTCCAGTAAGATTCATTGTGTGAAATATAAAATCATCACATATAAATATAAAATATATAAGTATATATAATATAAGAAAATATTTTACATTTTTCTGTTGTGGTTAGGGTAACAAAGGCAACTGTTTTAAAATATTATTCCATTACCTCTACCTCAGTGTTTGGTAGAATTAGACCTAAAGCTTTACCATTCAGAGATGTACAGCCTAGAAGAAAGAGGAAACACTATGATTAAAACATTACCAATTTAAGGCCTAATAACGAGGAGAAACATATAGACTTCTCCTGGAGCTATGGAATATATTTGGTGATAGAAAAATCAGTGGTGTAAGTTTCTGCCTGGTTGGATTGTAGACAGGCCAGGACATTAGGTAATCATGCATATGAACAATTTTTTCACCTTCTTGGCTTTAGCTACTTTTGAAATGGTAGGGATAATAAATAATTATATTTTGAAAAAACACGTTCTACATTCCTCAATACGATAAAGGCTGTATATGACAAACCTACAGCCAGCATTATACTCAATGGTGAAAAACTAAAGCCATTTCCTCTTAACTCAGGAACAAGACAAGGATGCCCACTCTCTCCACTTCTCTTCAATCTAGTATTAGAATGCCTAGCTACAGCAATAAGACAAGATGCAGACATAAAGGGGATCCAAATAGGGAAAGAAGAAATAAAACTCTCCCTCTTTGCAGATGACATGATCTTGTATTTAAAGAATCCCATCGACTCCACTCCCAAATTACTCAAGCTGATTCAAAACTTTGGCAAAGTAGCAGGTTATAAAATTAACCCCCAAAAATCAATGGCTTTTCTTTATGCCAACAATGAGAAAAGTGTGGCTGAAATTAGGAAAGCAACTCCATTTGTAGTAGCCCCACAAAAAATAAAATACCTAGGAATTAACTTAACTAAAGAAGTGAAGGACCTCTATGATGAAAACTTTAAAATCTTGAAAAAGGAAATCAACACAGAACTTAAAAAATGGCAAAACCTCCCATGCTCCTGGATTGGAAAGATTAACATCGTGAAAATGGCAATACTTCCCAAGGCTATCTACAAATTCAACGCAATACCTATCAAAATTCCAACCTCATTCTTCAAGGAAATAGAAGAGGCAATCCAAAAATTCATATGGAACAATAAAAGACCCCGAATAGCAAAAACGCTCCTGAATGGAAAGAACACTGCTGGAGGAATATCAATACCAAACTTCAAACTCTACTATAAAGCCATAGTAATCAAAACAGCTTGGTATTGGCATAAGAACAGACCTCAGGACCAATGGAGTAGAATTGAAAACCCAGAAATGAACCCACAGACCTATAGCCATCTAATCTTCGATAAGGGAGCTAAAACAATAGAATGGAAGAAAGACAACCTCTTCAGTAAATGGTGCTGGCAAAATTGGTTAACTACATGTAGAAAACTAAAGCTAGATCCTTATATATCACCCTGCACCAGAATCAACTCCAAATGGATCAAAGACCTTGAACTCAAAGCAGACACTCTGAAAACATTACAGGATGGAATAGGAGAAACCCTGGGTCTCCTTGGCTCAGGCCGAAATTTTCTGAATAGAGACCCGGAAACACAACAAATCAAAGAAAGGTTGGACAAATGGGATTGCATAAGGTTGCAGAGCTTCTGCAGGGCAAATGACATAGCTAGCAAGATCAATAGAAAGCCCACGGATTGGGAGAAGATCTTTAGTAGCCATACAACGGACAAGGGTCTCATATCTAAAATATACTTGGAACTCAAAAAATTAAACCCCCCAACAACAAATCCTCAAAGAAACAACTGCCCAATAAATAAGTGGGCGAAAGTCTTAAAGAGAAACTTCTCTGAAGAAGAAAGAAGGATGGCCAATAGACACATGAAAAAATGTTCAACATCCCTAGCCATAAAAGAAATGCAAATCAAAACAACATTGAGATATCACCTTACTCCAGTTAGAACGGCAAAAATCAAGAACTCTAACAACAACAAATGCTGGAGGGGATGTGGACAGAAAGGAACCTTACTTCATTGTTGGTGGGAATGTAAACTTGTTCAACCACTTTGGAAAGCAGTATGGAGGTTCCTCAAAAGACTCCACATAGAGCTCCCCTATGACCCAGCAATCCCACTTTTGGGCATTTACCCTAATGTTTACAAACAAGACCACACTAAATCTACCAGCACAACTATGTTTATTGCAGCATTATTTACCATAGCTAAGATATGGAACCAACCCAGATGCCCCTCAATAGATGAATGGATCAAGAAAATGTGGTATATATACACAATGGAATTCTATGCCTCGATCAGAAAGAATGACATTGCCCCATTTGTTAGGAAATGGAAAAACTTGGAAAAAATTATATTAAGTGAAGTAAGCCAGGCCCAAAGAAACGTAGGTCCCATGGTTTCCCTTATTTGTAATATCTAGTATATGTATGAGTCAAGCGGAAAAGGTCAGATAATGTGATGTCAGGAAAATGAACCCTTAGATGTGTATTTTAATGTTTTTTTCTTTCATGCATGTGTTTCTAACACATTTATAAGATTATCTCTTTGTTGCTTTGTATGTCCCTCCCCCACAGTATAACCCCTGCTTTCACTATATTTCATGTCATTATAACTTGTGGAGGAGATGGGGAAAAACCAGTTGTTTAAGGATACAGGTGGACCTGTTGCAACAATGAGAAGTACAAGTTGTCATGTCCAAAACGAGCTTTACAACGTTGGTGCGGGGGGGGGGGGGCGGGGGGGGGTGAAGGAGAAGGATTGGGATTAGGGGGGGAGGGGGGAGGCTGGGAAGGGAGGTGAAGGGTAAACAAAGGAATAGGCTGCAATGCTTGGTAAGAAATGTACACATTATCCTGCCCATGTAACTGTAACTCCTCTGTACAGTATATTCACAAATTAAATTAAATTAAATTAAAAAAAAAACAAAAAAAAAACACGTTCTAGTCTGAACAATTCTGTCTGAACTGTTCATCTCTCTATGACCTCTTGTAACTAAATTTGTTTTGCTCCAGTACGACAAGCTATGCTATCAGGGTAAGATATTCTGGTTGGTCTGTTCCTACATGGAGCACGGGTAATGGGTCAGGCAGACATTTGGGCCAGTAAGACCTCATTTGGGACATTTTAAGCTGGAGAATTTTAGAAGTAGCTCTTAAACAAGGCTTACTTTGAATACATTAGCTCCACAAAGCTAAATCAGTTGATAAATAAGTACTTGAAAAGCCATCACCTTTAGACCTAGCTATAAAGGCTTCAAAGTATGATAAAATTTCAAATGAAAAAGACTTAAAACTGTTATTGACAAAAATTGCAAATGTGAGCAATTGAACAAACAATATAAGTTTTTTTCCACCATAAACAGAATTTTACAGAAATAAGATGAATAGCAATTTAGGTAACAATAAAGTTTCCTTGTTACAAAAAGGCAACAAAGGATATATGCCTGTCTTAAGACTGCATCATTAAATACTTAAATTTACAGGATACTACATGCTTCAGCAGCACGTCTACCCGAATTACAATACAGAGATTAACATGGCTCTTCCATAAGAGCCATGTTAATGATATGAGAATTTGTGAAGTATTCCATATTTTTCATTCTTCAGATTCAAGAAATGAAAAACAGTTATTAAAAAGTTGATTACAAATATACAAGTGTAATAATACATGTAATTCATAGAAAAAAAGTTAGTTTGACATCAGTGTTTTCAATCTTCACCTTTTCAGAAAGGCCTTTACATAGTATAACCTTTATAAAACTTTGGAAATAAGATAACATTGTTATTTTATCCCAAAGATATAAAATTCTATAGGGACCTAGGAATTAAAGGAATCTTAAACTGTTTCTATATGGAATGCAATCTGAAAGGACACATTTATTAAGAACCTATATATTATAAAACAATGTCGAATTCAAAGTATTATATCTAGGAGAGAATGAAATAGATTATGGATATTATACAAACAGAATACTAAATATTTTAAAATATACATTTTTCAGACAAGCATCAGAAATATCTTTAGTTTCTGTACTACTCATTTCAACAGATAAGTTAAAATTATTTCTTATTAAAAAATCACAAACTCTACAGAAATCATTAGTATACAAACAACTCGAATATATTTTGACATCAAAGACAGGCAATTCACTTGGAAGAATACCATGCAATCCATGAATTTTTAAAGTAAGATATTGCTGTTGCTTTGTATTGTGAAAATATTTTGTATGGACACATAGGATGGACTGGCAATTTTGAAATTTAAGAAACTTAACCAAACCATTAGTACTTTGGAGAACAATTTGTACAGCCTTCCACAACTTCAAAGAGGTAGTGATAAATACTTATCCTTTTGGCAATATCAAATGCAGTTTCTTCCAAGTTGTGCTTCAGATCTGGTTTGATATAATGGTTCAACAGAAGGAGATCTAGCATAATTTTGCTATTTCTATTCCCAGCAGCAAGAAGCAAGGGGGTCAAGAGGCCTTTAGTTTGGCCATTGGTATCTGCATCATGATGAAATAAAGAAGCCTAAGTGTCCACTGTAGGCTTCTCGATGAAGGGGAGTACACTCATTGTTATCCCTAGTATTCAGATGAGTGGCCTTTTTGGAAAGTAGTTTCTGCACTGTAGTAAGGTGATTATTTTCGGTAGACCAAAGAAGAAATTTGCTTGAATCCTTCTCCATTTTTTATTGCAATTGATACAATTTCTCACTTTTTCAACTTGTTCCTCATCTTCATCAGAATTGCCTAGCTAGAGACTTTGAGTGCCAGTGAGAATGAGGTGTCCATGTATTTTGCCAATAGTTCACATTGGATAACCTGGTCAGAAAAATCCGATGAATTTTCTGCATCTGTTTTTTTTTCACTATTATTTATTTTCTCTTTTTATCATTTTTACTATTCTAAATGATTCTAACTTGGAATTGGTAGAGAGCAGAGGAAAGATTTTCCTCCGTATTCAAAGGTACAGACTGAAAATGAGGGCCAGTGGTGTCTTCATGTGCAGCTTATTCTAGGAATGAGAAAATAGGAAATAATGCCTTCTATGTAAATTAGTTGGGAAATGGCGGAGGAGAAAGTGAAATGATGCAATCAAAAATATAAAAGCAAAATAAATTAGGATAATTATGGAGCAATCATATTACCTGTGAAAACCATGAAAGGGAGAGGAGAGAGACAGATGTGCAATGATCTAGCTAGCCACAAAATCCATCCCTCTGATCAATTTATAGAGCAATTTTATTTTTTAAAAGAGATTTAAATAGAATTTAAGATCAGATGTCTCCATTGTTTTTAATTATATTTTTATTATCTTAAATACTTGGACAATGGAATTTCCATTCAACAAACCAATTTTTTTAAGTATAAAGGATCTTTATATAACTTTTCCACACCCTTCCAAATCTCACCCCACTTTAATTTTTCCTAGTTTCATACTATCTACATTGAATATTATACTTTTACTGTCTTCCTCCATAACTCTCCTTATTCCTTCCTTTTGACTTCCCCTCACATCTTCCAACTGATAGTTTCCTGATATATATTTTATTGGACTAAAAGTTCACTTTTATAAGAAATTACACCTTTGAAATACTCCTCCGCACATAGCATGCTTTGGTTAATATTTTTGTATAAACTTGTAATAAAATTCTAGCTTCCAAATATGAGACAGAACATGGGTCCTTTGTGTGTCTGGCTCTTAGTTCACTTAATATAGTTTTAGATCTATCCATTTCGTTGCAAATAATGTAACAGTCTTCATAATTGATGGTTGAAATCCAATTTTTTATATGTGCCACACTTTCTCCAACCATCACTCCACCAAAGGGCATCTGGGCTGTTTCTGTAACTTGGCTACGGTGAATAGTGCAGCAGTGAACATGGTTGTGAAAGTGATTTTACTGTAACTTTTTGGAAGAATTCATCACTACCTTTATGTGAGCAATCCTCTAGCCAGTTTTCCAGAATAAGCACATCCCTCCCTTCATCACAATGTATTGCAAATCTTCAGAAACACAGGTCTCAATAAGCTAAAACCACACTGTGCCCATATTCTTTCAATACATTATTTCATAAATGTACACATAATTTAATGAGAACCTTCTATGTACTTTCCTAATGTGAAAATGAGGGACATTACAGAGTAAAAGTAAGAAATATGCAATTTAATTAGGTATTATCACATTTAAAATCATTTTCAGCTCTAATTCATAACTTCACATAATGTTATTCTAATCTTTATTTGATTACTTCAACTAACCCATAAATTATATCAAGTGAGTTAAAAGCAAAGGCAAAAAGTGTGGTTTGATTTTGACACTCATGTGTGAGGTTGCACAATATGGGAAAATAGATGGATTGGAATTAATACCTCTTATCCATTCTGTTAACGTAGAGATGGTTTTCCCAAACTGATTCTCGCAATTCGTATTCCATTCAACAACAAGAAAAGTGATAATTTCCTTTGTTTTGCTCCTTATTAACTTTAGTTTCCATTTTATTTTATAATGAATGATTTCATAAATCTACTGTAGATACAAAAATATGTTAAAATATTTCTATCCATATGCATTGATATATACACACACACATATATTACACAGGTTATAATGATAATGAATAACTTCAGTAACTGTACAATTTTCTAAATTATTAAAACTATCGGCGGCTATTGCCTGGCATCCTGGTAGCTCGGGAGGCTGAGATCTGACAATCATGATTTGAACCCATCTTGGACAGGAATGTCAGGAGCCTCTTATCACTAAACAATCAACAGAAAATCAGAATTGGAACTGTGGCTCAAAGTAGTAGAATGGTAGCCTTGAGAGAAAAATCTCAGGGACATCATCCAGGCTTTAATTCAAGAAATACAATCTACCCATATAAAATCTATTTAATTTACACCTGTGTAAGTAAAGTATTTCCATCACTCAAATGCACAACCATGCTCATTTGCAAGGTAACTCTGTTTTGTCTGAAGTACCACAAAACATTTTCACTTAAGTTGAAAGCATTGCATGGGTTCATTCTATCTCTCTCATGCATTTTTCCACTCAAATACTCAAATCTTACAATTATTTAAAATCATAGCTTTTTACTTTAATACCCATAATATTAGAGTTTAAATTGAGTGTCTTGTGCCCCATAAATGGATGTTCTTACCACGTTTTCATGTCTCCAGCCCTAAATTATCCTGATTATTTTTCAGATACTTGTGTATGATCTTGGGCTCAGTCCAAGTTATGTTATTCTTCCTGGAATTTAGAATAACAGGTGCATGGCATTGTGTATATATCTTTCCGTCCAGTCTGGGCTTTAACCTCTATCCTCACAAGAGTAGACTCCCATGTAGTCAGGATTTTCATAAGCTTGTCATAGCTGATGTTTTTTTTAAGCCTTTGCATTTCCTGCAGGTTCTTGAGTAATGAATTAATTTGTTTTCTAGGGTTGTTTTGTTTCATTTTAATGTATGTGTTGAGTTGTTTCTCACTTTTCCTTTTGTTTCTTTCAATCAAGTTCTTACCTAAAGTTCTGAGAAACCAATTCTTATTTTCCACGATAGTCAATGTGAACATGAATCATTCCAAAGCAATTTCAGTAATATTCAAACACCTTCATATCTATGAATGATATATAAATGATAAGTGCTGCGAAGGGTCTTTTTATTTTCACAACAGTCTTTGTCATACACAGACAGATCATGAAATATATGAAGATAATAAAACTACAGATGCTAGCAAGGAGAAGAAAAACCTATTATTAATTGTTTGACAGAGACTTCCCTTCTAGTGAAAGAAATACATTGCTTGATGCAGGATTTCACAAAGTTATATTGCTTGGAGGAAGCTAAACAATCATCTAATTCTACAGAATTGAGGGAGATGAATCGACCTTCTGAATAATTTACATTTGGGTCAAATAAAAGCATGCTTCCAAAAAGAGTAGACTTTAGAGAAACAAGATGAGTTGTATGTAAATAGGTGCTTAGCTGATTTTTTTAATTTGTAAACTAATACAGGGAAATAGATTACAGCAAGGTAAAAAAAAGAACTTCACATTGAAATACTCATTTGTGTGTGTGTGAGAAAGAGAGAGTGTGTGTGTACACATGCACACATATACATGCACGGGCACGTGCATGTGCTCATTCATTCATTCATCATTCCTGAGGCTTGATAGTGCCTGGGCACTCTCCCTAAGCTTCTGTGACCAAGGATAGTGGTTTAACACTTGAGCCATTGTTCCACTTCTGTTTTTTTGGAGATAATCGCATTTATTTTCATGATTGGACTGACTTTGAATAGTGGTCTTCATATCTCAGCCTCCCGAGTAGCTAGCTAAGCTTATTCAGCCTCTAAGTAGCTAGTTAAAATTGGGCCTGTCCTCTATGCTTCACTGCTCTTTTATTCTTGTCCTGAGGTGTTCACATGCCTAAGTCATATGTATGTCTAGTTGCTTTAAAAATACTCTTACTGCTTGGCATCAGGGGCTTCCAACTGAACTCTTAACTATTGAGGAGGCTTGAGAACAGAACCCAGGCCAAAAGTTTAGTGGACTTCCTTCTCAATCTATCTCTCGATGCACTGTATTATTTCCACCATCCTGCACTATTTACAGGTTAAGATTGGAAGGACTGCAGAATCCAGGTCAGCCAAGGTAGGAATCTAGACAAGTTGGTGTGCAACTCCTATGCCATTGGTAATGGGAAGGCTAAAAATACAGATCAGGTGCTTGTTCTTGTGGAAAGGAAACCCTTATCCAAAAATTAACCAGTCTAACAAAAACAATACCCCAAGTTGAACACAATTTCCCACAACCAAAATAAGTATATACATTAACATCCAAAACTTAGTACAATCTGCTCTTTGTTCTAATATCAGCTTCATCTGATTATCATATGATGTGACAATAGTTTCTTTATTAAACTTATTATATATTTAAAAAGACCTAGAAAATTCTTTCTCACTTATTAAGTGCAAACAAATGGCAAATTGCCTCATTTCTTACATATTTGACTACCACTATAAATTCATCTTATGATTATTATTAACAGTAATATATTCTGATGTATTACTTTACTTTGTAACAGTTTTTAAACTTTTAGCTTCTCTGCTGAAGTTGAAGTATATAAATAGTATCATCAAATTATATTACTTGGGTACTTAGGGCAGTTTTCTAAAAAGTTTTAACCAATGGCTTCTAGTAATTCTGGTTTTTTTTGGGGGGGAGGGATCTGGTCCTGGAACCTGAACTCTGGGCCTGGGCACTCTCCCTCAAGGCTAGCTCAAGGCTAGCACTCTACCACTTGAGCCACAGCGCCACTTCCAGCTTTTTTTTCTGTTTATGTGATGCTGAGGAATCGAACCCAGGGACTCAAGCATGCAAGGCAAACGCTCTACCATTGAGCCACCTTCCTAGCTCTCTACAAATTCTTAATTGGTATATTATATAGTTTATTTTTAATTTCAATTTAATTTTATGGTAAAGGTAAAGTACAGAGGGGATACAGTTACTTAAGTAAGGTAGTGAGTACATTTATTATGGAAGGAACATTGTTATCCCTTCCATTGATTTTTTTGAACACTCAAAAAAAAATCTACTGATGTTTTTCCTGTTGTTATTGACCAATGGGTACTTTTCTTTCTATGTTCATGAATTTTTTATTATAAAATTGATATACAGAGGGTTTACAGTTACGTAAGTCAACTAAAGAGTACACTTTATTTTCTAAATTTCAAATTTTGAACTTATTTTGTTTTATTTCCTTAGGGTAATTCTTTTTTCAGAGTTGTAGGATTAGTTAATTTAGTTTTGCATAATTTTAACACATGTAAATTATTCAGACATATATTTTGCTTTCAAAATACTTAACATGTGAATATGTAAAAAATTATTTTCTTAAATTTTATATGGTTGGTGAATTTAAATAAATTTATTTTGTTATAGTGCTAAACATGTTTGTCTATGTAACAAATAGTATATTTTCAAGAAGCACATACTTTATTAAAAAAGGCTTTATTATCTGGTCACTTTTTGGAAATATTTGTACTTGAATTAAAAAAAAATATTTGAGCTAGGCATAGTAATTTGTGGTCTGCATTTTCTAACTATGGTGGGAAGTGTAAATAGGATTTGTAATTCGGGCGAGATTGAGTAATTATGAGACCTTATCATAAAATGTCCAGAGTGAAATGATTAGAGATATAGCCATCCCTAGCAAGATATAGAGCACTTGGTTATCATCTTCTAAATCTTGAGTTAAAACACCAGTAACATCAATCTTTTGTCAAACTAAAAGGACACATATTTCAAAATGTTTATTATCTAAATTTGTTTGTAAAGTTCTCATGTCTTTTATTTCTTAATTTTCAATTTATTCAATCTATAAGAATCCAAGTATCTTGTGACTATTTTACTTCTACTAAACTTTTAAATAGTATGAGCAATATTATGATTACATATATTAAAATGGTTTTACTATTTGTGATAATTTCCTCTGTTTAATATGATAATAACAATATTCCAAATGTGTGTATGTGGTATGTGTGTGTGTTTATGTGGGTTTTTTGTATGTGTGCTTAGTGTGTACTTTGCAATGCTTGGGAGATCACACAATTGCTTCACATATGTTAGGCCAATATTTTACCACTGAGCTATACTATCTAGTTATAATACAAATTGTATTTTAAATTATGACTTTTAAATTTTCTTTCGTAGTATGTTTTTTAAAAATTATATATGATGAAATGTGATCCATCTTCTATCCACGTTAGCAATTGTTATTGTTATTCTTTCTCTTATTTCTTTGGAAATAAATTATATTCCTATTACAACTTCTTTACATTGTAATAGCTCTATACAATGCTTTATTTTCTATTTTATTTTTCCCATGTTATCTGACTTTCAGTCCAAACTATCAGTGGATTAAAAAGAAACTAGATTCAGGACACTATATTTTTCTCCTTGTCTTCTCTGAAGTCTTTCTGTTTTTTGAAACAATACCAATGACATACAGCTCCTATGTGGTCCACCATTCTTCCCCCTCTCACTCTCTTCTGCAGTACAGCTCAAGTCGTTATTATTCAGCTTTATTATGCTGTACTGTTATCTAAATCTTATCTCATTCCTAAATTAATTTTAGTTGCATTGAGCAGTCTCTAAAGACATTTTCTATATATAATATCAGGGGTTTGTATTTTCACAAGGTGTGAAATATGAGTGACTATCAAATATTTAGATATCTCTGTAGAATATTGGTCTACCTGCTCAATAATCTTGTATGTAAATTCAAGGAATTCAGGTCAGTCAGAGCAATCTTGTAAAATGGTTTAGCTTGAGCCTTCATACTAGTTTGAATAGTATTACCATGTTTAGTAGTGAAGACAATATAGTTCAACTATAAGAACAGATACATAGAATAAGGTAACAGATTTTTCAAAAATAAATTCTTAGTTTTATGGTCCACAGATTTTGAAAAAGATTCTACGATTTTATGAAATAAAAACAGAATCATAAATGGTTGTATTGGCACTATTGCCTCTCTGGATTTAAAGAACGATCTTAGACTACTACCTCAATCCTTTGTTTGTTTGTTTGTATGTCGGTCATGGGGTTTGAACTCTGGGCTTTTGCACTATCCATGTGCTCTTCAGCTCAAGGTGAGCACTCTACCACTTGAGCAACAGCAAAACTTCCGTTTTTGTAGTGGTTTATTGGAGATAAGTGTCTCATGGATTTCCTGCTCGGGGTGGCTTTAAACCACGAACCTCAGATCTCAGCCTCCTGAGTAGCTGGGATTACAGGCGTGAGCCACTGGCACCTAGCCTACCTCAAACCTTATAAAGAATGATTATCAAACTAAATGTGAGATGTAAAAACCTATAAAACATAAATGAAAAAATTCATGACATTGATCAGTAAAGGTTTCTTAAAATTTGACATGGAAAACATTACTGGCTAAAGAAAAGCAAGAACTGGATTATATCAAGTGATAATCTTTCATAATTCAAGGGACACTATAACAGAAATGAAAACATATCCAACAGAGGGCACATATTTGTTAATGCTACAATGTTAATGCTATAATGATTCTGAAACTTAAGTATTTTTATATCTTCTAATTCTATATAAATTTTTTCCTGAATAGGATATTTCTTTAAATAACATATGTAAATTAATAGTCAATAGGAGGAGCAAATGAAATAAGATCCTCTTTAGTGTCTAAGAAATAATAAAAAGAAAACTCACTAGTATGACCATAATATAAAAAGAGGACGCAAAATATAGTAATGCATTTGTGGAGAAATTGATATACTTCTCATAGTGATCGATTTGTATAATACTGCAATCATTTTAGCAAACAACTTTTCAAGTCTTCAAACGGTGAAAGAGAATTGTATAGGATCCAGGCAATACACTTCTATGAATGTATTAAACAGAAGTAAAAAACTTTTTTGGACAGAGAATGTAGTTAGTTGACAGTGAACTTGAATAGTATGTGTGAGACCCTGGAAATGATCCCCAAAAACAAATTTTGAAAAGACACACTATAGAGGATGTATGCTGGGGAAATTCCGGTAACTGAATTTTATGTCTATTTTCATGTCTGTTCTAAAATTTATAGCATTTCTATTTGAAGAAATGCAAGTTTGTGAAAATTAGGCTTTGAAAACTTATAAAAGTACAATTCACTTCCAAAGCACTAAAATGTATACAATAAAAGGTGATAATATATTGTAAGTGAATTGCATGTCAGGAAAAAAAATCACTATTGTTAAAACTTCTTCACACAAAATGCTGAATAGCTAAAAAGATGTTTTTGGTGTTGGCTAAAAACTCTTGGTAAACTACTACATTTAAAACAAAGATGTGGGGCTGGGAAGGTGGCTCAGTGGTACAGCGCTTGCCTTGCATGCTCAAGGCCCTGGGTTCGATTCCTCAGCACCACATAAGCAAAAAGAAAAAAGCCGGAAGTGGTGCTGTGGCTCAAGTGATAGAGCGCTCGCCTTGAGCTGAAGAGCTGAGGGACAATGCCCAGGCCCAGAGTTCAGGCCCCAAGACCTGACATCCCCCCCCCCCCAAAAAAAAAAAACAAAGATGTGATTTCTGTTTATTTTGAGGGTATTTTGTCCGTTTGAGTTTATACAGAGATAACTTAATCCAAAAGTAAATGTGATAACTGGAATACCTATACCTAGGAATTATGCATCATTTCTAAGTATTTTTTTTATTATTTTTATATTTTATTGTGAATATACTGTACAGAGGGGTTACTATTACATGGGCAAAATAATGAGTATATTTCTTATCAAGCATTGTAGCCTCCTCTTTGTTTCCTCTTCCCATCCCTTCCCATCCTCCCCCGCTGCCCCACCCAATCCTCCCCCCTACCCCTCCCCACCAAAATTGTAAAGTTCATTTTTCGACATAAGGACTTGTCATCTCATTGTTGCAATGAGTCGACCTTTATCCCTATTTTTTCCCCATGTTTTCCTTTATTTGCAATATCTAGTATATGTATGTATGTCAAGCAGAAAAGTTCAGATAAGGTGATGTTAAGGAAATGATCCCTAAGATATGTATTCAAATGTTTTTTTTCTTTCATGTGATTGTTTCTAATACATTTATAAGATTATTTCTTTGTTGTTTTGTATGTCCCTCCCCCACAGTATAACCCCTGCTTTCACTGTATTTGATGTAGGTATAATTTGTGGAGGGGAAAGGGAAAAACTTCTAAGTAATTGAGAAACTTTTCTGGAAGAAACTTTTAGCAAATGACAGAAGATACAAATCTATGCATCTGCATTTTATGAAAGTCATATGTTACTTGCTCAAACCAATTGCTTATCTCTACCTTGCTAGGAAAAATTTATTCTCAAGATAAGACCCAAAAGCAGTGAAAAGAAGAAAATACACAATCATCTTGATTTATTTGTGAAAGTAACAAAAGAAATAAAACAATTCCACTTAATGACTCCAATATTAGTGTATGTGAAGATGTTCCTGAATGCCAATATCCATTAAATTTTTGGAATTTTAATTTCTCCTATGAAAACTAGAACAAAAAAACAAACAGACTTAGAGTGAACCAGACTTGAAACCATTTTCTTACTTGTTTTGAAATTACAAAAGAATTGATACCCCCTTTGCTTTGGAAATCATTTAAAAATATTTATCACTTACGATAATTCAAATACCAAGCAAGAGTAATTTTATATAATCATTATAAATATCATTTTATTACTATTGTACAATAGAATAAAAAAAAAACAGTCCCAATATATGACCTACCTATCATTATTCTTAACTTCTAATCATTACCTAAATATCTTAAACAATCTAAATAGTCATGTCTTTAACATAGATGTAAATATTCTATACTTTTTTACTTAACATTTTCCAGGGGTATGTATTCGTGTTTCTAAGAAATGTTCACAGCAGTTAAAAGATGCTTTTGTGAAATTAATGTGATACAATTTGTTGTTGTGGGTGTTGTTTGCAAGGCCTGGGCATTGTCCCTAAGCCTTTTTATGCTCAAAGACAGCACTCTATAACCTGAGGAAAAGAGCTAATTCCTGTGTTTAGTGGTTAATTGGAGATAAGAAGCTAACAATTACTGTTCGGTCTGGGCTAGTTTTGAAAACAATTCTAAGTTCTCAGCACCCAGAATAGCTCGTATTATAAGGGTGAGTTACCGGCACTTGGTTTCATGAAGTTTTTTTTTTTTAATTTTAATTATGTTTTAAGATGTATGTTTCACTATGATGTATATCATTCTGCAAATAAATTTAGATATATGTATATATTTCTGATGACAAATAATCTCTAAAAATGTACTATTCTATATATATATATATATATATATGACAGACTCCCTCTAAAACTTTTATGTTAGTATTTTTACCTTTTTCCTTTCAAAGATATACAGTCTATTTTTCTAAAAGTTTCATAGAATAAAATAACTAATATTTCAATAGAAAGTAGAGTTTATTATTTTCAAGGGAATTTTAGATATACACATGATATTGTAGTAATATTTACAGTATATTACTTGAAAAGGTTCTGCCCAAACTCTTAAATATTTGTCGTAGTTAAGGAGAGAGAGGAAGTTAATTAACACTGATTAGGAATTTGCAATGCTTCAAAAAATCTATTCCATAATTTGTTATAAGCACATAGTTAAGCTACCTGATATGGTTTAGTTTTTTTGTTTATTTTTTCAAAATTTCAATATGGATGCATGCACATTGGTAACATTAAAATTATTAATCAAAAGACAAATAATAGTAAAATCATAGACACATACCAACGTTCAATAATTAGCACTTATGATGTTAATAATAATTTGGATAGAGAGGATGATGATCACAGTGTAGCCTGACAATGACGATGTTGTGATTGAAAAGGAAAAAAAAAACAAAAAACTTCAATTATCTTTGAAGCTAAATTTCCCACATTGAGTGCATAGTTATAAACAGTGTTGGATTATATACAATAACAATAACAAGAGGAATGTTGGGAAGGTGGCTCATTGGCGGAATGTTGGCCTTGCTTACATGAGGCTCTGGATTTGATTCCTCATCACCACATAAGCAGAAAAAGCGGGAAGTGGCACTGTGGCTCAAGTAGTAGAGTGCATTGAGCTGAAGAGCTGAGGGACAGTGCCAGGCCCAGAGTCCAGGCCCCATGATGAGCCAAAAAAAAAAATAAACCCAGAATAAAAAGAAGAGAGTTTCAATATCAAGAAATACAATCAAATAAACAGGTAGAGACAGTAAAAACCTTAATGTTATTCCAGTAGTCTTTCTAATGTATACTCACTGTTCTTGGTGATATTATTTTCTTATAAATTAAATCTTTTATTTCCATATTTTGATGGACTAAGATGTAGGTTTCCACTTAGTGTGATTAGTTCAAATAACATTCTCATATAGATACTACTCAATAACCAATGTTTTCCAATGATATATTAAGACTACGTTCTTCATTACAGCAGTAAATACATGACACAATTTACATAATACCACTTACTTATCTGCAGTTACCATAAAAGGACACAAGCTACAGAGCCAGGAGTTAAAATTTATTTTTATTTCTGCATGAAACTATTTCTGACTTTATACAAACAAACTGAATTTGACTCTTTCCTTATTTGTAAGCTAAGGTAGAAAAATGTAAGGACTGTTTACTTTCTTTTTCCTTGCTTTAGAAGTCAACATTTATATTCTTCAATATTTCTAGTAGATTACATACATTTACAGATGAGAAATGTATGACCAACAGTCAATGTTGTGAGTAAATAATGGTACTAGAATTTTTGTCTGAGTTCTTCACTCTGTGTGCTTACAAGGACAGCAATTTGGTGATGGAGAGGACCAATATGAAAAGACTATGGGGAGAATGCATACTTTGTAAACAGTTGTTTTAGGACTGAGGGACTGGTGATGAGTATTTGCAATAGACTGGTATCAGGGGCACAAAAAGGAGTACATAGAAATTACATTAGTGACAGAAACTGAGAAAATCTTGATCATTCATTTATATAATGGATGGAGGTAGGGTAAGAGGAAATCTAAAGTGTTTCCACATCTCTGTCTCCTATGTTATTTACATTCTTGATGATAAGGACTACAGGTGGAAAAGATGGATTTAGAGGAAAAAACTTTCTGATAGTACTAAGGTTTATGTAAACAGATGCAAAGATAGGTCTGTTTAAACATCATCAAAATATCCACGAACATGAATATGAAAAATAATAATAAAATCAGGGACATTATTAAAGGGAAGCGGAAAAGGAAAGTTCTGATGAAAGTGTGAACAATGTGAGTATCAGTATGGATAAGATTGGAGGAAAGAGATAAATAAGGAAACAAAAAAGTAATAAATAGATTTACAGAAGAAAAGGAAGGAAAGTATTTTCAGGAAGATATTGAAGGAAATCTACTATTTGGATTTGAAAAGTAAAAGGACATAGAAAAGGTCAATAAGAACTGTTTTGATGACAGTCATATTGATAAAATGTTGAGATATGAATGTGAAGACATAAAATTCTGGATACATAAATTCAACAGGTCCTGTTGATTCTAAATGTTGGTAACAAATGCTTTAATCCTGACCTTACAAATATTATACAGATATGAATCATGAACTTTTTTTAGAGGTATTCTCTGAATATTTTTGTAAACTTTAATTACCCAGGAGATTATAGATTGAACTAAAGCACAGACAAGCCTAATTTGTCCTACAGTTCCAATTAGTAACTCATCTATCCATATCAGTTTGGGATTTTATTGCAATATATTTAGATTTGTTTGGATATCTTATCAGCCTACTCATTATAAATGTAGGACAAGTAACACCAATCATTAGGTTGAACATACAGCTTTACTGATGTGACTGAAGACTCCTCGAATTGATTCTTCTTTAAAATAGAAAATGCCTCAATAGCTATTGACACATCATAACTGGTCTCTCTTTAACTTGGAAGTTATAGATTATGTCTTTTTATACTCTAACTTGGGACAATGATCTGCTGTCAGTTATTTTCTTCTCTTACCCTTCTTTTGCCCTTCCACTTACACAATTATTCTTTAAAGAGACATAATTGAGCTTGCATTTCTAAATTCTTCAAAATTATCTGAACTACTTCATACTTCTGGGACCCTCCTATATCTCTCTCAAGGGAAATATTTTGTCACTACCATTTTTATCCTATATGATATTGGATATCTTCCTGCCTAATGCAGTGCAAGATATACATTAGACTCTTCCAGATATCTCAACACTTGTACCATCATAAAATACTATCTTACTTGGAAGTCATGATATTAGTATATCTGGTGAGTTGGCATCTGTCATTTTTGAATGGCTTTAAGTGATACTTACATGCAATCATGTTTTAAAACAATATACCACTCAGTAGATGAACGAATTGACAAAATGTGGTTTATATACATACAGAGGAATTCTATGCTTCCAATTCATAAGGAAATGGAAAGACTTGGAAAAATCCTACTAAGAAAAATAAGCAAGACACAAAGACAGATTCCATGGTTTCCCTCACTTGTAATAACTAGGAAATATCTAGGATATTCCTAGCAGATGAACAGAATGGCTCAATAGCTATGTATAAATGACCACATAAAATGATGCTGAGCAAAATAAACTCCTACACATGGAAAGAAAGGTTTTTCTTTGTGGCTGTTTTTTTTTTAATGTACTATGTGATTTCTTTTTTCTTTTGTGTTTTCCTCTATGGTGTGTCCACTGTTGTATTTGATTTCAGTATCCTGTGTATTGTATATACATTTATCTTCATTTGACAAGGGAAGCGGAACAATAAAATGGTGAGACAAAGGACAAAAGGCAAACCAATGCAATAGCAATACTCACAAGACAACATGTTAGAAATTTACATTACGATTTGTGAGGAGTATTGGGGTGAAGGAAAAGTGTGAGAAAAGTGAGGGAGGGGATAAGAATTTTGACATGTTATGTATCCACTAACTTAAAATTACTGCAACCTTTCTATATATCACCTTGACAAGAAAATTAAGTTAAATATGAGCTGCATAAAATTTAATTTCACTGTATTGGTATAGTGAATATTATTCTATGTGTATTACCTTTTAAAAATGAACATTTTGCCTGCTAATTTGAATTACCTCTTTCTTTATCAGAGGGACATCAACGTGAACGTTATCAAACTATACAATATTTTCAGAATTTACTTGCCATTATTTTGAAAAAATAATAATCATGCAGGGTGATATATATATATATATATGTATATATATATATATATATATATATATACACATATATATATATATTAATAGAGAACCAGAAACAAAACGAATCAAAGAGAGGTTGGACAAATGGGATTGCATGAAACAGTAGATCTTCTGCAAGGTAAAGTTCATAGATAGCAAGATCAATAAAAAGCCCACTTACTGGGAGAAGTTCTTCATGAGTCATAAAACAGATAAAGTCTTATATCTAAAATATACTTAGGACTCAAAATCATAAATCCCCCAACAAGAAATCCTCAAAGGAACAACTGTCCAATATCTAAGTTGGCTGAAGACTTAAAGAGAGACTTCTTTGAAGAGGAAATAAAAAATTTCCATTAGACACATGAAGAAAAAAATATATATATTTGTAATTTGGGGAGTGGAAGGGATATAGCAGAATGCTTAAATGGGGATTCAGGTTGACCATTGTGACAATGAGATGTACAGGACACTGTGTCGAAAATGAATTTACAATCTCAGGCAGGGGTCAAGGAGGGGGGAGTTGTAGATGTGGGGAAGGAAAGGATGGTAGGGGAAAAACAAAGGAGGAGGTAACAATGCTGTATAGGAAATGTACTCATTACCTAGTCCTATAACTCTGAGCCCTCTGTACAGTATTTTTACAATAAAAATGTATTTTAAAAAAATCTCTGCCTACTGTAGATTTCCAGTGCTGCCCTCGGAATTGCATTTTCTGCCTATTCTGGCGGTGGTTAGGTCCACCTGCCCAATAGATAAGTAGTCTTAGAGGCATCTTGGTCCTGCAGTGGGACTTGGATTATCCAGTGGTAGTTGGAACCAGGCCAAGGACAGGACAAAACCACTTTCAGGACATGGCTTCGTCATTGCCCATGCAATTAGGATTGAAGGCAGAATTTTTCTGAATTTGACTCCAGAAAACAATCAGTGAACGGAAAGGCAAGTCCACCAAACACCTCCCCCCTCCCATTTCCTCCTTTTACCCTCCATGGGAAAGTATAAAATAATTTTGCAGGTTTTTACACACACACAAAATGCCCACTATCTCCCCTGGTAAACTTGGTTTCAAGTCACTAAGTCATGTCAACGGATAATGCTGCATTCATTATTCTGGACAACATCTTCAGTTTGTTTGATGCTTTAATTTTTTGTTGCTGTTGTTGATAATGTTGGTAGGGGGGCCTGAACTCTGGGTCTGGGTGCTGTCCCTGAGCTATTCAGCTCAAGGCTAGCACACTGCCACTTTAACCACAGTGCCACTTCCAGTTTTTTCTGCTTATGTGGTGCTGAGGAATTGAACCCAAGACCTCATGCATGCAAGACAAGCACTTTACCACTGAGTTTTCTTCCAGCCCTAATGATTTAATTCTTTAAAATTTCTTTTTGTCAGTCATGGGCCTTGAACTCAGAGCTTGGGTATTAACATATCCCAGAGTTCTTCAGCTCAAGAGGAGCCCTCTCCCAATTGAGCCACAGTGCCACTTCCTGTTTGGAGATAGGTGACTCACAGACTTTCATGCCAGGATTTGCTTTGAACAGATGAATTTTTAAATTATATTTCTCCTAGGTGTTTATTGGAACATTACAGTTTTTCTGGAATTTAAAGTTTTCTGTAAACCTTTGTCTTCAAGTAATTCAAAAGCATTAAATATTACATTTCAAAGCTATCCTTTAGCACATCCATTTTGAAATTATTATCTTAAGATGAAATTCTAAATCTTTGTAGAAACAATCCATTAAAGTCCAAATGGGAAATATGCTAACTTCAGCAGCCTTGACTCTCCTTCCTCTTTTTTTCTCTCCAGTATCTTTTCTTGTTTTGGAACAATTGTCATGGAATGTCCAACCATTCAAAAGGAAGATTATTCCATTAATTTAATAGAAAAGGAATCCAGCCTACCTGCATCTCAAGGCAACATTGAGTATAATGTTAATCTAATAATTTATGTCAGTGGATTTTCAGTCATTTTGATAATTTTTTGTTTAACCACTCATTAAAGAGGTTCCAAAAGGCAAGAATCAAAAATCATGTTCTGCTTTCTAAGAATGTTTAAAAAGCTAGTAATTCAACAAAGATTCATTCCATGATGAAAAATTTCTCTTTAATCATAGCCCTTACCACTGATCCCTTCCCTTCAAACTTGTAGCTTTGTTCAGTTTTCTTGTTCCAGCTTTCATTTTGGTATTAGCCTCAGTAATATCCTTGTAGTATTTGACCGTGAAATTCCATTTATTGTTAGAGAGCTCAATTCATGTTGCCAAAGGCAGACTCATGAGCATTTCATAAAGCATAAACTATTGAGTATCATTAACATGGTCATGTGCAAATATTCCATAAATTAATATAAGTACCAGATAAATGTTCATCTTCATATACTTTTTAAACTGTAAAGTAGTTACATATCTATGTCATAAAATAATTCAGATCACTGGTAGAAGAGATTAAGCTAAATTTTTTATTTGTATCATCCCCAAAATTTTGTCAAATTTTCTTTTCTCATTAACTTTCACTTTAGGGCCTGCTTTTCCTAGCAACAAGTTATAAGTTGATATCCTTGGATTTTAGTCCCCTCTAAGTAACCTCTTTTCTTTACACCACTAGTTAATCCTTCATGTTAAATACCTGAGGAATAATGTCCCATTGTGCCTGCAAGAGAATTACCCAAGTCGAAGGTCTGTGCCTACTCTTGCTATGCTTTGTTTGGGAATGTGGTAGCAGAGACAGGGGTGTCAGGGATCAGGTGGCTGGAACCATGGTGTTAAGAATTATGGGTAGCAAAATGAGTAGCAGAGAATAGGATACCAGGGAAAGGTTAAATGTGACTGTAATTTCTGAGTTGCAGTGGCAGGAAATTGGGTAGCAGAAACAGCTTTGCAGGGGTTGGGGTTTCTAATACAGGTATCCAGAACAATTTAGCAGTGACAAGGAAGCACAGACAAAGTGAAAGATAAAAGTTGTGAGGCATTGTGGGAATTCTTTGTCTACCCATTCTAAAAACATGAAGGAGGGTTATTTTAAATGAAAACTACAAAAGAAAATTTAAGGTCTTGGTGCTAACAAATCTGTCCAGGTATTATTACATTAAATAGAGAATTCAAAATGTTTTTTCTTCATGAATACAGAGATCAAAGACATTATAATTCTTATTTCAAAATGCAAATTAAAGGGGAAAATTAGTCAGGAGGTAAAATTCATATTGAATGTTAATATTTAAGAGGAAAAGAACATCCTAGATGGCAGACTAAAGACAAAGCAATATCAGACCATTATATGTTCAATAATAATTTAGAAACTTTAATTGAAAAATTGAGCTAGAATGATCACATCAGGCAAAGGCAAGCAATCAGCGTCTACCACCAACAAAGAAACACCATAATGTACATCTCAGAAAAAGGAACCAAGTTCCTTATCCTTGATGTCAATGATACACATAACCCCCCTTACAAACACACACACACACACACACACACACACACACACACGAATTATGCAACAGCTCAAGCTACTCACATCCATTCAACATGAATCAAAGATCTTCCTGTAATACTTGAAACTTTAAATTTTGAAATCTTACTCTGAAAACATTGCAGGACGGAATAGGATAAACCCTAGGTCTCCTTGGCACAGGCCGAAATTTTCTTAATAGAGACCCAGAAACACAAAAAAAAATCAAAACAAGGTTTGACAAATGGGATTTCATGAAATTGCAGAGCTTCTGCATGGCAAAGGACATAGCTAGCAAGATCACTAGAAAGCCCATGGATTGGGAGAAGATCTACAACGAACAAGGGTCTCATATCTAAAATATACCTGGAACTCAAAAAAATTAAATCCCTCAACAACAAATCTTCAAAGAAACAACTGCCCATCAAATAAGTGGGCTAAAGACTTAAAGAGAAACTTGTCTGAAGAGGAAAGAAGGATGGCCAATAAACACATGAAGTAATGCTCAACCTCTCCCGCCATGAAAGAATTGCAACTAAAAACAACATTGAGGTACCACCTCACCCCAATTAGAATGGCTATAATCAAGTACTCTAATAACAACAGATGCTGGAGGGGATGTGGACAGAAGGGAACCTTACTACATTGTTGGTGGGAGTGTAAACTTGTTCAACCACTTTGGAAAACAGTATGGAGGTTCATCAAAAGACTCCACATAGAGCTCCCCTATGACACAGCAATCCCACTTTTGGGCATTTACCCACATGATCACAAACAAGACCATACTAAAGCTACCAGCACACCTATGTTTATTGTAGAATTATTTACCATAGCTATGATATGGAACCAACCCAGATGCCCCTCAGTAGATGAATGGATCAAGAAAATGTGGTATATATACACAATGGAATTCTATGCCTCCATCAGAAAGAATGATATTGCCCCATTTGTTAGGAAATGGAAAGACTTGGAAAAGTTATATTAAGTGAAGTAAACCAGACCCAAAGAAACATAGGTCCCATGGCTTCCCTTATTTGCAATAACTAGTATATGTCCAAGGCAAGCAGAAAATTTCAGATAAATTGATGCTAGGGAAATGAACCCCAAGATAAGTATTCAATTTTTTTCTTTCATGCAGTTGTTTCTAACATATTTATAAGATGATTTCTATATTAATTTTTATGTCTCTCCTCCTGCACTCTTGGACAGAACCCTAAGAGTAATCTTGATGATAATAGTAACCCAATCCTAAAATAAATGGAAAATATTTCCTAACAGGTACTCATTGTCTTTGAAATGATTTATTTGCACTTTGTTTAAATCCTACAGATTCCCTGACTTGGACTCTGAAATCATCCCCTATTATGAATATTAACCTCAAATGTTCATATCATGAAAACTATCATAGTTTCCACTAATCTTAACTTTTACTGAACTCCTCTATCTCCAAAAAGAAGTTGCAAGTTTACTTAAATTATACTCTAGTTCCTAACTCTAACTATAAATCTAAACCTTACTAGAAACCTAACTCTAAATTTAACCCTATTGAACCCTGAATAGGAATATTAGGAAAACTCTGTAGTTTTTGGTAAATTTAACACTTATTTTACTTGAAAATGTTAGCAGAAAACTCAGTTTTACCTTAAAGCTTACCCTTCCCTAAGCCTAAGTCTAACCTGAACTAGAACAGTACCCCTAACCATAGAACTAATAGACTTTGGATTCTAAAAGCCATACAAATACATTAGTTTTTCTTCATCGTAACTTTGATTCAACTCATCTTTCTAAAAATTGTTTGTAGTTTTACTCAATATCTTGCCATTTTTGTAACCCGAACCCTAACTGGAACATTGAGGCTGACCCTCACACTAATCATACCCTAATCTTAATATTATTAGCAGTTTCTTATTTCACATTCATCCTAATTCTAACTAGTGTTGTTATTCGAAGATTTACTTTCAGTTTGACCCTAAACTTTCCACTTCCCTAAGGCTAACTCTAACTACAGCTGGAACTGAAACCTAACTATCACTCTAATGACAGTCCAATTCTAATGTTTAAGAAAAAGACTAGTTTTTAATCATTCTAATGGATACTCCAGTTTGCACTCTGGAAATGCGTTTCAATTTGCCCTAATTCCCACAAATTTTCTGACTCTACCTCTGAAGTTATCTTGTTCCCTAACATGAAGTATTATATTATTTTTCCTCAAATTCTCTTATCAGGAAAAAATACTGTAGTTTCCAATGATCCTACCTTTTCCTGAACCCCTGTACCCTAAAACAATTTCAGATTTACTTACCATCTAATCTATTACCTAACACTAACTCTCAAGCTAAACCTGGCTGGAAAACTCTCATTAATCATTACAAGAATGATCACTGAGAAATATAACGATAATGCTCTAGTTACTATTCAATCTCTCATTTTTGTTCCTACTTGTTAGTGAAAACAATATTTTTTTCGTTAGGCATGGGACTTGAACTCTGGGTTTGCGCACTATCCCTCAGCTCTTCAGCTCAAGGCGAGCCTTCTACTGCTTGAGCCACAGCTCCACTTACAGGTTTTTTGGGTGTTTAATTGGAGATAAAGAGTTCTCATGCACTATGCTTCTAAGGGTGGCATCCAACTGCAGTCCTCAGATCTCAGTCTCCTGAGAGGATAGGATGACAGGCATTGAAAAATATGTTTTGCTGGGTGCCAGTAGCTGATGGCTGTCATCCTAAGTACTCAGGAGGTGAGATCTGAGGATCACGCTTCAAACCAGACTGGGCAGGAAGTACCCTGAGACTTTTATCTCCAACAAACCACCAGAAAACTGAAAGGGGTGCTGTGACTCAAGCAGTAGAGTGCTTGCCTTGAGCTGAAGAGCTCAGAGACAGCACCCAGGCCCAGAGTTAAATCCCACAATCAAAAAAAAGAAAGAAAGTAAAACATCTTCGATGCAAAGATGTAGAGGTATGTGTGGGAGGGTGCTGTGATTGAGAGACCAGGTGCTGGCCTCACTTTACAGACATTTCTAAGAACTCCCCAAGTTTGCACCACTTTGAAGCCACAGCAGAATGGATGGTGCCTTACCAAGAACTCAAGTGGTCGAAGCCTATGGCAGGCAGGGAGTGGGCAAATGGGTGCATGGGTGGGATTGTTGTGTCTGATTCTCTCTAATGAAGGATGGTTTTGGATGCTGGGTGTCAAAGTCTGAAGTAAAGAGTTGCATGAATTTTGTGGCCTGATGAATTTGGTTTCCTCTGGGTATATGAAGATGGATGAAGTCTGGGGCCTCCTGTGGCTCACAACTGTCATCCTAGCTACTCATAAAGCTAAGATGTAAAGACCACAGTTCAAAGCCAGCTTGGGCAGGAACGTCTGTGGGTCTTGATATCCAATGAGCCACCAGAAAACAGGAAACGGCACTGTGGCTCAAATTGTAGCATGCTCATCTTCAGCTGAAGAACTGAAGTACAGCGCCCTGACCCAGAGTTCAAACTCATGACCAACAATAAACTAAGGGGTTGGCTGAGTTTTCCACATTGCAGTGTGTACAGTAGGAAATTCCATGCTGGGTTATGAGACATTCCAGATATGAGAAGCTCAATGCTGTGTCTACAGTTAGTCTGAGTATGGTAGTGCCATCTTCTCACGGGTTGGATGTGATCCTAATAGAGGGAGTTCATGGTTTTGTTTTCAGGAACTGCTAAGGGCTTGGAATATCTATGTGTGAGTGTGTGTGTGTATGTGTGTGTGTGTGTGTGTGTGTGTGTGTGTGTGTGTGTGTGTGTGTGTGTGTAATTTTCCCTCGTCTTTTTCTGTCCCCTACCTGGTTGCTGGTCTGCCTCTTTCTGACCTCAGATGGTGCCCCTCCTTCACACCGACCTTGCCTTTAGCTCCCTATCAGGGTATACAATGAGTCCTAAATTGCCACAGGCCTGTGTTCCAACTTTTCTCTGGGGCACAAGTCTGGCTGTCCCAGTATTTGTCCGCCTCCAGGGGATTCTGGGTCAGTGATGCCAGCTGGCATAGTGTTTCCTCTGCCTGAGAGGGAGGGCCTCAGTCATGTGATGTCCTATCCTTTTCCTCAGCTGGGCCTCTGACTGCACATCCCTCTCAGCAGACTGGCAGTGGAGTGGGAAATGGGGGATTGTTGGTGGCTCTGGCCAACATGAGCTTGACAGCTGACTGAAGGCTGCCCAAGCAAGAAGGATCTAGGGCTACATGGGATGTGAGGCTAAGGTGGCTTGGAAGTATAGGTCAGTTTCTAGGAAATGTAAATGTACTTTATCACAGGACAGTCTATCTTCCGGCCCCAACTGGGCCTCTCAGGTCCTTCTAGAAAATTCCAGATGCTCAGAATACAGAGGCACAGACTTTAGATTCCAGGACCAGGGAACTGAGGGATGAGAGACTGGTATGGACAATAAAAACTGGTATGGCTAATACCTCATTGTTTTGGGGTATTAGTGTTGACCTGGCTATGTACCCCCTTATGTACTTTCACTTCTTAACCCAGTGTTGGCCACACACCGGCCACTTGTGGCAGTACTGTGGAAGTGGCAGGAGTGTATGTGAGGTCTAGGATGACCAAAATCAGGATTTATGGTCTTCAAGGACGGTGAGCTTCCTCTTCACCCACAGTGCCACAGAGATACCCAGATGCTAAGTTCAAATCCCAGGCCTGCCAGAAAAATGGTGCAAATTCCAAGCCAAGGCCTTATTTTATTTTATTATTTTTTTTTTGGCCAAGCACGAGGCTTGAACTCAGGTCTTGGCATCTCTGCCACAGCTGGCCCTGGCATTCTAGGACCCAAGTTCAAATCTTGGGGTTGGCAAGAAATAAAATAGAAAGGAAAATGATAAAACAGAAAAATTCAAGAAGGTGGTTTTACATTTTTGCCCTTTGCGTTGTGACCATCCTGCGTGTAAATGACAAAGCCCTGAAAGTGTACATGACATTGCATGCTGATGTTTGGCTGGCTATTAGGGAAGCCATAACCAAAACCATAACTTAGGCCTGGAGGTTGAATCCCAATGCTGTCACTAAGTATTGGCGGGAGATTCCAAGAAACCCATTTCCATGTACATTCATTTGAATGGAATTTTATAAAAGTAACAAATTAGTAGTTAGTGTATGAGTATACTATAAAATTATACACAACAATCTTATTACATTGATTAATTTTCAATTAATACTTTATTATGTATTCAACCATGATACTTAAAAGTGGAAGGAATAATTTGACTGTCAATAATAGGTAGTAATAAAATATATGTAATTTCATAATATACAGACACATTTCTCTTCTCTTATACATATATATATATGTGTGTGTGTGTGTGTGTGTGTGTATGTATATACATATACATATATGCCAATCTACATCTGTTCATACACTTGTCACTCCTCGGGCTCAGTGGTATAATGAAAGCTAGTACATACAAAGCCTTGGGTTCGATTCCTCACTACCACATGCACATAAAAATCCAGAAGTTGTGCTCTCGCTCAAGCAGTCGAGCATTAGCTTTAAGCATAAAAGCTTAGGGACTGTGTCTAGACTCTTACTCAAGGTCCAGGATGGGCATGAAAAAATACTGAATGTTGTGACTGCAACTCTATAAGGATAGGACTTCAAATACCTCATCACAGAGCAAGCCGGGAGTCTGGTGCTGACAGCTGCCATCTAACCTGACTTAGTCAGAGGTATACGAGTGCAACTCAGCCCCACAGAACCAGATGCTGCTGGCTTGCTCACCCCTGTCATCCAAGCTACTTGGGGGCTGAGATCTGACACTGATGGATTTAAAACCCAATCCTTGCAGGATGTCTGTGAAAGTCTGGGCTGTGGATCAAAGTGATAGATCTCTAGCCTTGAGCAAAAGATCTTAGGACAGTACCCCTAACATTTTAGTGCAATCCCTGTGGCTGACTCCCCCCCAAAAAATGTTCCTCTGAATCATTAGATGTGAACTTTGTGCATTTTGTGATGTGTTTCTGAAAGAATGGTGATACTGATGAAAGCAACCTAATACTAATGACAGCTTGTGGGATGCATCTATGTGATGAATACTTCCTGGAGTGCTGTGGCCCTCACGGGGTGCTGTGTGCTGAGTCCTGCACAGGATGCTATGTGCTGAGTCCTTCACAGGGTGCAGAGTGCTGAGTCCTGCATTGGGTCCTGGGTGCTGAGTCTTTCACAGGATGCTGTGTGCTGAGTCCTGTAAAGAGGGTTATTTGAAGCCGGGCACCATTGGCTCACGCCTCTAATCCTAACTACTCTGGAGGCTGAGATTTGAGGATAGTGGTTCAAAGCCAGGCCAGGCAGGAAAGTCCGCTGAAACTCTGATCTCCAATAAACTACCAGACAACTTGAAGTGTTGCTGTTGCTCAAGTCGTAGAGCACTAGCCTTCAGCTGAAGAGCTGAAGGACAGTGTTCAGGCCCAGATTTCAAGCCCCATGACCAACAAAAAAAAGTGTATGTATTTTGTCCCTCAAAGGGTGCATACTTTCATCTTGTCCTTGTAAGAACTCCAACTGACATGACTATGCAGAAAAGAATACTGAGGCTCAGATCTGTCCCCATGGCAGGGACAAAATTATGTATTACTGAAGACTAGTGAGTTGTCTACAGGAGACAATTGTTTTGTCTTGTTTTTTCAAAGCCATGAACCTTGAACTCAGGGCTTAGGCACTTACCCATCCCTCTTGGGCTCATGGTTAGCACTCACCACACAGAGCCAAGGATCTACTTGCAGCAGAGTGCCACGGCTTAGGGTTCTATAACCGAGGTCTGTCATCCTGCCTTCTCAAGGAGCTGAGATCTGAGTTACAAACTATCCCTGACACAAAAGGTACCATGAGACTATTATATCCTATTCACCACTAAGAAACCTGAAGTGAAAGCTAGGTGCTTGTGGCTCATGCCGGTCATCCTAGCTACTCAGGAGGATGAGATCTGAGGATAATGGTTCAAAGCTAGCATGGGCAGGAAAGTCCTTGAGACACTTAGCTCCAATGAACCACCAGAAAACTGGAAGTGGCTCTGCGGCTCAAGTGGTAGAGCACAAGACTTGAGCTGAAGAGCTCAGGGACAGCACCCAGGCCCAGATTTCCATTCCTACAATGACAACAACAACAAAAAAGACAGCAACAACCTAACAAACTTGAAGTAGAGGGCTGGGAATGTGCCATAGTGGTAGAGTGCTTTGCGTGTATGAAACCCTGGGCTTGATTTCTCAGAACCACATCACTAGGAAAAAGCTTGAAGGGGCTCTGTGGTTCAAGTGGGAGAGGACAATCATTGTACAAGAGAAACTAGGTACAGTGCTCATGTTTTGAGTTCAAGCTCCAGGACTAGTGTATGCTCACACACATGCACGTACACACACTCACACACAGAGAGAAAGCAGAAGTGAAGCTGTGACAAAGTGGTAAAGCACTAGACCTCGGCTCTGAGCTCATGGTCAGCACCAAAACCTAGACACCCAGGGCCCAACTAGGAGAAGTCAAAGGTTTCAAAACCTGATGAGCTTCACCAGTCCTAGATGACAGAAAGCTTTGTAATATCCAACATGTGCTTGGATTTCCCAAGCTTCTGGAAACCTAGGAGAGGCATTATAGGCCCATCATTGTCGGCAATGAAACGTTTCATTATGTTCAGTGCCCCAGTTGTCTGCCTGAATTATATTGAGCACTGTATCTGAACACTGGAATATAATCTCATAAAGGCAGGATAAGAGCACAGAACTTGGCCTGTAATGGGAGGTGGCAAAAATGAAGGTCTCCTGTTAAAACAGAGCACTGGGAAGAGAGATAGCTAAGGGTAAAAACAGGCTTTTTTCTCCTGACCTTCAGAGTTCGCCCACACATCCTCACTAATTGGCCTAGATGGGGTTATTTGGTACACAGCTGTACAGGAGTGAGGTCTTTTGTGTTCCTGTCCAGACAATGAGGGAGACTTCCTCCAGCAGGCCTGGGATGAAGAGAAACCCTCATGCCACATTGGGAGCATTGAGGGGAGCCCTGAAACATGCAATATCATAAAAGCAGTCTCTGTGTTATGAACTCATTGAATACAATTTTCCTTGCTTGGTGCCTTTCATCATAGCTACTCAGGAGTTTCACCTAGAGGAATACATCCATAAATACACAAAGAAATTGAGGTACAGGTTTTTTTTTGAGGGGGCAGTCCTGGGGTTGAACTATGAGCCTAGGCCTGGTCCAAGAGTTCCTTTTGCTCAAGGGTACTGCATTAAGCTTGGGTCACAACCCCACTTCTGGGTTTTTCTGTGATCTCTTAGAAATAACATTGTCAAGGACTTTCTTACACTGGCTGGTTTCAAACTCAAATTCTCTACATCTCAGCCTCCTGAGGAGCTGGGATTACAGTCAGCAGGCACTTTCACCTTCTTTCTTTTCTTCTTTGTTTTATAATCTGGACTGACTTCTTAATAAGGTCATTCCTATGGTTGGGACTTATAAGTAAACTACCCAATGTCCTTTATACCTGCTTTCTCTGAGAGTATTTTCTCTCTTCATCTTACCCCCTGGTCACAGGGTTGAATCCAAAAGTGAGAAATGAGTGTTA
Source organism: Dipodomys spectabilis (assembly GCF_019054845.1). NCBI lineage: Eukaryota > Metazoa > Chordata > Mammalia > Rodentia > Heteromyidae > Dipodomys > Dipodomys spectabilis. Next base: position 6,014,275 of record NW_024870798.1, on the reverse strand, counting down.
CAGGATTTAGGAGCAAATGTCCACATGACATGCCAGTTCTGTCACTTAGCATTGAGGTGCAGTGAATTTACTGTCTCAGGATATGAGGACCGAAAGCTGGAGCAATCCTCATGCTATCTGCATTGCTCCTTTTGCCTATAAAATGATCTAATAATTATGAGTATTTTGTATCTCCAACCTTAAGTATCTAGGACACACTAGAAGCATGTCCCTGTTTCTGTTTTTCTCTAGTACCTCTCGAGATTTAGACTAAAGGTTCGGGTGGAGCGGCTCCTAGGTGAATCCCTGAGGAAATCCACTTGAAGCCTCCTCAGGAGATCTCCATTCAAATCCAGCCGTAGAAGGAAAGGTTTATTGTCTCCAATAAACCACCAGAAAACCAGAAGTGGAGCAATGGCCTAGAGGGTAGAGATCTAGCTTTGAGAGAGAAAGCCAAGCAGGCGATACAGGCCAGACCAGGCAGGAAAGCCTGAGAGGTGCTTATGTCCATTGAACAACCAGATGGCTGGAAGTGGAGCTGTGGCAGTGTTAGAACCTCAGCCTTGTGAAAAACAACTGAGGAATGCATCGTGTCCTCAGTTTAAGCCTTGAGATGGCCACAAAATAAAATTCAAAAAGAGAAGGCAAAGTTTATGTATCAGTGTCCTACTTACTTACGTGTGTATATTACTTCCCTAAGTGCAAAGAGGCTGTATACAAAACTTCTGCTTTTATTTACAGATTTATGTTTTAGATATGCTCATTGTACATACTGCATCATTCTCTTCATGTCAGCCCCATTGATTTTCTCTTCCAGGATTCTAGGCATGTTTCCTTATATGATGCACACTGAAGCTCTCAGCAGCCTTTATTTACATTTTATTATGAGGCCAATGCAGGAGCAGTCATAAATCTGGCAGGGGAAGAGAAGATCAGAGTTCACAGAAATAAGCGGTATTCAGAAAATTATACTTGGGGATGCAAAATGGTAGCATAAATATGAAAAACTATCATTAAGAAAAAAGATGAGGAGGCTGGGAATGTGGATTAGTGGGAGAGTGCTTGCCTAGCATTCAAGAGGCCCTGGATTTGATTCCTCAGTAACACATACACAGAAAAATCCAGAATTGGTGCTGTGGCTCAAGTAGCCGAGTGATAGAGACAGGGCCCAGGCCTTGAGTTCAGCCCAAGAAATGTCAAAGAGATAACTAAGTAGGTAGTTAGTTACTTAGGTAGGTAGGTATGTAGGTAGGTAGGTAGGTAGGTAGGTAGGTAGGTAGGTAGGTAGGCAGGTAGATAGGTTGGTACATAGATAGATAGATACATAGAAAGAAAAAAGAAAGAAAGAAAGAGAGAAAGGAAAGAAGGAAGGAAGGAAGGAAGGAAGGAAGGAAGAAAGAAAGAAAGAAAGAAAGAAAGAAAGAAAGAAAGAAAGAAAGAAAGAAAGAAAGAAAGAAAGAAAGAAAGAAAGGTTAATAGATAGATAGATAGATAGATAGATAGATAGATAGATAGATAGATAGATAGATAGATAGATAGATAGATAGATAGATAGATAGATAGAAAAATGATAGATGAATCTGGTCTTGGACTTCAGGAGGAAAGAAGGGAACAATTCCCAGTCATGAGGCTTCTGCAGTGTGCCAGGACACCCACATCACTTTCACACAACCACAGAGCAGGAAAAATGTCTCTTTCCCACTTCTGAGGCAGCCGAATGCCCCAGAGCCAAGAGGGCAGAGCCAGGTTCTAACTCAGCTGCTTGGAGACAAAAGAGAAATGACTCTGCCTCACCTTGGACTAGGGATTAGCATTAATGATGTGGAGAATGAAGGAAGGAGAAAAGACTGGCAGAGGTAGAAGAAGGGCCTTCAAATCTGATAGATGGAGAGTAAAAAACCCACTCCCTAAGACCAGAGAGCAGGGCTTTTCTTTTTTTTTCTTTTCTTTTCTTTTTTTTTTAATTTAATTTTATTTTATTTGTGAACATACTGTACAGAGGAGTTACAATTACATGGGCAGGATAATGCGTACATTTCTTACCAAGCATTGCAGCCTCCTCCTTTGTTTACCCTTCACATCCCTTCCCAGCCTCCCCCCTCCCCCCCCAATCCCAATCCTTGAGCAGGGCTTTTCTAATCTGTTCCGCCCCTCTCCCTCACTAAACTGGCTCTCTATTGGTAACCTAAAGAGAGCCTGAGGCTCTCTTTACCTGAGGGAGGAAGGTTAGTCATTGTTTGAGGAAGCTGAGAAAAGCCTGACCCTGGTGTAACTCTAAGAAATGTTTCAGGTTTCCCCCCATTGCTGGTAGTCCCTGGAATGAATTAAGTGGTTTTGCAGCTCCCTTCCCTGTTGAGTGTGTATATTCTGCCTCCTTGTTCTCTTCACCTAGCCTGGCTTTTGAAACTGTTTTCTGTCCTTCAAATACAGTGTTACACTGGAGTTCTTCCTGCTAACTCTGCCAGGGCTTGGATCCTGAGAACTTCATTTGAACCCAGGAAGGGTCAATGGGTCAAGAACACTAAGAACATTTAGAGTAACTTCTCATCACCAAGGGAAAAACAAGAAGGTCTTGAACATCTGACCTTTCAGACCTGGAAGTCAGAGTGTCATAGACTTTCCTGCCCTGGCTGGCTTCAGTGTGATCCTGAGACCTCAGCCTCCTGAGCTAGGGTGATGGGCAAGGGCTACTGGTGCTCTGCTAAATTCAGATGAGTAATGACATTGACAATACAAGTCAACTGCTTATCACAAAGGGTTTGGGGAGCATATTAAGCCTTTCAACATTGGACTTTTCAGAACCCTGTGGAAACAAGGTTACAATGCTAGAGTCTGTGAGGCTGGACATGTGGATCTGCTACACTTAAGCCTGGAGGTCTGACTCCTATTCTGGTGTATATCAGCATTGATTTTCCAGAGAATGTTCTCGTAATTAGCAAATAGGAAAAGTACTTTGATTAACCCTCAATTTTTTTCCAGTTGTGTGTCTTGTATCAACCCTGGGCACTGTCTCTGAGCAATTCAGTCAAGTCTAACTCTCTACCACTTGAGACACAGCTCCACGTGGGATTTTTTAGTGGTTCATTGGAGATAAGAGTCTAACAGGCTTTTCTTGCCTAGGCTGTCTTTGAACTGTGGTCTTCAAATCTCAGCCTCATGAGGAGGTAGTTTTCCAGGTGTGAGCCACCAGCGTCTGGCCTATTGTTTTTGACAGTCCTGGGGATTGTTTTTCTCAAGGCTAGCACTCTACCACTTGAGCCACTCCACTGCGTCTGGCTTTTTCTGAGTATGTGGCACTGAGGATTCAAACCCTGGTATTCATGCATGTTGAGTGAGCTCTTTAGCACTAAGCCACATTTCTAGCCTCCCCCTTACAATTTTATCCTACAACTTGCCAAAAGGCTTCTCAGTATAAATCATCTAATGACATCCCTATAGGAAGGTGTCCAAAGATAAATAAGACAAAGCTCATTCTTGGGAGAGACTCTAAACGTGGGAAGACTGGGACAAATGCCTCCATTTAATTATGTATCATGTTTCAACACAAAAAGTTTTAATGATAAATGAGTCAATGTCATAAATTATTGTGTATAATTTTATAATACATGTGCAAAATGTAAATGGGAATGATAATATAAATTAAATAAACAATAAAAATGAATCAAATAAAAAATAAAAAGAAATACAAAATCAATAATGAAAATAATAACATGTAATAAACATGCATATGTAAGTATATATCATATATTACATATGTATAGAAATATCTTTTCCATTGCAGGGCCTTCATTCAGGCCATGGGAACTCTAGCCTGAATTTCTTTTCCTCAAGGACAGTAAATTTTTCCTTCACTAATGGTACAAAAGAGTTACCTGGACGGTGAGATCAAATCCCAACAATGGTAGAAATACTGGCCCCAGTTCCAAGACAGTGACTTAATCTTTTAATGGAAGCAGTTATGTTTGTTCAGTTCCATACTGAACATTAAATAAAAAGCAGTGTAGAATTTTGTACATCTATTCAGACATCCTCCCCTTACTCCCAAAGTGCTTCTGGGAGTACAACATGGTTTCTTTTTGGTATGTTTTTTACTGTAAAAATGTTGTACAGAATGGTCACAGTTACATGAGCAAGGTCATGAGTATATTTCCTATTGTGCATTGTTACCTTCTCCTTTGTTTCCCCCCTACCATACTTTGTTTACCTCCCATCTCCACAACTACTCCCCCTACCAAGCTCAGTGACTTAATTTTTTACTTTTGGCTTGGCACGGGGTTTGAACTCAAGTAGTAGCAAATCTGCACTTTCCCACACATTGCTACAAGTTCCTGAGTTCAAATTGCAGTACAAGTTCCTGAACTCAAATCCTGAGTTCAAAGAAAACTGGCAGAAATTCCAAACCAGACAGCTCCATTTTTTTTTAATTTATTTAAATAATCAATTATTTTTATTTTTTCTCTTTTATGGCTTTTTTAGGGCTTGAACTCAGTTCGTGGCAACGCTGCCTCAGCTTCGATCACCCTAGGCTAGGTGCAGCCTCGGGACCCATACCCAATCCTGGAATCCTAGGTCCAGAGGGCTTGCAGAAAGAAAAAAAAAAGTGGGATGGCACAAAAAGTGTCAAGCTGCAGAGGGATGGGGGTTTAATTTTTTTTTTAATCTTTGCACGGTGACCATCCTGGGTCTGAATGCCATGGCTGCAAAGTACACCTTAATTGCCATTGCTGAGGTCTGGCAGGCTATCAGGGAAGCCATAGGCCAACCTGTCAACATAGGCCCTGGGTTCAAATCCAGGTCCTGACAAATACCAATGGCAGGAGATCACAAGACACTCATTCCTATGCATAGGAATATCAATTGAAAGAGAAGTTTGTGCATTGGTCAAGCCTAAAATTGGATGCAATAATCCTAGGTCAGTGATTGATCTTAATTTCATGCTTTATTAAGCATGAAAAGAATAGAATTCCTTTAATTGTGGTATAATAAATACCTAATAGTTGGTAGAAATGTAGTATATGTCATTCAATCATAGATAGGCGACTATGGTGCTTTTTACCAATATATATTTATTTGTATACTACTGTCTGCCTATCCTTGTATCGCTGTTTTGGCCAATCCTGGGTCACGATCTCAGCACCTAGGAACCACCTCACAGCTTCATTGGCTAGAGGCTGTTGTGCTCACACTCACCCATTCATGAATTGGACCTGCTAGGCCCTGAGTTCAGATCCCAGCACTACCAAAAATTTAATCTTGGAGTAAGAAGCCAAGTGCGACACCTGTTTTACTCTTCTGGGAGAGTTCTGGGTGTCAGGCATGATGGAGAACACATCTACAAATCTAGATGGTATGTGATAGGATGTAAACAATGTAATACATGGTTAGGATGCATCACAGTCAATAAAATAAACGGTAAATAAATGAAAAAAAATGTAATGTATAACCACACCAAACATAATATAGACTGAACATCTGTATGGAAGTTCAATCCTATCTTTAAAATGTATATAAAGAGTACATTTTCCAGGTCTGGGGCTTTAATTCAGGCCTATGGAATAGGCCTGACTTACTGGTCTTCAAGCAGGGTGAGCCTCCCCTTCTCCGACAGTGCAATAGAGTTACCCAGACCCCGGGTTCAAATTCCAGGACTTGCAGACAAAAAATGGCACACATTCCAAGCCAGGCAGCTTCTTTAGCATTTTTAATATTTTTTAAGTTCACTTCGCCTTTATTTGATACATATTGATTTTATAACATGAGAGTTTTTCAAAAAATGGGTCTAAACTTTTACATTTCACCATAGCACATTGGTGTTTCTATTTTGACCATCTGCCCTGAAGAGTGAGAATGAAAATAAGGACATCATTTCTCCCTAGAAGGTCGGGACTGTTGAATTTATTTCTATTTAAAGTTATTTCTACAATTATGAACTCTCTGCATTTGTGTCATATGAGGTTTCTTCAGTGCCTACCACGAAATACACTAGGGGAGTCCTCATAGCACAAAAGGTAGGATTTCTGAATAAAACCTCACTTCTGTGAGGACAGTAGGTACTTATAAGCATTTTGGGAATAAACTGGATTGTAAAATGTAAAACTAAAACAATGGGACTGTGATGTAGCTCAGTAGTGGAGTACTTTCCTAAAGAGCATAAGACCCTGGCAGAAAAGTTTCCTAAAGCTCAGAATGTTAGAATTTTATGATCTGCATGAACAAACTTCTTTTTTTGCGGGGGGCGGGGGGAGGTCTTACGGCTTGAACTCAGGGGTTATCCCTGTGCTCTTCAGCTCAAGGCAAGTGATCTACTGCTTGAGTTACAGTGCCACTTCGGTTTTCTAGTGGTTTACTGGAGATAAGAGTCTCACAGACTTTTCTGCCTGGGCTGACTTTGAACTGCCGAACTTAGATCACAGCCTCCTGAGTAGCGAGGAATATAGGCATGAGTCACTGGTGCCTAGCACATGAAAAACATCTTAATGATTGATTCTGAGAAAAGAAACTTGGAAAACACTTTTAGTATAAATAATTTATAATGCCATGGTTAAGGCACTAATTCAGAAGTATTTATTCATTGGCTGGTTTCTTAGTTTATTTAAATATATATATGCATTATTTATATATATATATTATTAAAAACATAACTTTGAAGTGTACCTAAGAGCATATGTGCTCATGTAAAGTTATACAAATGAAAAAGCTTCATTTTTCTTTTCAGTTTGGTTGGTACCATAAATTAAGTGGGATTTGTGTATTGTTTGGTTCTCTGTTCCCCCTACCCTCTCTCCTCACATTTGAACTCAGCTTGCTCTTTCTTGGCTTCGTTGATCATAGCTGATTTTCTACCACTTCAGCTATACCTGTAGCCTGGCATTTTGCCAGTTAATTGGAGATGATGTCTCTCAGGCTTTTCTGCCTTCATTGGCTTTGAAATTTCATCTTCCAGTTCTCAGCCTCCTCAGTAGCTAGGATTAAAGATGTGAGCCACTGGGGTGCCTAGGGATAAATTAGACTTTGGTTAGTGTATTCTTTGCGTTTTTCTTAGCATGGGATCATCTACTATAGAATTTCTGTGAATGACCTGGGTCTGAAGTAAGATATATAATACATATGCAAATCTGTATAATTTTCATAAGATGTAATAAATTTAATATGTGTTATAAGTGTATTAATAGTCAATAAATATAATGAATTCATAATACATAACATAAATACACTCAATGCAATATGCAGTAAACATAAGTATGTAGATATTAATCACTTCAAATGTGAATGAATATTAATTAACAGGGTGGGGATGGAATTCAGGCCTAGGGAACAGGCTTGAATTGCTTGTATTCAAAGAGGGTGAGTTTCCCCATCCCCCAGAGTGCATTAGATTTTCCCAGACTCCAAGTGCAAATCTCAGGCCGGGCAGAAAAAAACGAGCATGAAATCCAAGCCAGGGAGCACCATTAGTATTTTTAAATTTTTAAAATTCATTTTATTTTATTTTCTATGTATTTTATTTATTTATTTAGCCAAGAACGGGATTTGAACTTAGGTTGTGGCAACTCTGCCTTACCTTCCATCACCCTAGGCTGGGTTTGTGCAGCCTTTGGACCCACAGCCCATCCTGGGATCCTAGGCCTCAGGGCTGACAGGAAAAAAATGAAAATGACAAGGAAACATAGCCACGAATTGCGAACAGTTAGAGGTTTCTCGGTTTTCCTTCCATGCATGGTGACCATCCTGGGTCCAAATGACACGACTGCAACCTGTAGGTCACCTGGCATTGCTGTCAGCGGGCTGTCAACGAAGCCATAGGCCAATCTGCACTCCTAGGCCTTGAGTTTGAATCCCTGTCATGCCACTTACAAAGGGCTGGAGAGCGTAAGAAACTATTGCCTGTCCATAGGAACACCAGAGGAATATGATCAATGTTATGGTTGGATGAGTAGTTTGTCAATTATACTAGCAAAAACTAAATCAAGTATTCACAAGATGTGGATTGATTATAATTTATAGTATATTATGCATTAAAAGAATACATTATGTATGTGTGTGTGTGTATATGTGTGTGTGTGCGTGAGTTTTATCAGTATTGGGGACTGAACTCAGGCCTGGGCGTTATCCCTCAGCTTTTCAGTTCAGGATTAGGGTGGTACCATGTGAGACACAGTGCCATTCCCGGCTTTTTCTGATCATGTGTTGCTGAGGAATCTAATCCGGGACTCACGCATGCAAGATAAGCACTCTCCCAATGAGCCACCTTCCCATACCCTAAAAGAATACTATTCTACTCACTAAATACTCACTAAATACCTGAGAATCACTAGGAAGGTAGTATATGTCATTGAATAATAGGTAGACATCACTGGCAATATCTAAATATATATTTATTTGTATACCACCGTCTGCATAGAAAGGTATTGCTATTTTGGCCAAACCTGTGTCTCCATCCTAGGTCCTGGGATCCACCTGGCACCTGAATGTGCTAAATTCTGCTGTGCTGACACTCACCCATATATGAATGGGGCCTCTAGGTCCTCAGTTCAGTTCCCAGCATTGCTAAAAATGTCTTCCTGGAGTCAGATTGAAAGTATGATACCTGTTTCCTTTTCTGTGCAAGTGCTGAGTGTCATGTATGATATGTATAATATGTCTGCAAAGCTAAATGCTATGGAATAGATTTGAATGAATGTAATAAATGTTATAGGTGCATTCACAGTGACCTAGCCTGATATTGTAGTCTTGAAGGATGGTGAGCTTCCCTTTCCTCCACAGTGCTACAGATTTACCCAGACCTGAGTTGGAAACCCAGCAGTGGTAGAAAAATCGTGCCAGTTCTGAGCCAGGGTGCTTTATAATTATTATTTTTGTTATTATTATTTGCCAAGGAAGGGATTTGAACTCAGTTCGTGGTAACTCTGCCTCAGCTTTAATAACCTCAGGGTGACAGGCTGCCATGGGCCCATAGCCAATCCTGGTTTCCTAGGCCCTGAAGTCTTTCAGGAAAACACAAACACACACACACACACACAGAAAAAAAGCCGCGGGATGGATTTTTTACATTTTTTTTCCTTTCTATGGTGACCATCCTGGGTCTGAATGACACGTCTACAAAGGGTACTTCACCATGCATTGGCGAAGGCTAGTGGGGTATCAGGGAAGCCATAGGCCCATGCAGCAATGTAGGCCCTGAGTTCAACTGCTAGTCCTGACACCTACCAATCGGGGGATTTCCCAAGAGACTCATTCCTATGCATCGGAATACCGATGGAATGTTAGCAAACTATGATTGAGAAGTTTCTGCATGCATTGGTCTAGTCTAAAATTAGACACATTGATCTTATTGAATAGTTTATTAAGCATGAAAAGAATCCTATTCCTTCAATGGTGCATAATAACTACCTAAGAGTTGGTAAGAATGTAGTTGATGTCATTGAATCCTAGGTAGATGTCTCTGGCACTCTATATAAATATATATTTATTGGTATACTACCACTTGCCTATCCATGTATGGCTATTTTGTCCACCCCTGTGGCTCGATGTCAGGGTCTGGGAACTGCCTGGCAGTTTCCTGGACTAGAGGTTGCCATTTTGACACACCCATTCATGAATTGTTTCTGCTAGGCCCTGAGTTCAGATCCCAGCACTGCCAACAATTGGATCGTGGAGTAAGAAGCCAAGTGTGACACCTGTTTTCCTTTGCTCTGAGCGTCAGACATGATAGAGAACACGTCTACAAATCTAGATACTATGTGACAGGATGTCATCAAAATAATAAATGGAATGCATGTTATCACAGTCAATAAAATAAATGGTAAATAAATGAATAAAACAGAAATACAATAAATAACCACAACAAACAGGATAGTACTGAACATCTATAAGTAAGTACAAATCTTATCATTACAATATATATAAATAGTAAGTTTCCCAGTGCTGGGGTTTGAATTCAAACCTAGGGAGCAAGCCTGACTTTGTCGACTTCAAGCACGGTGAGCTTCTCCTTTGTCCACAGTGCTGCAAAGTTACCCAGACCCGAGTTCAAATACAAAGCCTGGCAGAAAAAACGGTACCAATTGTAAGCCAGGGAGATTATCTATCTATCTATCTATCTATCTATCTATCTATCTATCTATCTATCTATCTATCTATCTATCTATCTATCTATCTATCTATCTATCTATCTATCTATCTATCTATCAATCTATCTATCTATCTATCTATCTATCTATCTATCTATCTATCTATCTATCTATCTATCTATCTATCTATCTATTTATTTTGTGCGATGCAAGGTCTTGAACTCAGGTCATGGCAACTCTGTCTCAGCTTCTATCACACTTGTCTGGGGTGCAGCCACTGGAACCAGAGGCAATCCTGGGATCTTAGACCTCCAGGCCTTGTGGAGGGGAAAAATGCACAGAGAAGAAGCGGTGGGATGAAGTTTTAACATTTTGCACCATGACCATTTGGGTCTGAATGACATGGCTCCAAAGGTTACTTCACCTTGTATTGCTGAAGGCTGGCAGGGTATTGGGGAAGACATAGTCCTGCAGGGCAATATAAGCCTAGAGTCAAATCCAAGTCATATCAATTCCGGATGGTGGGAGATCCTAAGAGACTCATTCCCATTTGTAAGAATAATGATTGAATATTTTTTTAATTTAATTTAATTTTATTTTTGAACATACTGTACAGAGGGGTTACAATTACATGGGCAGGATAATGCGTACATTTCTTACCAAGCATTGCAGCCTCCTCCTTTGTTTACCCTTCACATCCCTTTCCAGCCTCCTCCCCACATCGCAATCCTTCTCCTTTCCTCCCACCCCCACACCGACGTTGTAAAGCTCGTTTTGGACATGACAACTTGTACTTCTCATTGTTGCAACAGGTACACCTGTATCCTTAAACGACTTGTTTTTCCCTATCTCCTCCACAAGTTATACTGACATCAAATATACTGAAAGCAGGGGTTATACTGTGGGGGAGGGACATACAAAGCAACAAAGAAATAATCTTATAAATGCATTAGAAACACATGCATGAATGAAAAAAACATTAAAATACATATCTAAGGGTTCATTTTCCTAACATCACATTATCTGACCTTTTCCGCTTGACTCATACATATACTAGATATGGCAAATAAGGGAAACCATGGGACCTACGTTTCTTTGGACCTGGCTTACTTCACTTAATATAATTTTTTCCAAGTTTTCCCATTTCCTAACAAATGGGGCAATGTCATTCTTTCTGATGGAGGCATAGAATTCCATTGTGTATATATACCACATTTTCTTGATCCATTCATAATGATTGAATATTGTAAGTGTCACGGTTGAATGAGTTGCTCATGAATGATACTCGTATAAAATTAGACATTATGATTTCAGTAGGCTGATTGATTTTATTTAATATGAAGCATTAAAAGACTACTATTTCTGGAAGTGGTGCTGTGGCTCAAGTGGTAGAGTGCTCGCTTTGGGCTGAAGAGTGCAGGGACAGCGCCCAAGTCCAGAGTTCAAGCCCCATGACTGACAAAAAAACAAAGGTTTCTCTTTTTAAAAACACTACTATTTCTTACAGGGACACATTAATTTCAGGACACTGATTTACTTAATTGTTTATTAAGGATTAAAAAAATAACATTAATTATATGGAGGCATAATAAATACCCAAGAATTGTTTGGAATGTAGTCTATATAACTGAATAATGGATAGACATCTCTGGCACATAATAAAGATATATATTTATTAGCATACTACCATCTGTGTGTCAATCTGTTCTTATTTTGTCAACACCTGGCGCTCAATCTCAGGTCCTGGGAAATGCCTGTCAGCTCAGTTTGCCCCAGTATGGCATGCTGACACTCAATCATTCATGAATTTGGCCCTGTAGGCCATGAGTTCAGATGCCAGCACTGGCAAACAAGGAATCGTGGAGTAAGAAGCAGATGGTGACACATGTTTTCCTTTTCTGTGAAAGTCCTGTGTGTCAGGTATGCAATGGAGTACATATGCAGACCTATATCTTATGTAATCAATATTCTATGTGCCATAATAATCAATAAAATAAATGGTCACTACATGAACAAAACAAAAAATAAAATGAATAACTACATTAAATGCAATATAGAGTCAATATATGTATATAAATATAAATCATATATTTAAAATGTACACAAATAAGATGTTTTCTAGTGGTGGGGATCAATTTCAGGCCTAAGGAACAGACTTGAATTTCTTGACTTCAAAAAAGCAAGCCTCCCCTTGCTACACAGTGCAACAGATTTACCCAGACCATGAGTTCCAATGTCAGTCCTGGCAGAAAAAAATGGCATCTCTATGCTATGGGATGCCCAATTCTTAGGTATTTCATTATTTCTCCATTTGATGAATGTAATTTTTTAAATGCTTCATAAAGTATTGATTAAAATCAATCAGTGTCCTAGAGTATAATTGTGTATAATTTTATCCTAGAATCATTCAAAAACTGTCCATTCAATCATGATATACATCACATTCCATTGGTATTCATATGGATAGAAATGAGTTTTTAGGATCTTCTGCCATTTGGAGGTGGCAGGACCAGGAATCAAATTGTGGGCTCTAGCTCCCACTACTTAAATCCGAAGATAGGGAACTCACTGGTCTGTTCAAGAACATCATCAAGACCAATAATTAAGCAGGCACCAGTGGCTCTCAGCAGTCCTCCATGATACTTACAAGGCTGTGAAAGGAGATTCATGGTCAAAGTCACCCTAGGCTGGAAAGTACTTGAGACCCCTGTCCAACTTCAGTGTCAACAAAGCCAGAAGTAGAGCCAGTGGTAGAAGGGTAGCCTTGAGCAAAAGCAGCTCACCAACTGTGCCTAGGTCCTGAGTTCAATGTCCGGGACTGGCAACAAACAGGCATACACACAAAAATCTGTGCAGCTATATGGCTAAAGCAGGTCTCCCTCTTGTTCACAACTGGATTGGACAGAGTTCCCTGGGAAAGGGGCTGCTGTCATCTTGACTCTGCCCATTCTGCCTGCATCACAGGATACCAGCCATACCCCCATTCTTTTATGGTTCTTTCTGACCAATGAGATACAAGAATCGTGGCCACCCACATTCCATGCTGCCCTGTAGCACCAAGATTCCCTCTGTTGGTTGACACCACTACCAGCAGTTGAGGAAGGTAGAGGTAACTGAGTGGTAAACAAGAGACTCGAGGCGAATTTGGAGTACAATAGGAAATTGACAACTTAGTCAGAGAGTGGGAGAATAGAGGATTTCCCAGAGCCTGGGAATGTGGCCAGCCCATCTTTCCCATCCCAGAGCTCAGATGTCTGAAACAACAAGACTCCGTGAGAGAGCTGTGGGCAACAAACTACTGCCAGAACACCAGCAGAAGAAATCCTCCCATCAGACCTTCAGCATTCAAGAAAACAAAGAATACATAAAAGGGAAGGATGCCAAAGACAAATACCTCTGGGAAGGGTGATTCAACCCAGGGTCTGGCCAAAGGTGATGCTGACCACTGGCCTCCCCTGCCTTTGGACACAGTCACCGCCACCAGGATCCAGAATGTCAAGGGTCCCGATACCACCAAGAATATGCAGAGGTGCTAGCGACATGTGGTTCCTGCCCTGGACCACAGCAAAAGGAGAAACCAGGTGCTCTATGCCAAGATCCAACCACTGAAACAGGAAAAGACAGACCTGCAGGATTGACGAGAGAAAGAGAAGGAGAAGGTAGCCAAAGTACACAAAGCACCAAAAACAGAGCTAGACATCCACAAGCCACCCATATAGAGGTTGGTTTTGGCAGAAAGTGATTTACAATCAGCACCAGCCCACATGCAGCTCATGGCCCATGACAGCGAAATGGAGCATGAAGCTCTCACCAGCTGTCTACAGGCCGCAGAGCAACGCATGGCAGAGCTGGAGATGGTGGCTTCTGTGGTTACTACTTACAGAAGGTGGCCGAAATGTTCAAACAGCTAAATGATGTAACACTTCAGCTCAAGAAAAAGAAGAGAAGCTTCTATGATCTGCAGCAAGTGAACACAGAATTTTAGGAGAAGGTGTAAGCATTCTGGACATAGAGGAGCAACAGGAAGAACAGAATCTGAAAGTTCCAACAAGTGCTGGAGGGGTGTGAGGTACTAAAGAGACTTCAGGACAACCTGAGTTGAATGGTGTATACAGCGAATCTGGAGACAGACACCTTCTCACAGAACCTGAGCATTGAGAGGTCCACGCAGAAGGAGGAGCCCTGGTGGCAGACCGAGCAGGTGAACCAACTGACAGAGGAAAAGGAGTGAGGATGAAGATAGGTGCTGCACCTAGAGAATGAGCTGGGGGAACTGAGAAGGAAGCTGGCAAAGCCATGGCCCTCTGTGGGTCCATCTCAGGAGGAGCAGCACCTGCGGGTCCACACCTACCGCACGCAGATGGACTTGAAAAACCTGGAGAAACAACTTCACATCCAGGTACAGGAAAACTAGAATCTCAGTCTCCAGAATGCAGAGCAGCGGGAGCAACTGGGAAGATTGGAGGAGAAAACCAAGGATCCGCAGGACATCCCCGAGACCCCATGATGTGCATGCGTGTGAAACCCACAGCTGGAGGAACAGCTGGCTTTGCTGCGGGACGCTCTCCACAGGGTTAGCAGTGAGAAGGAGGAGCTCACCAGCATCGTGGACTCAGAGCAGCAGGTGTAGAAACATCTACGGGAACAGCTGTACTGCTCAGAGGAGAAGATAGAGGAAGGGAAAGAGGTGGCTGAGAGAGAGAGCCAAGCGACTCGGGAGCTCCAGGACCAGCAGGAGCAGTCCCTGGCCCAGCTTCAGGAGCTCAGAGTCACCTGTGAGCAGCACATTGCCTCCAATGAGAAGCTGTGCTCCAAGAGGTAGGTCCTGCAGTAGCACCTGCAGAGGCAGACCCAGCTGTTGGAGAAGCTGAAACAAGTGCAGGGTCCGACCAACTGGGTGGACTAGATGGTGACCCCAAAGTGGCAGGACAGTTTCAAGTGCCTGGACATGATCAGTCCACAGGAGGAGCGCCTGCAGGCCCAGCTGAGCTTCCTGGCTTTCCCTGGGGAAGGAGAAGCTGTGAACCCTGGAGAAGCAAAAGCTGAGGAAGCGACTCTCCTCGATGTGCCCATGGCAGAGAATGGAGATGTCCCCCAAACTCAGAGGGAGGTGGCACTGTTAGCACTCTCGGAGGCTGAGATCCACCGGGGGATACTCCTGCCACAGGAGTGGCGGGACTGCTGCAGGCACTACCCCCTCCCACCGACAGCTCAGTGCCAGATAGAGCTGGAGCCACAGATCCCCTGCCCCATGAGCTGCCACCACAGCATGTGTGAGGATGGCAAGTGGGACACGTGGGCGTCTGAGAAGAAAATCTTCTTCATCCACAACCTGCCTGATAAGGTCGACTTCCAGAGTCCTGCAGATGAGCTACACCATTGATGCAACCAGCTTTCGGCACATATCTGCACCATCCAGGAGTCCCTCCTGACATGTAAAGGAGAGATGTTCATTCTGGATCAGCTGTGCCAGGAGAAAGCCGAGTGCATGTGCCAGCTGTCCCAGGAGAAGATGAAGAGTAGATAGCTGCAAGAGCTTCTGTCACTCCTATACGGGGCTCCAGATGCCAACACAGGCTGAGCTCCCCACCAGTGCAGTTGTTTCAGAGGCCTCAGGCTCCTGGGTGGTCAAAATCAGGGAGAAGCAGAAAGGTTTTGAAGAATTGCAACTTCAGGATAGTGTGGAAACTGCAAGAGGAGAGGTCAAGGTTCCCTGCCCCGTACAGGACTCCCCCACAGAGCATGTCTTGCTGCAGATCCCCACATCCAGAACTTCCCACAGCTGGTGCGCTCAGGCTTGCTGTGCTCTGTCCCTTTTTTCTGTAGACAGATGGGGATGATGACTCCCTATGTGACTTACTGAGTCCCAAAATCCTCAGCAGCCACCAGAACTAGGTGGCCAGGTGGGCTTCTCTAGGCCTCCATCTGCCTGGTGATAGGAAGGGTAAACTATGGGCCTGGTGGAGCAGAGGCTGCTTCGAGGAGGCCCAACTTCCAGGAACATCTAATGGCCCATTGGTGGCCAGGGAAGAGGCCCATGTTATGCTTATCAAAAAGAATAAATCGTTTCCAAAGGGGAAAAAAAGCCTCCACAAACATTTGTTCTTCCAGTTATGGGGCTTGAACTAAGGGCCTGTCCACTGTCCTTGAGCTCTATTTGATCAAGGCTGGTGGTCTACAAGTTGAGCCCCACCTCCCCTTCCAGCTTTTTCTTTGTGGAATCGAACCCAGGGCTTCAGGCTTGCTAGGCGACCACTCTATCACTGAGCCACATTCTCAGCTAGGATGATCTCCTGTCCCCAAACCCATATGGCTATTCCTCAGATAAATAGTAAGTAGGGGCTAGGATGAATATGAAACACAAGTCTGGTTCACATGGAAATACTCCCCTGCCTCCTCTTCGACAACCTTATTTAAAGTTTCTCTTTTACTATTGAGGGATGAGAGAGGGAGAGGGACATCTGAGAGAGGAGTACCAAGAACAGTGGCCCCCCTGAGCCCCACAGCCTCCCCCACACAAGTCTTCTTACAGATTTCCATCTTACCTGACTCAGTGTTGTATCTACACTGTCTCCCTACTCCTGCAAGGCTCAGAATGAAATAAATGTCAGCCCTGGCCTCAGCCCACACCCAGGGTAGATGCTCCTAGTCCCAAACTGACTTCTATCTCTGACTTCCCAGAGTTAGGCTGGACCCACCACTCATCACTGTGTTGGTGTCAATGATCTCATGGATGGATTTCAGGAAGACGTTCTATGGCAAAGAGCAGAAGCAGCAGGGTGATCAGGGAGGAAGGACCCGGGGCAATTGGTCTGGGATCTTCCTCCTTGGAGCCCTCCTGTCAAGCCAGAGCCATCCTGACCCAAAGCACGGCCAAGGCCAGGGGGTGGAGAAGACAGAGGAGCACGGGACTAGAGGAGGTACTGTTTTATCTTGGTGCACTTGAAATTTCCAATATTTGGCCCATGCCAATCCCAAAGCCAACATGCAATGCCTCTCCTTGTTGTTATTGTCCATGAGCATTGTCCCTGAGCTCTTTTTCTCAAGGCTTGCCCTCTACCACTTTAGCCAAGGGACACTTCTTGTTTTCTGATGGTTCATCGAGGATAAGAGTCTCACACAATTTCTTTCCCAAGCTGGCTTGGAAGCCAGATCTCACCTTCCTGAGTAGCTAGGATGTCAGGCGTGAGCCACAAGTGCCCAGCATGTGATGCCTTTTTAAAGGATCTTGGCGAGTATGTAAAAGGAACCCCAAAGGCCTGGATAGACCAATACCCAATCAAGGAACTGGGATTGGGGAAGGCTGACATTCTAGCCATTCTGTTCCCCAAAATTATAGATGTCAGGTGGTGTTGGATGCATCGAACTCATAGGCCAACAACCACCAGACTTAGTGGGAAAAAGGTAGAGGATACCCAAAGGTTACAGTGTAGAAATCTCTGATTTTGCATGCATATGGGTTGTGTGCGTATGTGTGTGTGTGTGTGTGTGTGTGTGTGTGTGTGTGTGTGTGTGTGTGTGTTTACCAAGGGTTGAAGAGCCTAGGTGGTAAACTTCAGCTTCTTGCACAAGTTTGGTGCTCTAACACTTGAACTATAGTATTACTTCTTCCCAGCTTTTTGGTGATTCTTTGGAGATAAGAGTATGCCCAGGCTAGGTTTGAATCTTGATTGATCCTCCAGTGTCAGCCTTGAGTAGCTAGGATTATAGGCATGAGAAACTGACATCCAGCTGCATGGATATCTTTTCATTCTGTTCTAACAGCTGTCTACTTGCCTTGGCCTAGATCGCTGACCTCTACATCAGCTCCCAGCCGCCACTGACTGTATGGAGACCATAATGCTCAAACTTGTCAGTGCATCCTATTTCTTTGTCCTCAGGGGAGGGTATGTCTCCTCTGAAGCTAGGAGGGGTAGGGGAAAGGGTAGGAGGGGTAGCTGTAGATGGGTGCTCGGCTTGGAAACAGGTACTCTGTTTTATCCAAGAAGGAAAGTGTGCCCAGATGCTAAGGGCTCATGCTCTCATATTCCTAGCTCGTTCAGCAGGCTGAGGTTGGAGGATTAACATTCAGATGCAGCCCAGCAAGAATTGTCTGTGAGACTCTCCTCTCCCAAGAACCAACTGAAACCTGGAAGAAAAGCTCTGGCTTAAGTGGTAGAGTGGTATTCTTGAATGAAAAAACTGAGGGACAGAGCACGGGCCCTGGATTCAAGCCCTACTACCAAGATGCACTCATGCGCATGCACACACACACACACACACACACACACACACACACACAGAGGAAGGTACTAATGATAAGCTGAGCTAGAACTGGGGGCAGTCCTGAGGCATAATCATAGTAAACTCTCAAGCCACATCAGTTGTTTCTCCTTAAGTCCTTCTTGGGCTGAGGGGTCTGGGCTATGGCAGTAAGTTCCATGGAACCTGCCCCTCCATCCCAGCACGGGGACATAAACCAAGGGAAGGACACTATGGATGCTCCTTTGTAGTTGTCCCATGATTGCAGACCTTCATCTGCCCCTGAACACTGGTGAGTTAAGCAGGGCTCTGAGTCACTGGACTCCTGGAATATAGTGACTGTACAAGCAGCAGCCAGCCTGCTTTTGTTCCTCAGCCTACAAGTCTTTCATAAGCCCTACTCAAAACCTGCCCAAGGTGTGCCTGACAAATTCACATTCTTGTAATTCCCTTGTGAGCTGGCGTTAACCGGTCTACCCCTTCTAGCCCAGAACCGTGATCTGAGACGTCGATTTAGTGCTCAGATCCACACTGCACTCATGACAGATGCCCTTCTGATGACCGGCAGATGACCTGCATGCCACAAGGCTTGATCCTTTTCTGGTACTATGTCCTGCTCTGTAGGCAAAGGCCTTCAAGGAGGCTGCTCTCAAGACTTGTAGGACACATAGACATTGGAAGACCATCAGGAGCCCACTGGAAAGTACTTGCTAGAGCCACAACATGAGGTCAAAGCAGGCCAGGAATTGGTCATGGGGCTCTAAGTCTGGGCCTGGGCATCGTCTCTCAGCTCTTCAGCTTAGCACTTCAGCCACATCACCACTTCTGGTTTTCTGGTGGATCCTTGGAGATCAGAGTCTCCCGGACATTCCTGACCAAGCTGGCTTTGAACGGCAATCCTCACATCTCAGCCTCCTGAGGTGCTAGGAGGACCAGCATAAGCAACCCATGCCAGGCTGATCTGGCCATTAACCACAGTGGACTGGGAGCTCCTGAAAGCTTTTCTTTATTTTTTAGGTGCCAGTACTGGGGCCTGAACTCAGGGTCTGGCCTGTAGTCTCTTAAGGTTTTCTCTCAATGAGGACATGCTACCACTTGAGCCACAGCTCCATTTCTGGCTTTTGTTAGTTTATGGGCAAGAAAGTCTCACTAACTTTCTTCCCTTGAGATGGCTTTGACCCACGATCTCTGATCTCAGTCTCCTGAGTAGCTAGGATTTACGGAGGTTGAACCACTGGTGGCATTGGGCTAGAAGCTTTTCTTAAGCAAGAGTTCTTCCCTGCATTTGCCCTGACTCCTCCATGCAAAGAGGGCCTGAGGGTCAGGAGCTGAGAAAAATAGGCTTCCAGCCACAGAAATTGGCTGGGGTCTTTGGTGAAATGTCAAGCTAATCTTTCCCTGGGCCTCATTCTGGGACCCCACCCTCTGCCCTACTTGTGATTCAAGGTGTCATTCCAATGGTTTGCATTCGAAGTAAACTTCCCAGGCCTGGAAATCGAATGCTAGGACTACCACCCACAAATGGAAGGAGATCCTGACAAACTCATTCCTATTCATGTGAATGCTAACGGAATGTTATGAACGTAATAATTAAATTTGCAGTTAATTTATGATTCTATTTTAGAATGCCACACAAAAATTACTGAATTTATATCTTCCATTCTAGCACCATGGTATGATTAAGGATATTGACTGATTTTTTACTAATGATTTTTTAAGTATTAGATGATGATACTGAAGTGAACCCGTCGCAGGACCCCCACCAAAGAGACCACCGAAAGTCAGACGTTCCAAAATGCAAAAGCAAGGCTTTATTCAGTCGGGCTGCAGCTTGGGTCTCTTCCTACACACTGACACAGCGGAGCTTAGGAGGAAGCCCCGAGCTGGAATTTCATAGGGCTTATAAAGGCAAAAACTACAAAGTTACAGTAAACAGATGTGTTAACAAGACATTCTAGGGTGATAAGTGTTGATAGGGGGTGATCAGGGTGATCAGACCATTTGGGCTAGGGCAATAACAGGCAGGGGTTATCAAACTATTTGGCTAGGGCAATAAAAGGCAGTGGGTTATTAGACCATTTGGACTAAGGCAATAAAGGGCAGCGGGTTATCTGTGAAGCAAGGGAAGTTTGTGGCCACAGATAACTCTGTTCTTTGGATTTATGTGAACTCTGGTTAAGTTCAACATGGACAGGTCAGTTCCTGGAATTTATGTTTGTTCTGGGTCACTCATAATTTAACATAAAGGACAGAATGGCTGCTGCCTCAAAATGGAGTTAATTCAAATCTTCAATACTTCCATTCATTAAATGGAAGCATAATTTAGTAACTAATAATTTGTAATAATATATAATTTAATAATATCCTCACATTCCCTTTGTCAGTACATATATTTATATATATTATATGAATATAATATATAATATATATTATATATAAGTACATATATATAATATATATATTTGGTGTTACTGTGGCTTGATCACAGGTCCTCGGAACTTCCTGGCAGCTCAGTTTTCTGGAGGCTGGTGTGCTAAGACTGTGATCCCATTTATGGATTGGGTATTGTAGGTCGTGAGTTGAAATCCCAGCATGGCCAATAATGTATTCATGGAGTAAGAAGCCAATTTTGACACATTTTTTTCCTTCTCTGTGCAAGTCCAGGGTCTCAGTATATGTGATATGATGTAATAAAATAAATGATTTATGTGTAATAATACTAAAGAAATAAGGGTAATTAATGTCATATGGCGTAAACCCATGTATGTAAATAAATCTCATATATGAGTATTACTTTTTCCAGTACTGGGGCTTCAATTCAGGCCCTTGGAACTTTTCCCAACTTCTTGTCTTCAAGGACGGCGATCTTCCCCTTCACCCACAGTGCCACAGAGTTACCCAGACTCTGAGTTTAAATGCCAGGCCTGCCAGTATAATGGTGCAAATACCAAACCTAGGCCATATTATTATTGTTATTGTTGTTGTTGTTGTTGTAATCATTATGATTATTATTTGGTTTTAGGCCAAGCACCGAGCTTGAACTCAGGTCTTGGCATCTCTGCCAAAGCCGATCCTGGGATCCTAGGTCCTGTGTTCAAATCTCAGGGCTGGCAAAAAAAATAAATAAAAGGAAAAGGATAAAACTGAGAAGTTCAATCAGATGATTTCACTTTTTTTCCCTTTGTATTGTACCATCCTGAGTCTAAATAACAATGCCCAGACAATGTACATGACCTTACATTGCTGATGTTTGGCTGGCTATTAGGGAAGCAAAACCGAAATTGGCAACTTAGGCCTGGAGGTTGAATCCCGGGACTGCCACTAATGAATGGCTGGTGGGAGATTCTAAGAAACGCTCCAAAAGACATCGGTACAAATGGAATTTTGTAAAAGTAACAATTACATTAGTAGTTAGTGTACGATTATATTATAAAATTATACACAACAGGTATACTACATTGACTAATTTTCAATTAATACTTTATTATGTATTCAATCATGATACTTAAACAAGGAAGGAATAATTTAATTGGCAATATTTGATAGAAATATATATGCAATTTCATAATTTACAGACATCTCTTGTTAAATCTATGTATCTATCTATCTATCTACCAATCTACACATTTATCTGTTTATACAGTTGTCATTACGGGGGCTCAGTGGTAGAGTGCTTGCCTAGTAAGTAGGAAGCCCTGGGTTCAATTACTCACTACCATTTGCATAGAAAAATCCAGAAGTTTTGCTGTAGCTCAAACACTAGAGCACTAGCTTTGAGCATAAAGGCTTAGGGACTGTGTCTAGACCCTTACTCAAGATCCAGGATGGGCAACAATACAAAAAAAAAGGAAATGATAGAATGCTCTGACTGCAACTATATAAGGATAGGGCTGAAAATACATCTTCACAGAGCAAGCTGGGAGTCTAGTGCTGACACTTGCCATCTAATCTGAATTAGCCAGAAGTAAACTGCTGCAACCCAGTTCTATGGACTAGATGTTGCTGGCTTTCTCACCCCTGTCATCCAAGATAATCAGGGGCTGAGATCTGACACTGGTGGGTTTAAAACCCAGCCCAGGCAGGAAGTCTACGAAACTCTGAGCTGTAGCTCAAAGTGGTAGAGTTCTAGCCTGAGCAAAAGACCTTAGGACAGTACCCCCAACATTTCAGTGCAATCCCCGTGGTTGACTCCCCCCCCAAAAAAACTCACCCCTCTAAAATCCAAATTTGGACTGTTTGTGAAGTGTTTCTGAAAGAATGGTGATACTGATGAAAGCACCCTAATTCTAATGACATTATGTGGGATAAAGCTATGTGATGAGTCTTTCATGAGTTGTTGTGTGCTGAACCCTTCATAGGGTGCATTTTTTCATCTGGTTCTTGTAAGAGCTCCACAAGTAAGATGATTATGCAGATGGGAAACTTGTGGCCCCATTTCATGGCCAAAATTTTGTATGTACCTAACTCTAGTGAGTTGTCTCCTGCAGACAATTGTTTTGGTTTATGTTTCTTGATCATGAACCTTGAACTCAAGGCCTAGCCACTGACACTTACCTGTGGGAATCATGGGTAGCGCCCTACCACATGGAGCCAAGGACCCCCTTGCAACAGAGTGTTACAGTCTAGGCATGTAGTAGCTGAGGTCTGTCATCCTGTCTACTCAGGAAGCTGAGATCTGACGATCTGGGTTCAAAACTATCCCAGACACAAAAGGTCCCATGAGTCTTTTATCTCCTATTCACTACTTAGAAACTTGAAGTGGAATCTAGTTGCTGCTGAATCGTGCCTGTCATCCTAGGTACTCAGGATGCTGAGTGCTGAGGATCACGGTCCAAAGCCAGCCTGGGCAGGAAATTCCTTGAGACACTTCTCTCCAGTGACCCACCACAAAACTCAAGGGGTGCTGTTGCTCAAGTGGTAGAGTGATTGGCTTTAGCTAAAGAGCTCAAGGATAGCACCCAGGCCTAGACTTAAATTCCCCCAACTTCCAACAAAAGAAAGAAAGAAACCTGAAATAGAGTGCTGGGAATGTTTCTTAGGAGTAGAGTGCTTTGCATGTATGAATCCCTGGATTTGATTCCTTAATACTACACTAGAAAAAAGCCTGAAGTGGCTGTGTGCCTCAAGTGGTAGAGTGCTATCCTTGTACAGGAGAAACTCAGGTACAGTGTTCAGGTCCTGAGTTGAAGCTCCAGGACAAGTGTATGAACACACATACATGCACACACGCACACACACGCACACACACACACACACACACACACACACACACACACACACACATACACAGATAACAGAAGTGAATCTGTGACACGAAATGATAAAGCATTGAGCTTCTGCTCTGAGCTCATGGTCAGTATCCAGGTCCTGTGTTCAACCCTGAAACACAGCCACCCAGGGCCCAACTAGGAGAGGTCAAAGTTTCAAATCCTCATGAGTTTCACCAGCCCTAAATGACAGGAAGCATAGTGATATTACGTATGTGATTTGATTTAGCAAGCTTCTGGAAACCCAGGGAGGCATCATTGCCAATAATGAATCATTTCATTTGGTTCAGCTCCCTAGTTGTCTGCCAGAAGGACCCTTGAATTAATTGTAGCAGACTGGAACATAGTCTAACAAAGACAGGATAAGTGCAGGGAACTTGGCCTGCCACAGGAGGTGGCACAAATGAAGTCTTCCTGTCACAACAGAGCTCTGGGCAGAGAGATAGATTGAGGTACAAAGAGGCCTTTTTCTCCTGGCCTTCAGAGCCCACCCACACTCCTCACTAATTGGCCTAGAAGGAGTTTTTTGTCACTCAGCTGTACAGGAGTGAGGCCTTTTGTCTGCCTGTTCCAACAATGAGGAAGACTTCTTCCAGCAGTCCCCGATGTGGAGAAAACCTCAGGCTACAATGGGAACAGTGAGAGGAGCCCCGGAAGATGCACTGTCTGAAAACTCTCTGTGCTATGAAATCATTCTATTCAAAGCAAATTTCCTAGCTGGATGCCTTTCATCATAGGTATTCTGGTCCTTCACCAATAGAAATACATGCATGCCACGCCACATACACTTGGTTAAAATTTCTGGAATGAAAGGTTCTGGACAGGAGTGGAGCCTGGCATAGACTCAAGCTCCAGGCATCCCCCAGGAGTTGGTGGAGAACTGGATTCCCTAAAAATGACAATCTGGTCAGACTTAACCAGTTGTTCTCTGAGAAAGAGAAGTTCCAGTGTGACTGCTGCTCACCACAGTGACCCAGGGCCCAGTGGCAGGATGCCTGCCCTGTGTCCTGACAAGTCCCACCTGGGAGAGCGTTTATCCTGCCTCCAGGCCAGTTCAGGCCTGCCATTGTATACAACAAATCTTGTTTCCTCCTCTAACAAGCAGCTCAGTATCCAACCACCATGGGAACCCAGTCCGAGAGGCACAATGGAGGGGAAGCTGCCGAAGCAAGCGTTTGGAAAGGAGCAGAGATTACAGCAGGCAAAGCAGCCATAAAGATGTGTCTGCAAGGAGTCCTTAGCTGGGTTCAGCAAAGAGAGGCCGGCGCAGGTGGGCGGAGCACTTCCATAAAGCTGCCTGTGGTGGATAGATGGCTTCTGATTTGACATCGACAACAGAATAAGGGACTGCAAGTTCAATGAATAGTCTCTGTCCAGAGAAACAAGGTCAAACGCTTAAGTTTCTGCACTTCCAGTGGTTCCTGGTATTTCCAACTGAGTGGAAATCTTTCTGTGACCAGTGGGTGCCACGCCACCTTCTGCGGAGTCTGCGTGAGAGATTGCGTTGGACAAAGAGCTTTAAGGAAGCATGCCCTCAGGAAGGGGGTGTTGGTTCTAGGCTTCCCATACACTTGCCTGCACCTTTATAGCCTCTACCTTTATTCTTACTATATTCTTCTTGGCTGTACATTCATTGCCTTTATTTTCGTTTTGGCTATTTTTCTATTGATCCGCGAACAGAGCATGTTGTATTTTTCCAGTCCAATAGAGACGGCTTCTCTAACTAATAAACACTAAGGCCAAAGATTAAAAGTGGGCAATGCCCCAATCAATCTATCATCTGATGTGACGGTGCCTCCAGGAACTACAACTTCACAAGCGGTTTTGCAGCTCACGCATAGTAAATATAGAGACTTAAAATTTCCAGATATGTCCAATAGATAAAATCAATGAATTAAACTAAGTTAGAAAGAGTTATCCCAGTAGTTCAGAGAGTTCTAAAAAAGAAGGGACCTCTGATTATAAAAGAAAAAGAAAGATTCTCCCAACAGTTATGATTAAGTTTAGTCCAACTTACGTTATAGGGAATAGATGGTGTTTTCACACAAAATATAAAGTTAGTAACATATTTCCTGAACCAACCAAGAACCATTTCCTTATACAGGAGCTTACAAAGATTAAATTAGTTGGATAAAATTAAAAAGAGTACAATGTAAGTACAGCCCTGTCTTAGGTTTGTTAATTATTAAACATAAAAAGGCTGAATAGATGACGTATTCTATTAAACAATATGCTAGACTTGTTTCACACCACTTAGCTTAAACAGTTGGTGGGATAGTCATCAATTTTCATGTAATTCATCAATGCTTTGCCTTTAAAAAAATTGATTACATGCTTAAATAAACAAGGAATCTATGTCACAATCTCACACTGTATGAAAATGTTAATTCTCCTCAATAAAGATACACTCAGATGCAACTCTTTTGAGGCTGTGTCTGTTTGTCACTTCGCCGACTCCTTTGCCCACCTATCCTGAGATCCCTGTCCCATCAGTCCCAGTGCTCCGGCCGAGCTGGTCCGTCGCACTTGCATACATACATGGAGAGACATGTTGTTACTGGCTTTTTTTTATTGCCATGTCCGGGGGTTTTACTATGAGCCTAGGCACTGCCCCTGAGTTCTTATGCTTAAGGTTAGCACTCTGCCCTTGAGTCATAGCCCCATTCATGGGGATTTTTTATTCCTGTAATCCCTCAGAAATAAGAGTGTGGTGGATTTTCCTGTCCTGGCTGAATTCAAACTGGCATTCTCTACCTCTCAGCCTCCTGAAGAGCTAGGATTATAGATAGGATCGACTGACACTTGGCTTTCTTTTCTTCTCATTCTTTCCTTTCATCCTGACAATCTGAAATCTTCACAGTGTAATTTCAATGGCTTGCATTTTGAAGTAAAATACCAAGGCCTGGAGTTGAAGTGCCAGTACTGCCACCTACAAATGGAGGGAGATCTTGAGAAAATCATTCCTATCCATGGGAATGCCTAATGAAATATTATAAAAGTAACAATTAAATTTGCAGTTAGTTCATGATTCTCCTATAGAATGCCACACAAAATTATTGGATAATGTCTTCCATTCTAGCACCATGGTATGATTCTCCCAATTAGGGAATACTGACTTCTTTTACATTAATGCTTTAATAAGTATTCAACCATGATACTTCATTAAAAGGAGGCATAATTAAATAACTAACAATTCATAATGTATATAATTTAATATTCTCACATTCTCTCTCTAATATACATAGCAAACTACACATCTATGTATGTATGTATGTATGTATGTATCTATCTATCTATCTATCCAGCACTACTATTGCTTGATCACAGGTCTTCAGAACTGGCTGGCAGTTTAGTTTGCCAAAGGCTTTTGTTTTACAACTGACCCATTCATGATTTGTGCATTGTGGGCTGTGAATTCAAATCCCAGCATGGCCAAAAGTTTATATGTGGAGTCAGAAGCCAATTTTGACCCATTTTTTTCCTTCTCTGTGAAAGTTGTGTGTCTCAGTATGATGTATAATCCATATGTAAATAATCCATGTGATAAGATGTAATAAATGAAACAAATGTTATATATTAATAGTGCTAAATAAAATAAATAAAAAATAAATAAGGGTAATGTTATAGGGAGTAAACACATGTATGTAAATAGATCTCATATATGAATATTATTTTTTCAAGTGCTGGGGCTTGAATTCAGGCCCTGGAAACTGGTCTGAAATTCTTGTCTTCAACGATGGTGAGTTTCTCCTCCCCTACAGTGCCACAGATTTAATCAGACCCTGAGTTGAAATCCCAGGCCTGCCAGAAAAATGATGCAAATTCCAAGCCAAGGTCTTAATTTTTTTTTGACCAGGAACATGCACTGTCTTGAAAGCACTCTCTGTGCTATGACATCATTCTATTCAAAGCAAATTTCTTAGCTGGGTGCTATTCTTCCTAATGACTATGGATGTTCACTGATAGAAATACATGCATATATACAGAGACACATGGAATTACTGGCTCTTTCTTTTTAGTGCAGGTCCTGAGCTTGAACTATGAGCCTAGAAATTGTCGCTGAGCTCCATTTACACAAGGAATTACTTTATTGTGCCTTAATCCATGATACTTCATTAAATGGAGGCATAATTAAATATCTGCCGCGGACCGGCTCTGTCGGGACGATGGAGGACACCTAGTGGAGGAACTGGAATAGGTGGAGAGATGGCAAACAGACAACTCACACACAAGAGGAGTGGATGCTGAGTGCGATTTAATGCAGAGGATAACAAGCTTTTATAGCAAAAGTCTCCATGAGAAAGGGCAAAATGTTACACAATCTTACTGCAAGGCTTCGTTCTTGGGTATTCACCAGCTGGTCGCCTGATCTTGTTTTTTGGATGACGAGCTATGACGATAGGCACTTGTTTTCAGCTTTACCTCTATTTTTAAGAAATACAATGGGTTTCGATGTTTATCACCAATTAACCATTAACCAGAGCATATGGGCAAGGTGTTGAACAGAAAGGCATGAACTCTAGTACTTCATAGTTACTTTTGTTTAGTTTTGTACTTTATACGTTTTAAATCTTTTCTAAGCAATTGTGCTTAGAGGGTTACCAATTTGTGGCCAAAAATCATGATATTCACTATACTTAATTAAATCTGGCCATATATCAAATTTAACCTCCTAGTGTCTTTTCTGTAAACCTTTCACATAATCGTTTACTCTTTTCTATAGAGGCCTTAACTGTCTCATAAGATCTTTCTTGTTCCTTCTTTAATAGTAAGCACCAATGAGGCCTAGATCTAGCAAGTCTCTCAGTAAATGAAAGAGAGTAACAGGAAGTTCTTTCTCCTAAGTAGTTTTCCCAATGGTTGCCATCCTTGTCATATACACCTGTTAAAGGCTGGATCTGGGGGATGTCTTTGGGGTCCTCTAGATAATGGAGGATCCCACCATTTTCCTCTGAAAAGTCATTGGCACCTTTCATCTACCAACCTTTTAGGAATCTTATTTAGCTTTTGGTCTAAATATCCCTCTACATCTTTCTTATCTACAGGATATCTATATGAATCTATTGTATATGTTTTAGAATTAAAGGAATAGCCATACACTCTTTCTGCTCTAGCTGTGCCTACAGCTTCTTGTAAATCTCTTACAAACAATTCCTTCTGCTGAAGTGACATCATGAAACCCCCAATACTTTTATATTTACTTATGACTTGTCTACTAGCCTCCATAAGAGGGGCTTTCAGGTTAGCACTTAACTCTGGTGAGTTAGTCATATTCTCAGGACACTCATCGGATGTTGGAGTCGTCAACACTTTTAAGAAAGAGCCTTGAATAAGGGAACGTTGAGCATGAGTGAGTACAATAAGCAGCAGGAACAGTAAAAGCTTAATAGGCACTCCTATACAGTGAAGAAAAGAAAAACAGGAACAAAAACACATCTTTCCCAGGGGCTTGCCAGCCTTTCCAGGGGGTAGGCCTCTTTGAAGCCCCATTCTCTGAGGTAGACTTCAGTGAAGTCCCATTCTCAGAGATAGGCTTCTATGAAGCCCCATTCTCAGGTCTGAAAGTAGGTTTCCCATGCTAAGCAGACTCCACCGGAGTAGGCGTGGCAAATACCTAATAATTATTAGTAATATATTACTTGTAATTTAGTTATATATAGACATCTCATATTCTATATATTTATATTTAAATGTACAGTGGAATGTACATATACATCTCTATCTCTTTCGCTCTCTCTCAATATATTTATATACATGTATTTGCAGCAATTTACACGTCTATCTATTTATATATTGGCCACTCCTGGGGCTAGAACTCAGGTCTTGGGAACTGCCTGGCATTGAATTTGTTTGAGGCTGCTGTGCTTAAACTGACCCCTTGATGAAATAGACATTCCAGGGACTGAGTTCAAATCCCAGCAGTGCCGAAGTCAAAAGGTGGAGTAAGAAGGCAATGATGACCTGATTTCCTTTCTGTGGAAATATTGTGTCCTAGGAACAATATGTAATATCTATACAAATATATATATGATATATATTATACACGTATATAAATATTATTTTTGCCAGTTCTAGGGCTGGAATTCACACACTGGGAAATGCTCCGGATTTTTTTTTCTTCTAGGAGGTTAGCTTTCACTTCACCCAGAGCACAATAGAGTTACCCAGTCCGTGAGTTCAAATTCCAGGTATGGCAGATAAAATGACCCAAACTCCTAGCCAGGACCTTAACTTTTTTGGGGTGGCAGGCACGGAGCTTGTACTATGGTCGCCACAACTCTGCCTCAGCCTTGATTACCCTAGGCTGGGATGCAGCTTTTACACCCACAGATGATCCAGTGGTCCTAGGACCCGAGTTCAACTCCCAGCTCTGGCACAAAAATAAGCCAACCAAGATGGAGGAGGAAAAACCAGGAAGTTTTAGACAACAGTTTTACCTTTGTTTCCTTTGCACTGTGACCATCCTGGGTCTCAATGACTCAGCTTAAAAATTGTACATAATCTTGCATGGCTGAAGGCTGTCGGGCTGTCAGTGAAGCCTGAGCCAAGCCCAGAAACCAAGGCCCATAGTTTGATCCTAGGACTTCCACCTACTCGTTACTATATATAGGAACAATAATAGAATCTTTGTAATGTACCAGTTGAACTACTAATTAGCTAGTCATTGTAGTATAAGATTGCACACAATAAATATAGGTCATTGATTAAATTAATTAATAATTTATTAAGTCTCCCACTCTGATTAATTAATGGAGACATAATTTTAGACCAAATAATTCATATTAATAGAATATATAAAAATAAGATATAGACATCACTCTTTATATAGACTTATACATTAGAATCTACATAAATGTCTATCTGTCTCTATAACTTTATTTATAGATGCATATACATATGTAAATACACACACTGCAATCTACATATCTATCTGTTTATATATTGGCCACTCCTAGGGCTTCATCTCAGGTCCTCAAATTTGCCTTGCAAATTCACTTGCGACAGACTGGTGTGCTAGCATTGATCCATTCATGAAGTGGGCCTTCTAGGCCCGGAGTTCAAATCACAGAACTGCCAAAAACTTAATCCTGGTAGAAGAAGCCAATTGTCCCACTTGTTTTCCTTATCAGTGAAAGTCCTGGGTCTCAGGAATGATGTATAATACATAGGCAAATCTATGTTCTATTTAATAGGATGTAAAAAACTGTATACATGTAATCATACTCTCTAAAATATATAATAAATAAATAAAAAACAAAATAAAATGAATAACTACACTAACTGCAATATGCAGTAAACATGTGTATGTAAATATAAATCATGTATTTAAAATGCATATGAATATTATTTATGTGAATGCTAGGACTTGAATTCAGCCCCTGGGAACAGGCCTGTCTTTCTTTTCTTCCAGCATTGTGAGCTTTCCCTTCCCCCACAGTACTGAAGATTTACCCAGACCCTGAGTTCAAATCCCAGGCCTGGCAGAAAAAATGGCACGAATAAGCCAAGTAGCATCATAATTATTTAAATATTTTAATGTATCTATGTATATATGTATGTATGCATGTATGTATCATGTATTTTTAGTTTGTCAAGTTCAATGGCAGCTGTGCCTCAGCATTGATCACTCTAGGCTGGGTTGCAGCCTAGAGTTACAGCCTGGAGTTGAAGTGCCTGGACTGCTACCTACAAATGGAGGGAGATCTTGAGAAAATCATTCCTATCCATGGGAATGCCTAATGAAATGTTATAAAAGTAACAATTAAATTTGCAGTTAGTTCATGATTCTCCTATAGAATGCCACACAAAAAGTATTGGATAATGTCTTCCATTCCAGCACCATGGTATGATTCTCCCAATTAGGGAATACTGACTTCTATCTATCTATCTATCTATCTATCTATCTATCTATCCAGCACTACTATTGCTTGATCACAGGTCCTCAGAACTGGCTGGCAGTTCAGTTTGCCAAAGGCTTTTATTTTACAACTGACCCATTCATGATTTGTGCATTGTGGGCTGTGAATTCAAATCCCAGCATGGCCAAAAGTTTATATGTGGAGTCAGAAGCCAATTTTGACCCACTTTTTTCCTTCTCTGTGAAAGTTGTGGGTCTCAGTATGATGTATAATCCATATGTAAATAAATCCATGTGATAAGATGTAATAAATGAAATAAATGTTATATATGTAATAGTACTAAATAAAAAACATAAAAAATAAATAAGAGTAATAAATGTCCTGGGGCTCAGTGGTTGAGTGCTCCCCTAATAAGCCCTGGGTTCGATTTCTCAGTGCCACAAAACAGAAAACCCAGAAGTTCTGCTGTCTTTCAATCAATTGAATGCTATCCTTGAGCACAAACGTTTAGGGACATTGTCTAAGCTCTTACTCAATCCCCAGGTCTGATGCCAAAAAATGTAGAATGTTCTAACTGCAATTATCGAAGGACAGAACTTCAAATACCTCATTACAGATCAAGCTAGGAGTCTGGTGCTGACAGCTGCCACCTAATCTGACTTAGCCACATGTAAACTGCTGCAACCCAGCTCCACGGGTTACTCACGTCATCCTGGCTCATGCCCGTCATCCTAGCTGCTCAGGGGGTTTAAAACCCAGTCCTGGCAGGAAGTCTGAGAGACACCTAAAAAATGTGGCTCCAAGAGGTAGATTTCTAGCCTTGAGCAAATGTTATTAGAACAGTATCCCCATGCTTTGACTTCAAGCACCATCGCTAACATCCCCTGCCCCAAAAGACACCCCACTAAACCATTAGATGTGAACTTGTATGGTTTGTAAAATTTGCCTCAAACAATGGGGATACTGATGAAAGCACCCTAAATCTAATGACAGCTTGTGGGATGGAGCTATGTGCTGAGTCCTCCATAGGGTGCTCTGTTCTGAGTCCTGCACAGGGTGCTGTGTGCTGAGTCTTTCATAGGATGCAGTGTGTTGAGTCCTGCATTGGGTGCTGGGTGCTGATTCTTTAACAGGATCTTGTGTGCTGAGTGGTGCAAAGAGTGCCATGTGCTGTGTCCTTAACCGGGTGCATTCTTACATCTTGTCTATGTAAGAGCTCCACAACTTAGATGATTATACAGACAAGAATATTGAGGCTCAGAAAGGTCTCCATGTCAGGGACAACATTATGTATTACTGAAGACTAGTGAGTTGTCTACAGCAGACAATGGTTTGGTTTTGTTTTCTCTCAGTCATGAACCTTGAACTTAAGGCTTAGGCGCTGACCCTTACCTCTTGGGCTCATGGTTAGCACTCCACCACGTGGAGCCATGGACCCCTTTGCAGCAGAGCCCACAGCCAATGTGTCAGTAGCTGAAGTCTGTCATCTTGCCTTCTCCGGAAGGTGAGTTCTAAAGATCTGGGTTCCAAACTATTTCAGACACAAAAGGTACCATGAGACTATTATCTCCAATTCACTACTAAGAATCTGAAGGGGAAGCTGAGTGCTTTTGGCTCATGTCTCTCATCCTAGCTACTCAAGAGGATGAGATCTGAGGATCATGGTTCAAAGCTAGCCTAGGCAGGAAAGTTCTTGAGAAACTTAGCTCCAATGAACCACCAGAAAACCAGAAGTAGCTCTTTGGCTCAAGTGGTAGAGCACAAGACTTGAGCTGAAGAGGTCAGGGACAGCACCCAGGCCAAGACTTCAACTCCTTCAACCGACAACAACGACAATAAAAAAAGACAGAAATAAACTAACGAAGCTGAAGTAGAGGGCTGGGAATGTGCTTTAGTGGTAAAGTGCTTTCCATATATGAAATTCTGGGCTTCATTTTCTCAGGACCACATCACTAGAACAAAGCCTGAAGTGGCTCTGTGGCTCAAGTGGGAGAGGGATATCATTATACAAGAGAAACTAGGCACAGTGCTCAGGGACTGAGGTCAAGCTTCAGGACTCATGTATGTGTGTGCACGCACACACACACCCGCGCACACACACACCATCGTGCACACACACACACACACACACACACACATACATTAACAGATCAGAAGTGATATTGTTACACAAAATGGTAAAGCTCTGGGCTTCTGCACTGTGCTCATGGTCATCACCCAGGCCCTGTGTTCAACCCCCAAATCTAGCCACCCAGGGCCCAACTAGGAGAAGTCAAAAGTTTCAAAACCTGATGAGCTTCACCAGTCCTAGATGACAGGAAGCTTTGTGATATCCAACATGTGCTTGGATTTCCCAAGCTTCCAGAAACATAGGATAGGCATCATTGGCCCAACATTGCCTGCAATGAAATGTTTCCTTATGTTCAGTGCCGTAGTTGTCTGCCTAAAGGACTCCTGAATTTTATTGAGCACTGTAACTGAACAGCGGAATATAGTCTCATAAAGGCATGATATGTGCACAGAACTTGGACTTCCATGGGAGGTGGCAAAAATGAAAGCCTCCTGTTAAAACAGAACACTGGGGAGAGAGATTGCTAAGGGTACAAACAGGCTTTTTTCTCCTGACCTTCAGAGCCCACCCACGCTAATCCTCACCAACTGGCCCAGATGAAGTTGGTTTTTACCCAGCTGTACAGAAGTGAGGTCTTTTGTGTGCCTGTCCAGACAACGAGAGACTTCCTCCAGCAGGCCTTGGATGCAAAGAAACTCTCAGGTTACACTGTAAACAGTGAACGGAGCCCCAGAACATGCACTTTCTTGAAAGAAGTCTCTCTGTTATGAACTCATTGTATAGAATAAAATTTCCTAGGTTGGTGCCATTCATCATAGCTACTCGGGAATTTCACCTATAAGAATACAATACATAGACAAAGACATGGAAGTACAGGCTCTTTTTGAAGGGGCAGGTCCTGGGGTGGAAGTATGAGCCTATGCGTGGTCCCTGAGCTCCTTTTGCTCAAGGATAGTGCATTAAGCTTGAGTCACAGACTCACTTCTGGGTATTTCTGTGATCTCTTTGAAATATCTGTGTCATGGACTTTCCTACACTGGCTGGATTCAAACTAAGATTCTCTACATCTCAGACTCCTGAGGACCTGGGATTATAGACAGCAGCCACTGGCACCTTATTTCTTCTCTTCTTCACATTTTTAATCTGGACAATCTGTCTTCTTAACAGGGTCATTCCCATGGTTTGAATTTATATGTAATCTACCCAATGTTCTTTATAGGTGCTTTCTTTGAGAAGGATTTTCTCTCCTCATCTTAACCTCTGGTCACAGGTTTGAGGCCAAAAGTGAGAAATGAGTGTCACAGGATTTGGGAGCAAATATCCACAGTACATGCCAGTTCTGTCACTTAGTATTGAGCTGCTGTGAATTTACTGTCTCAGGATATAAGGAGCGATCCTCATAGATTCTGAATCGTTCCTTTTGCCTATAAAATGATTTAATAATTTTGAGTGCTTTGTGTCTCCAACCTTAAATGTCTATAACACACTAGTAGCATCTTCATGTGAAGGGTTAAAGTTTTGAGGCAGTGAATATTTGTTGCTTGTTTCTAGCAGAGCAACACATGGTGGTAATCCAAACACCTGGTTGGTTGTGTGCTTTTATAAACCCTGCTAATCTTTAGCTCAGGGTTCTCCTCCTAGGCTCTGCTGTGTTGGAGTGTAGGACGAGACCCAAGCTACAGCCCGTTTAAATAAAATTTTAAAACAACTGTAAAGTCTGACTCTCGATGGTCTTCTTGGTGGGGATCCTGCAACCTGGGTATAACATTAGTGGGGGTCCTCCGGGATTCCCCCAAAGACGCCCGAGATCTCAGACTCCAAAGGTAAAACAGCACTATCTTTGTTAATTTGTCTTGTCCTGTCGTTTGTCTGTTTGACTTTCATTTTCCTTTGTGAGGATGGCTGCTCTGATTCCTAAATGGTTGTCAAAGCTGAGGCGCTTGCACAACAACCCTGAAGGAACTGGGAGAAGTCCCAGATCCTCTTGTGGGGAGGGGGTCCTTGGAACCTTGCCATGTGGGGAGGGAGTTGTAACCCCACTGTGTGGGGTGGGCCGGTGGGGAGGGGGTTCTTGGAACACCACCATGTGAATTTTGGGAAGGGGGTCGTTTCCGTGTTGGGTCGGAATTGACCAAGAGGGCCTCCTAACCGAGGCCTAAACTTGCCCACTGGGGCTCTGCAACTTCTGCTGTGGGGCATGGGTGTGGAAACCCGCCATGACAGGAGTCAGTGGACCAATTTGTGAAATCTCCACTTTGTAAGCTTTTTGTGATAACTGTCAGGCCTGCATGTGTTTTGTTTGTACTGTTTATTGATTTTTGGACTGTATGACTGACGGGACTGGAAACCATGAGCACCACCAGGAGTTAAAATTTATTTTTATTTCTGCATGAATTAACTTGTGACTTTATACCAACAAACTGAATTTGACTCTTTCCTTATTTGTAAGCTAAAGTGGAAAATGTAAGGACTCTCCACTTTTTTTTCTTGTTCTAGAAGTCAACAAATATTCTTCAATAGTTCTGGTAGATTACATCCATTTACAGATGAGAAATGTAAGGCCAACAGTCAATGTAGTGAGTAAATAATGTTACTAGAATTTTTGTCTGAGCTCTTCACTCTGTGTGCTTACAAAGTGATGGAGAGGACCAATATGAAAAGACTATGGGGAAAAAAGCATACTTTGTAAACGGTTGTTTTAGGACTAGGTTACCAGTGATGAATACTTGAAACAGGCTGGTGTCATGGACATAAAAAGGAGTACATAAAAATTGTATTAGTGACAGAAACTGAGAAAATCTTAATCATTCATCTTATCTAAGGGGAGGGTAAGAAAGGTAAGAAGAAAACTAAGAAGAAAGGTAAGAAGAAATCTAAAATGCATCCACATCTC
Source organism: Dipodomys spectabilis (assembly GCF_019054845.1). Lineage (NCBI taxonomy): Eukaryota > Metazoa > Chordata > Mammalia > Rodentia > Heteromyidae > Dipodomys > Dipodomys spectabilis. The sequence goes on along the minus strand of NW_024870798.1, from coordinate 5,977,895 downwards.
TGGTTGGCAACTGTTAGTTATATTCTTGGTGAAAAGGACTACAGGTAGAAAATATGGACTTAAAGGAAAAGACTCTCAGTTCTAAGGTTTATGTTAAAGAGATGCGAATATAGGTCTGTTTAGACATCATCAAAATATCCATGACCTTGAATATGCAAAAGAATATAAAATCGGGGGCATTATTAAAGGGAGGAGGAAAAGAAAAATTCTGACACAAGTGTGAGCAATGTGAGCACCAGTGTGGACAAGACTGGAAGAGAGAGATAAATAAGGAAACAAACAAGTAATAAACACAGATTTACACAAGTAAAGGAAAGAATTTGCAGGTATATATTGAAGAAAATATGATATTTGGATTTGAAAAGTAAAAGGACATAGACAAGTTCAATAAGAACAGTGTTTCGGTGAAAGTCATATTGATAAAATTTTGTGGTAGGAATGTGAAGCTATAAAATTCTGGATCCATGAATTCAACAGATCCTGTTGATTTTAAATGCTGGGAGCAAATGCTTTTATCCTGACCTTAGAAGAATTATACGGATATAACTGTCATGAACTTTCCTTAGAGGTATTTTGTGAATATTTTTCAAGACTGTTTAGACAGGACATTAGAGATTGAACTACAGCACAGACAAGGCTAATTTGTCCTACAGTTCCAATGAGTTACTCATGTATCCACATCAGTTTGGGATTTTATTGCAATACGTTCAGATTTGTTTGTATATCTTATCAGCCTAATCATCCCAAATGTAAGACAAGTAACACCAAGTATTAGGTTAAACATACAGCTTTACTGATGTGACTGAATTGATTCTTGAATTGATTCTTCTTTAGAAGAGAAAATGCTTCAGTAGACATTAACAAATCATAACTGCCATATACTCTATTGAAATCTAATTCTTGTTAGAAATATCTCCATGCTTAAATATCCCTGTCAATCAACCTGCCACAAATTCTTATATGTAGGAAGTGCCATAGTAAACTTCAAGCTTTTATTGAATGGAAGAGTTCAGACATTACCCTCACCATTTAATCCAAATCTTTCATTTTCTCATACACATTGGCAAATAGGGAAGAATTCTGATATAACAATAATACAATGGTGACTTGAATTAACACAACTTCTAGGATCTAGTGTTAATTTGGTTACTTACTAATTAGCTCCAAATTTTGTGGATATTTATATTTCTCCTGGGAAAACTAATGAGCTCCAAGCAAATGTCCCTAAGGAGGCTTTCACTTCTAATATCACTGTTTGTCTCAAAATGCTTTAAATTCTACACCCTCTAATGTGGGCATAGGGTTATACTGTGGAACTTTTCTCCTCAGAGAGTGAGTACTACCCTATTGTTTAACATAGACAAAGTACCTTGATACAGACACTGGGTGTGTGCAAACAAGAAGTGGTAGTTGAACAATGTTCTTAGTAGTTTATAAAGATTAAATTGACATAGAGCAACTATGAACTCAAAAGGAATGTGCAAAAAAGACAAAGGCACACAGTTGAATGTGCCAAGGAAATGCTGAAGTATAATTTCAAATTAGGTACTCATGTTTGAGGGTGTGTTCAAAGTACACCTTCAGACAATGCAATTGGATATCTTGGGGAAAAAACTGCTTTAAACTATTTTGGGATAATTCTACACGTAGAAGCCCCTAACTCTGACTCTAATGAGCCACAACATCATCAACTTAAGGACTATTTTCCAAGTGCAAAGTGCGAAAAAGAGGACTCATCACAGTTAGTGTTCTGTTTGAAGTAATGGGAATCACATAACTTTTCTTATAAGTCTTCATTTATTTGGAGCATTAAAATAGGAAAAAGCCAAGTAAATATTTTTCAGGTACCTAAATTAAGTGGGACGTATTATGTTCGTCTCTTTTCAACTGGGAAGTTATAGATAATGTCTTTTTATACTCTAACTTGGAATAATGATCTGCTGTCAGGTATTTCTTCTTTTGCCCTTCCACTTACAAATTTTTTTATTTAAAGAGACGTACTTGAGCTTGCATTTCTAAATTCTTAAAAATTATCTGAATTTCTTCATATTTCTGGAAGCCTCCTAAATCTTTCTCAAGGGAATATTTTGTCACTACCATTTTTATCCTATATGATGTCTTCCTGCCTAACTCAGTACAAGAAATACATTAGACTTATCCAGGTATCTCAACACTTGTACCACCATAAAAAACTATCTTACTTAGAAATCATGATTTTAGTATATTTGGGAGGTGGCATCTGTCATTTTTGAATGACCCTAATGATACTTACATGCAATCATGATTTAAACCAATATGCCACTCAGAAGATGAACGAATCCATTAAACACACACAGGGTGGAATTATATGCTTCCAATTCATGAGGAAATGGAAAGACTTGGAAAAATTCTACTAAGAAAAATAAGCAAGACACAAAGAAACAGATTCATTGGTTTTCTTCATGTGTAATAATTAGGTAATATCTAAGATAGTCCTAGAAGATGAGCAGAATGGCTCAATAGCTATTTGTGTGTGTGTGTGTGTGTGTGTGTGTGTGTGTGTGTGTGTGTGTGTGTGTGTATACATACATATAAGAGGATGCTGAGCAAAATGAACTCCTAGACATGGAAACAGAGGTTTGTCTTTGTGGTTGTTGTTTTTACTGTACTATGTGATTTCATTTTTCTTTTGTGTTTTCCCCTATGGTTTATTCCCTGCTGTATTTGATGTCAGTATCCTGTGTATTATATACACATTTATCTTAATTTGGCAACGGAAGAGGAACAACAAAATGGCGAGACAAAGAACAAAGGGCAAACCAATGCAATAGCAATACTCACAAAACAACATGTAGGATATTCACATTACAACTTGTGAGGGTTATTGGTGTGAAGTAAAAGTGTGAGAAAAATGAGGGAGGGCATAAAAAGTTCGACTTGTTAGATATTCACTACCTTACAATTACTACAATCCCTTCTATATATCTCCTTGACAATAAAATTAAATTTAAAAGTAAGCTACATAAAATGTAATTTCACTGTATTTCTATGGTAAATAATATTCTATGTATTACATTTTTAAACAAATGAACTATATTTGGCTTCTAATTTGAATTAATTGCCCCTTTCTTTTTCAGAGGGTCATCAACTTGAATGCTATCAAACTATACAAAATTTTCAGAATATACTTGCCATTATTTTAAAAAAAACATTATTTTAGTATTGTCTCATACTAAATAGAAAATAGTTCCATTCTCTGGAAACTCCTAATTTTTAAAACTGAATATTTGTTAAGAGGACAGAATATATATGTTCTACTAACTACTAATTTTCAAATTTTGAGCATGCCATACCAGAGACATTTAAAGCAGTGCCTGTATGCATTTAATTTAATTCTGCAATAGATGCAGTTTCCAATAGGGCATTACATATTTAAAGGTCAACAGAGAAACTAGCCACGTTCTGGTAGAAGATAAAACTATGAACTATCTATAATAATTAATTCTTATAGAGTAAACATTTGTTCATCATAGTAAGCTATTATTTCAATGACAATCAATCCCAACATTTTATGCAATAAAGTCATTCTAGCCCAACAGTTTCCACCTTGTAAGGTGCACCTTAATATTCCCTAAATTCACAGCATGACTAGCTTATCACTATTGTGAAAAAATTCTACACTTCTGCTAATGTTATGCGCTTTCTATTGTTGAAAGAACACTACACTAAACTTTTCTGCATCATTTTCCCTCTAGTGGTATTCTTCAGATCAGAAAACCTGAAAATATTATTTATACATATTTTTTTGTCTACCATAGATATTCAGGAGGCAAAGATCTGTATATTATGGCTCAAAGCCCACCAAGGTAAGAAGGTTCCTTAGATTCTTATCTCCAATAAACTGCTCAGGAAAAGCCAGACACAAGTAGCACTGAGGTTCAAGTGGTAGAACAGTATCCTTGAGCAAAAAACAGGCTCAGGCACAGTGCCGAGGCCCAGACGTCAAGCCCTAGGACAAACAAAACAACAAAAACAAAATGAAAACAAACCCCAAACCTAGAATTTTTCTCATTGTACACAGAGATATATAATTAAGGAAATTTCTTCCTATGTTATGTACAGGTAGAAGAAAAAAAGTTTTCAAACAATAACTCTCTTCACACCATTTTACACGAAAGTCTCAAAACATTGCTCTTTTTCTAAATTTATAAATTAATAGCATCCATTGATTCTCAACTCTTTCTATATTATACACATTACATGAATTGTTGGAATTATCTATTAATTAAGTCTTAATTTCAACTCTCTTGAAAGAATATTCTAGACAAATAGAATGCTAGAATCATTTGTGAATTTGCAAATGAAAACTTCTACTTAAAAAGTATTTTGTAGTATCCTATAGAATATGAAATTACAAGCAAAAGATATAAATCTAAATGATAATTTAGTAAGGTCTACAAAGTCCTACATTAGATAACTTTGCTGTTTGTCCAGACCTAAGCTTTTGTAATCCTTCCATTATTTCTTTGGAATCCAACAGAATGATGCTAAATTTTTCAAATTTTTGGTTCAGAATCCTGACTTATTTTGCATCTAGAAGTATCCTGTAATGAAGAGAGCATTTAAAACATTTCTGAGGATGATATATGAGTTGCATTTCAATAGGAAACTTGACTTCTCAAAACATAATGACAAAATTAGCCCAAACTTCCAACTGTCAATTCCTTTCTTGTTCTTTGGTTTGTTTTATGGAGGCAAAATTATACTACCTAGTCCAGGGAAGATATTACTATTTAATCTACTCTCTAATCTCCTGTATTAGTCTGAGTGCTAGAATTCCAGACTTGTATCACATTGTCCTGCCATAGATTGTTGGTTTATTTAATCGAGAAACATACTAGTAATTCTGAACTTCTCCGATGATCTTATCCACGACTGACTGCTCAAACTGTTTCTGTACAATTTTCAAAGATGTTCTAACATTTGACACAGGATAAGAACATTTTCAGATGCACCAGCAGGGGTCTCTGATTCATTTTTCCATGGATCCAATCCCTTTAATAATTATTACTTGGCTCTTTTTCTATCTCTGGTCTCTACTTATGTAATAGTCTCAAGCTTTTGGGTTGAAAATTCACTTGACGACTTTCTAATATTAAAAATTATCACTTGATTATAGTCTTACTCAGGATATATTTTCTATTATTTTCTAACTATTTTACACATTGTGAGAGTTGTTTCATATGTGTGTTCACACATATAAGTACTTCTATATGTATGTAAATGTTTGTATGTATGTATGCGAACACCTCAGGCTATTATTCAGCACTCTTGCTCATAACTAGTATCCCATCACTTGAGCCATTCGTCCAATGCAGCTTTTGGCTGGTTAATTATAGGTAGTTTTGCAAAGACTGTTCTGCCGAGGCTGGATGCAAACTGAACTTTCCAGACTCTTTTACATTCTTAGTTTTAATTTTTTCCAGGAGTATGGTTTTAAACTACAAACATTTTTGTGAATGTAAAGTCTAACCTGTAGCCTAGATTTTAACTCAAGAATTCATACAAAGATAGATGAACATACACATTACATATCCTGAGTGTACACTGCTAGAAATGTGATCTTAAGTCTGGTACTGCTGGCTCAAAACTATAATCCTAGTTTCTCAGGAGGTTGAGATCTGAGGATTGCAGTTCAGATCAAGCACCAGTATGAAAGTTTTCTGAGGCACTTATCTCCAATTAACCACCAGAAAACTGGAATTGGCACTGTGGCTCAAATAGTAGAGCTCTAGCCTTGAGCTGAAGAGGGGAGGGACATCACCCAGGCCCAGAGTTCAAAACCCACAACCATCAAAAAACAAACAAACAAACTAACTAACTAAAAAAGAAAAAGAAATGTGATCTTATCCACCAGTTCATTGCTGCTATATTTCCTGCTCTCTCAACATGGACTTTTTTCACAGTTGTCCATGCTCTTATATCTGACTTGTTTTGGAACCAGAATTACTCTTCTGTTCTACTTTTTACAAATTTTCATGATTAACTACCATGATTTAGATCTAGTAGAAAACAAGAGTGGCCTCATCCTTCATGTTCCACTTAGTAGTAATGTTTCTCTATATCACTCCCGTAGATCTACATACTGGCCTTGGATTTATTGTTTCAAAGTTGTCTTATTTGAAGAGTCTTCTATAGTGTATTGAACCATTATACTTAAGCACAAAACTTCTTTTTCTCCTATTATTCCTATTGTTTCTCCTACTGCTAACTTATGTACAGTTGGGAAATAATGCACAACACACACACTCACAAAAAATGTTTCAGAGAACATTCTTCCCACATAAAATTGGTCTTAATAACAGAGCACTTAGGAAATTTGAGCTTAAAGTAGTCCAGGATGTTTTTTTCATGTTTTTTATTGTAAAAATGGTTTAAAGATGGGTTAGAGTTACATAAGAAAGTTAATGAGAACATTATTTATCAAGCATTGTTACCTCCTCTTTTGTATTTCTTCTACAATCCTTTTCCTCCCCACCAACCCAACTCCCTTCTCCCCTCCTCAAGTTGTAAAGCTAATTTTCTACATAGTGCCTTGTACAACTCATTGTTACATAGGCCATATTTTATACTTGTTAAATCATTTTGTTATTTCCCTTCCCCTCCCCGCATTAGAAAAATGTATATGCAAGATGCAGGTAGCTGACAATAAATATAGTGAAAACAGGGGTTATATACCATTGAGGAAGAAAATAGAAGAGAAACAAAAAAATCACATACTACATTTTAGATACATTAAAAAATAGCAAGAAAGAAAAAGCAAGTTGTGTCCCTATCTTCGGTTCCATTTCACTTAACATCATCTTATATGGCCATATGTACATGAATAAGGTTTGATAAGCCATGCAAATTCCATATTTTCTCATTATGAAGTTATCTCTGAAACACATGTTACCTCATGTCCAAAGATATACTTGTGCTATTTCAATGAAGCCAGAAAACATTCATTTTACCTGGAGTAGCACCATCGATTGTTACTGGAAGTAAGTGGAAGGAACTTTTATTGCAAGTGGAAACTGAGCCCAAGAGAGGAATTGAACATAGAAAAATGACAAAGTTCAAGGTAATTTGTGCTGTCCTTTATACGGTACAAGAAAAGAATCCAAGGCCTGAAGGAAACTGTCCCTGACTTTTTCAAGTGTGTCCTTTACTTATATATAACTTTTCTGTAAACTTCTAGTTGAGAGTATAACAAAAGGAAACAATATGCCATTTGAAGGCCAGCATATAATAAATGGAAATAACTTTGTCTTAAAAGTGTTCTCCTGCAAAGAAACAAAGATATGGGGGTTTTAAAGAGACTTTTGCACGGATATTTCACTCCTGAGATGATTCTCCTGTTGCAGGAGTCAGTTACCCAATGCTTTAGGCTCATTCTGTGGTCTCCATAGCAATAAGGACTCCAAAAAGCAGGATCCAGAGAGTATGATCAGCAAAAGGAGCCTCTTCTCAAACCAGTGCTTTAATGATGGTCACAAAGAAACATGGTATTTTTCATTTGCTTGTTTGTTTGTTTAGTTTGTGCTGGTTTTGGGGTTTGAACCCAGAGGGTGGACCCTGTCCCTGTACAGTTGTCTTTCCTGCCCACCTGCCCCTAAAGCTAGTACTCTATTGGTTGAGCCTAAATTCCACTTCTGGCTTTTTTACTGTTTAATTACATATAAGAGTTAGACTGTCCTGCCTGGGTTGGCTTTGAACTGAGATAATAATAAATCCAAGTGACTTCAACTGTATGGACATCTATTTTTTTTAACTTTTATTTATTTTTTATTGTGAAAATACTGTATAGAGGGATTACAATTAGATGGGCAAGATAATGAGTACATTTATTAACAAGCATTGTAGCCTACTCCTTTGTTTCCCCTCGGATTTCTCTATGGAACCAAGAAATATTAGATGAAGTTTATTATAAATCTAATATTTGACATTTTTTAAATGAAGAGAATATGTCAAGCAAAGAAACCGTAACTTAAATAACTCAACAAAAGTAGGTGCACTGAATCATTTTGGAATTATTTTTTCTACTTGTGAAGATTACTATTGACTTTGTCATTCCTTTTGGGGAAACTTAAAGTCATATTTGCACTTTTTTGTTGCTCATGTGTCTTTAACTCTGATACTGGATTCTGTCCCTCAGTTCTTCATCTCAAGTTGAGCACTCTACCACTTTTGGTACAGCACCACTTCTGGGTTTAATGTGGTTAATTAAAGATAAGAGTCTCATGGACTTTCCTGACCAGGCTGGTTTTGAACCACAATCCTGTGGTCTCAACTTTCTGAGTAGCTAGGATTACAGGTGTGAGCCACCAGCATCCATCTTATATTTGCATTTATGTGCACTTATTGACACTATGTAGACAAAAAATGGAAATTTGAATCAAATGATGACATTGTAACTTTTCAGAAAAATCGAGGTAGCAATAAATTTGTCCTCCTTTTCCATGTTGTTACATTAATGATTCATGTGTTATGAGACTCTTACATTAGCATCCTCTGCTGTCTGCATTTGTCGACTTAGTATCAGAAATTGTTCATAGAGAAATATAAAAGACTGAGATTTTTAGAAAACAAAGGAGTTCAGGTATGAAAGTACAGCATAGAAGGATATACAACTTATCACACAGACATTAAGAATTATCCTAATTAATATAATGCTAAAGGCAATGAGGAATAAGCCTAGTTGATGACTAGTTCTTTAATAACCAAAAATGGTTCCCTAGAACATTTTGTGGTATAACTTAGTTATTACCATTTATTCCTTCCATCTGGAGTTATTCCTTCTCTTCTGTAAAAACTATTAATTAGCCTCTGCCTTTTTGGTGCCATGACTTATCAAAAAGATTTCCAAATCTCACTTATGCTACTCTTCTGATTAGCAGTGACAACTCAAAAGCCTGGAATCTTTGAATTTCCAGAATTAATCTTCACCTGACATCTAAGCAAATTCCTGGTATTAATTGCCGTGACTTAATGAACAAATTTTTTGTTTTTTGTTTTCAAAATTGTATACTAATATAGGTAAAGTACATGAATTAGGGATTATTGTCAGTTATCAGTATGGAAGGAGCAGTTATATATTCCAAGTATGAGTTGTTTATTTTGCATTTACGAACTAAATGTTTGTTGTTGTTATTGTTGTTTTGCCAGTCCTGGGGCTTAAACTCAGGGATAGGGAATTATTCCTCAACTATTTTTGTTGTTGTTGTTCAAGGCTAACCCTCTACCACTTGAAACACAGCATCATTTTCAGTGATTTTCTGTTTATATGGTACTGAGGAATTGAACCGAAGTTTTCATGCATGCTAATCAATCACCGTACTGTAAAGCTACATTCCCAGAGCCCTAAATGACTTTCTTAAGATGGCATTACTTTTTCATTCCGTAACTACGTATCATAATTTTAGCCAGAAATTTTTGCTAGAAAAGGATATTGAACACAATACTGAGTCCAGTAAAGATAGATAGACAATGAATAACTGTCACAGTCTAGCCAGAACACAGAGGGGCTTACCTCATGGAGCTGGAAAAACAGACTGAGCAAGATAACTCCTACCCACAGCCCACCTCCAGAATGAGAGGGCCACATTGGTTCCAGCCACATGGGGATGCTGGGTCACCTCCTCCAGCACCCATTAAATAAGTTTGAGAGAGAGAGAGAGAAAGAGAGAAATAGCTTCAGAATTACATTTAAGCCAGGTGCTGGTGGCTCAGGCCTATAATCCTAAGGACACAGGGGGCTGAGTTATGAGGACCATGGTTTATAGACAGCTTGGGCAGGAACATCTGTGAGACTCTTATCTCCAAATATTCACCAGAATACTGGAAGTGGTGCTGTGACTCAAGTGGTAGAGCGCTAGCCTTGATCTGAGGAGCTCGGGGACAGTGCCCAGGCCCAGAGTTCAAGCACTACGACTGACAAGAAGTGGACTTCCCACCACAAGAAGTGGACAGAATAGCACCCATTGTCCTAGGGAGAATGACAGAGAAGTCAGGCCGAGCTTCCTGCCAGCTCTATTATTTTTTTTATTATGAAGATGATATTCCAAGGGGTGAGTTACAGTTACATAAGTAATAAGTACTTGTTTTTTACAGTGTTACCACTTCCTCATTTTTTCCTGCTTCTCCCAACTCTGATATCCCATTTCCCCAAAGTTGTAAAGTTCATTTCTAACATTGGGTTTAGTGTATATCACCGTTGCTTTGGTTAATCTTTGTCAGACCATTTCTGTGATTTCCCTTCCCTTCCCCAAATCAGATAAACTTTTGTTTAAGACAAAGGGTACAGATATCAAAAACAGTGACTACAGGGAATAAACCAAAAGGAAAAAGCAAATATAAATAACTAAAGTCAGTTCACTATACAATTACCTTGTATCCACTTCTTGGAGCTCATTTCAATAAGCATCATTTTCTATGGTGACATGCATATAGCTATTGAGCTGTTGTGATCCTTTATAAGAATATCCTAGACATATTCTAGTTTTTTTAAATGAGTGAAAACATGTAGCCTATGATTCTTTGGGTGTGGCTTGTTTGACGTATTATGTTTTCCAAGTCTTTCCATTTCCTTACAAATGGGGCAATGCCATTCTTTCTAACTGAAGCATAGAATTTTGTTGTGAATATATATGACATTTGATTGATTGATGCATCTACTGAGGGGCATCTGTGTTGGTTCCATATCTTAGCTATGATAAATAATGCAAAATTGACAGAGCTGTGATGGTAACTTTAGTGTGGCCTTGTCTGTGGTCATTTGGGTAAATGACCAGTAGTGGGATTGCTGGGTCATAGGGGAGACCTTCTGAGGAACCTGTATACTTCTTTATGTAGTATTTGAACAAGTTTACTTTTCAACCAATAATGTAGTAACATTCTTTTTCGGCTATATTCCCACCAGACCAGCTTCTGGTTTTTTTTTTTTTTTGGTTGTTGACCTTCTTTTTTTTATTTTTTTATTTTTATTTTATTTTATTTTTTATTTTTTGTGAACACACTGTACAGAGGGGTTACAATTACATGGGCAGGTTAATGCGTACATTTCTTATCAAACATTGCAGGCTTCTCCTTTGTTTACTCTTCACATCCCTTCCCAGCCTCCCCCCCAAACCCCTCACCCTATCCTCCCCGCTTCCCCCCCCCTGCACCAACATTGTAAAGCTCGTTTTCGACATGACAACTTGTACTTCTCATTGTTGCAACAGGTCCACCTGTATACTTAAACGACTTGTTTTTCCCCACCTCCTCTACAAGTTATACTGACATCAAATATAGTGAAAGCAGAGGTTATACTGTGGGGGAGGGACATACAAAGCTACAAAGAGATAATCTTATAAAGGCGTTAGAAACAAATGCATGAAAGGAAAAAAAACATTAAAATACATATCTAAGGATTCATTTTCCTAACATCGTATTATCTGACCTTTTCTGCTTGAATGATAAATATACTAGATATTGCAAATAAGGGAAACCATGGCACCTATGTTTCTTTGGACCTGGCTTACTTCACTTAATATAATTTTTTCCAAGTTTTTCCATTTCCTAACAAATGGGGCAATGTCATTCTTTCTGATGGAGGCATAGAATTCCATTGTGTATATATACCACATTTTCTTGATCCATTCATCTACTGAGGGGCATCTGGGTTGGTTCCATATTTTAGCTATGGTAAATAATGCTGCAATAAACATAATTGTGCTGGTAGCTTTAGTGTGGTCTTGTCCACTATCTCCACTTCTCTTCAATCTAGTATTAGAATGCCTAGCTACAGCAATAAGACAAGATGCAGACATAAAGGGGATCCAAATAGGGAAAGAAGAAATAAAACTCTCCCTCTTTGCAGATGACATGATCTTGTATTTAAAGAATCCCATAGACTCCACTCCGAAATTACTCAAGCTGATTCAAAACTTTGGCAAAATAGCAGGGTATAAAATTAACCCCGCAAAATCAATGGCTATTCTGTATGCCAACAATGAGAAAAGTGTGGCTGAAATTAGGAAAGCAACTCCATTTGTAATAGTCCCATAAAAAATAAAATACCTAGGAATTAACTTAACCAAAGAAGTGAAGGACCTCTATGATGAAAACTTTAAAATCTTGAAAAAGGAACTTAAAACAGAACTTAGAAAATGGCAAAACCTACCATGTTCCTGGATTGGAAAGATTAACATCGTGAAAATGGCAATACTTCCCAAGGCTATCTACAAATCCAATGTGATACCTATCAAAATTCCAACCTCATTCTTCAAGCAAATAGAAGAGGCAATCCAAAAATTCATATGGAACAATAAAAGACCCCGAATAGAAACAATGCTCCTCAACGGAAAGAACACTGCTGGAGGAATATCAATACCAAATTTCAAATTCTACTATAAAGCCATAGTAATTAAAACAGCTTGGTATTCGCATAAGAACAGACCTCAGGAGCAATGGAATAGAATTGAAAACCCAGAAATGAACGTACAGACCTATAGCCATCTAATCTTTGATAAGGGAGCTAAAACAATAGAATGGAAAAAAGACAGCCTCTTCAGTAAATGGTGCTGGCAAAATTGGTTAACTACTTGTAGAAAACTAAAGCTAGATCCTTACATATCACCCTACACCAGAGTCAACTCCAAATGCATCAAAGACCTCGAAGTCAAAGCAGACACTCTGAAAACTTTACAGGATGGAATAGGAGAAACCCTAGGTCTCCTTGGCTCAGGCCGAAATTTTCTGAATAGAGACCCGGAAACACAACAAATCAAAGAAAGGTTGGACAAATGGGATTGCATGAAGTTGCAGAGCTTCTGCATGGCAAAGGACATAGCTAGCAAGATCAATAGAAAGCCCACGTATTGGGAGAAGATCTTCACTAGCCTTACGACAGACAAGGGTCTCATATCTAAAATATACTTGGAACTCAAAAAATTAAATCCCCCAACAACAAATCCTCAAAGAAACAACTGCCCAATAAATAAGTGGGCTAAAGACTTAAAGCGAAACTTCTCTGAAGAAGAAAGAAGGATGGCCAATAGACACATGAAGAAATGCTCAACATCCCTAACCATAAAAGAAATGCAAATCAAAACAACATTGAGATACCACCTCACTCCAGTTAGGATGGCAAAAATCAATTACTCTAACAGCAACAGATGCTGGAGGGGATGTGAACAGAAGGGAACCTTACTTCATTGTTGGTGGGAATGTAAACTTGTTCAACCACTTTGGAAAGCAGTATGGAGGTTCCTCAAAAGACTTCACATAGAGCTCCCGTATGGCTCAGCAGCTTCTGTTATTATTACTTTTCTTCATAATGTTCATCAAACTGGGGGGAGGTGGAATCTCAATGTTGCTTTTATTTGTATTTCTATGGCTAGAAATGTTGCATATTTCTTCATGTTTCAATTGGCCACTCATATTTCTTCTTCAGAGAGGTCTCTCTAAATGTTTAGCCCACTTATTAAGAGGGTTGTTTCTTTGAAGATTTGTTTTTTGGGGGCAGTTAACTTTTGGGGCTCTAAATATATTTGAGTTGTATGGCCATTGCCTGTTGCAGAGTAAGTAACAAACTTCTCCCATTCTGTGGACTTTCTATTTATCTTTCTATCTATGTAAGTTCTCTTCTTAGATTTGGTAAGGGTTTGTCAAGTTTGTTAATTTATTGAAACAACCAATTCTGTTTTGTTGATCTTTTTATGTTTTAGTTTGTCATTATTTAGTTATTTCTGATTTATTTATTTTTATTTATTTCTGTCTTCTGCTTTGGGTTTGAGCTTGTTCCTGTTTTCAAGAATTTTCAGGTATACAATTAATATACAGACTTCAGATTTCCCCAATTGCTTGATATAGGCACTTAGAGCTATAAATTTTCCTCTAAATACTGCACTTACTGTTTCCCAGAGGAGTTGGTATTTGGGGTGTTCAATTTGTTAATTTTCAGGAACTTTCTGATTTTCATTCTAATGTATTCAGTGCCTCACTGGTCATTCAGCAATGTGTTGTTCAGTCTTCATGAGTTTGGGAATTTTTTTTGCTTTAGCTTTTTAATTCTAAGTTTATTCTGCTGTGGTCTGACAAGATATGGGAATTCAAATATTTTTTCTTTCAATTTGGATAGAATTTCTATGTGACATAGGATATGTTCTATTTTGGAGACGCTTCCATGAGCTGCTGGGAAGAATGTGTATACTGATGCTGAATGTATATTCTGTAGATGTCTGTGAGGGCTAGGCGTTCAATGTATTTATTTAGGTCTTCAGTTTCTTGGTTGAGTTTTTCCTGGATGAGCTATCCATGAATTTCAATGATGTGTTGAGATTTGTTTTTAGGTTAAGTAGTTTTGGGTTGATGAAGTGGGGTGCTCCAGGCATTGATACTTAGACTTGATATATCCACCTTATGGAGATGTACCTTTATCAATATATAATGTCTCGTCCTAGTAATTTTATTTTGAATTCTATTTTATCTTATGTTAGTAATTTTACTGTGGCCTGTTTATGGTGTTCTTTGCTTGAAAATTTTCCTTCCAGCCTTTCAGTGTGAGTATATGTTTGTTTTTGTCAATAAAATGTGTCTCTTGTAGATACTACATGCATGCATCTTGTTTTATTATACTATTATTTAGTCTGTTTTCTAATTGGAAAGTTAAGTCCATTAATATTGAGAGTTAAGTCTGTGAAATATCTCATAAGTCCTGCTATGTTATTCACCTGCTGTTAGGCTCTGTGTCTCATCTACTCTCAATATATTTACCTTGTTCACTGGTAGGGAGCATTTTATATAACCAGTACCTTTTCTTCATGATCTTCTCTATGTAGGATATATTTGATTAACTTCTATCCTGCTGATTTGGTGGAGATATATTGTTTCAAGATTTCTTTGTCATGAAATATTTTTATATATACTTTTAATGTAAAGGAGAGTTTGGGTTGGGACCATATTCACAGTTGGTAGTTGTTTGCCTTTAATGTTTGTCATATATAATGCGAGGCTCCTCTTTTTACCATATCAGCTAAGAAATTTGTATTTATTCTGACTGTATATCCTTTATAAATGATCAGTCTTTTCTCCTGACAGATTTAAGAATCCCTTCATTGATGTCTAATGATCCTGTAATGGATTATGATGTGATGGTGGTTTGTTCTGTTCTGGTATACTCTGTTTGGTGTTCTAAAGGCTTCTCTTATCTGAATGAGCCTATCTCTGTGATTTCCCTGTCTTACAATTGGTTATTGTTTTAGGGCTTCTATCTCTTTAATAAAGCTTTATTTTAGGTCTTGTATACCTTCCACGCCCCCACCCAATAAACAGATGGGTGGGGACTTGGGAGGTATGTGTTTTAGCTGTGTCTTCTCTCATATCTTTAATCTAGGCATCCATTTTTCCATTGGACTCTCTTGCCTTCTCAGAATTTGTTTTTCTTTGTGTTTGGAGTCTCGATGAATTATTTTACTGATCTTTGCTTGGTCTTATCTTGTTCACAAATTTCCTTGTAGAGGTTTTGTATCTTTTCATTAATCACATTTTTCAGCAGTATTTGTAATGTATTTTGAAAACTATCTTCTAGGTAACTGATTGTTCTAATGCCTGTTTATTTACTGTGTGAGTTGTATTACCTTGGCATGACTTTTCTCATATTTTTCTGATTTGTTCTGCTCATTTGAAGTATTTCTTGGCTTTCATTTGGGGGATATATGATCTTAATAGGTGACTATGTATGTTTTTGGATGATTTGCCAGGTGTTGCTTTGGTCTTCTGTTGTGATTTGTTTCTCTGTAATTAGGTTTTTGTCTAGACCATTAAGTGTAGGTAGAAGAGATCAGTTGTGAGAGATGTTTTCAAATTAATACTTGTGGTTCCAACGACAATTCCGATTATCCAGTGGTAAGGTGAATTGTGTCTATGTTTATATGTGACTGTCTCTGTTCATGATTTTTTTTTCCCATGTGGCCCTTTCATTTCCACACTGCAGTTGTGTTTTTGAATATGTTGGCCAACAGAGTCACAGCAGTCACCTTCCTGGTTGGGTAACTTCATAGATTTCTGTTTTCTTGTGAAGACAGTATAAAATATTCTTTTGAATTGAATATCTATATATAATTATACCTAACTTGGTGTGACACTCTAGAAATGGATTACCTTCTAGGACTCTAAATCTCTGTTTCATTTGAGAAATCTAGGGTAATTTTCTGTTGTTATTCTGCCACTGTTTTTCCTCTTCCTCTGGTTCATTTATTATATTGTGGATTTTTTTTCACATAATTTAGGATTTGTGATGGTTGTATCAAGTTATTTTTGTTTTTCTGTTTGTGTTACTTTGAAATAGTGATTTCAGGCTTGTATGAATAGACAGTAATAATATAAAATGTGAAGAGCTTAAAGCATAATGAGGCACAATGAAGTCCTAAGTAACTTCATTACAAGCTAGCAACCATCTTGTGAGGTATGAATTATGAAAATAACCATGGGTTGGACCCAGAAATGACACAAAAAGAAAATCAATTCCTGAACAACCGAGACATAAACAATCCTTGGGAAAGCCACAGGAATTTTTTCCATATGCATTGACCAAACATTGGGTGGCCATGCAGGACACGGTGACCCAGTGGCCAGACACTTCCTGTCAATAACACCTCAATGATATTAGCCAATCATATATGTATAGCTTAGTTTGCTTAAAATGTTAATCAATCATGTAATTTCTCATGTAAAACTTCCTTAAAGTTGTTTGTTCAATACTATAAAAACTGTGCTGATTCTATGCTATGGGTCTCTTAGTGTCATGGGTTACCGATTGCACAGAGCTTTGTTTTTATTTGCAGCCTGGAACTTGCAAATAAAAGACGCCTTTGTTATTTGCATTGGTTGAGGTCTCTGGTGGTCTTCGGGGGATTGGAGTTTATGTAAAACAAATGTAAGTTATTACATTGAAAGAAAGAGTGTAGACATTTTAACCTATTTGCTACAAGTAAATTAATATTAAGCAAAGCTAATTAACTCTTATTTATTCTTCAGAGGATGAGTATAGTACTCTTGGATATCTTGGAGGAAAAGACTTTAGACTGATTACCGCTGATGCCTTTCACTGAAATTACTGGCTAAACATTCTTCTTCAGAAAGGCAAATGATCCATTTTCTTTGTATTAGTATTGTGAAATCATAACATCTGCATGTTGAATTGTTTTCCTCTGCTATTTTCAATACCATTCTTCATCCATTAGGTATCTAGGGCTTGGAATGACCCAATCCTTAAAATACCTATATTGCTTATATTGTGATATAAATCTCAGTAATATTAATATGAATTTATCTCTGAGTCTCATCAGGAGCTACATTCATATGTAATTTATGCAGTCTCAAGCAAGAAACCTATTTTACTCTTTTCTATTCTTTAAACAATAAATCTATTATCTTTAGAAATACGTTCTAAAGAAAATATGTTCTTTTATATTGTTCCAGTAAACATCATTTATTTCTAGTACTTTTACTGAAATAAATATAAAGTATGGAACATGGAGACAACCCCCCCCCTTATCACTTTAAAGTATATCCTTGGGGACTATTTTATATATATAAATAAAAAAGTGCAATGCACATGTTTATACATGAATCATCTAATGGTTATGTCAATTAGACACAAGAACTATCATACCACATCAAGTCTCAATTTACTTAAAGGCGCCAACATATTAGTGTTCATGAATATCACTCATCTTTAGAAAATGACTAGTCATAACAAAGTTTATATTTCAAATTTAAAAAATAAAAATTACACCCAGATTTGATGTGAATATCCTGTTTTCAGGAATATATTTATTTAGCAAACAGGGAAACAAAAAATAAGGGCTTGTCATATAGAAAGGAAGATGTAAAATCATACTGTCTTTTTTTAAGATGATACATGCAAATCGTGTCATTTATTCAAAGGTACTATAAAAATTCATGAGTGGATTTGTGATCAGAAGTGATAGGTAAGCAAAGTAACTGGAAAACTGTATTTGTAAATAGTGATTTCAATATATAATGACGTTTTCAATAAATAAGCCTATAGATGATGATTTTGTATCTGTAATACACATCCAGTATTCTCCATTTTAGACATTCTCCCATTCTCTTACCTCAGTTCTTGATCAATATTCTTCTACTTTCATGATGTCAATTGCTACTATAGTAACAAGGTGGGTGTTCTCTTGGTTTCTACATCCAATAAATTTTAGTATTTTGCAACGGTGTATAAATTCATGGAGTTTGACTTGGATGTGAAGTTTGAGGATACTGTATTGAGGGTATTAATTGGCCTGAAGCAGCCAGGAACCTATTGTGAATACACAGACACACAGTATACTAAGAATTAGGGACTTGATCTCGGGGAAAGATAAAGGTCCAGGGAAGTTCTTGAAGCTGAGATAAAGCAATGCAGCAAACATCAATCAACTATCATTACAAGGGAATGGAACATATCTCTGATGTGTCTGGGTGGCAGCGGTGTGTGTGTGTGTTGTTTGTGTGTGTGTGTGTGTGTTTGTGTGTGTGTGTGTGTGTGTAGAGAGAGAGAGAATTTTAGTGTGGATTCTATATTTCCAGTCCATAGAGCATTACTTGTTAAGGAGAAGGTGCCCTTACCAGAGCTCTGATACCACTGTCATCACTTTCTACTGCAAAAACACACTTGCTTAATCTCTAATTAAAAAGGGAAAAATAGACTTCCGGACCAAGATGGCGACGGGGCAGTAGGGAAACGCCACAGCTCTCTCCAACCAAAAAGAGAGTTCGAGTTCTAACATTTAATCTCCCCAAGAGACCGACAACAACAAAAAGACGAACACTCAGAGAAAAACCAGAGGTGGAAAATAACAAAAAAAGAAAGAGAGGAAAAGAAGAAACTCAGAACAGAGACAAGCGAAGACCCCTCCCCCAACCTTTACTGGCCGCGCGGCAGTGCGCCAAGCCGCCGGCCAGCCGGCCCGGCGGGGGCTGCCGGAGCCACAGAGACACAGGGGGCTGCTTGCAGATCACTAGGTACCGGATTGCAGAACAGCGGATCACCAGGAACAGAGAAACCTACCAGCCGGGAGTCTCCACGAGGATCCAACCCCCACCCATCACTCTCCACCGGAGCGGAGAGGCTCCATCCCGCCAAAGCCGCCCGGCACCAGCAGCGCGACAAAGGGACCTGTCGGCAGACCACCCACCCAATCGCGATCGCAACTACCCGGCGGGGGGCCGTCCAACCCAGCCCACAACCACCCCAACCGAACTCGGATTGCAACAACAACTGACGACCTACAGGGTGAGTACCCCACAGGGGACAGTGAATCCATCAAGGGAGACCAGAGCTGGAGGGAATCCCCAGACCCTGACCTAGACTCCCTACCCCAACACCCGGACCACAGGACCCACTAAAACTGGGAACTGTTCGAGAGCTCCACCAGCCGGTGGAGCACACTCTGCTGGCCAGGCCAGAGCAAGAGCACCCCTGGAAGGGAGCTTAAATGCCCAAGCCAGGAACAGCGCCCCTGGGTCAAGACTACCAACAGTAGAAGAAATTTGAACTGTGTCCTCCAGGCTGCATAACCTAGGTGGTATACACATTAGCACAGGCCTAACGAGCACGCTCCAGGCTGGGGCCGGAACCAGGCCCGGAGACCGGCGCCTGAACAAAGCAAAAAGGGTCAGAAGTGGGGCTGTGGCTCAAATGGTAGGGTGCCAGCCTTGAGCTGAAGAGCTGAGGGACAGCACCCAAACCTAGAGTTAAAGCCCACAACCAGCCCAAAACAAACAAACAAAAACACATCAGGAGCCCATAGCAGACTCCAGTATTTGGGAGAGTGCATCCAGAGCATCTGATCTTCCCAAGAGCACCCGCAGGAGCAAACACAAACAGTCTAGGCTGCTCAACCCTTCCAAAGGCGGGAATTGCCAGCAATCTACAGCAGAGAGCTGAGAATCCTAAGTAAGTCAGAATAGCAGCTGGAAATAGGCTCCCAACAGAATCCAGATCAGGCACAGACTCTCTCTACCAATACAGAATCAGCAACCAAGCAAAGACAGACACACCAAAACAAGATTGAAGAGCAGTCTCCTGAACCCCCATGCGAAAATCACAGAGAAAAATCACAAGGTTTACCACTACCCAGGACAGCAAGCTCACCTCAAAAGCCAGCAGCCACGCAGGGGAGAGCCCCAGTGGGAGCAAAGCAGGAATGGAAGACAAAAGCTACATCCAAGGGTTGCTGGAGGCAGTGACTCAAGAAATAAAGCGAGAAATGGATCAGAAATTGAAAGAGCACAAGGATGAACTATCAAAAGATATACAAGATATCAAACTAAAGTTGGATGCAAAAATAGAAGCTGCACAAACCTCAGTAAGAAATGAGATAAACGCCAAATTAGAGGTAATGCATACTGATCTCACCTCATTGAGAGGTGAGATCAGTACTCTGAGAACCAACATTGAATCCATAAAGGGATCCATTTCCACCATGCAAACCACAATAGAAGCCACGGTCAACAGAGTGAATGAAAAGGAAGGTAGAGTGTCAGATACAGAAGACAGAATACACCAACTGGACTAAAAAGTGACAGATATGGAAAAATCACTCAAATTAAACCAAAGGGAAATTCAAGAGCAAGCAGATAATGCTAAAAAATTTAACCTTCGCATAATCGGAGTGGACGAAGGTGAGGAATTCCAGAGCAAGGGAATGCAACACCTATTTAACAAGATAGTCAATGAAAATTTTCCCCACCTCAAAAACGACCATCTTAACTACATCACAAAAGCTTATCAAACACCCAACAAGCAAGATCCCAGGAGAAACACTTCTAGACACATTATAGTAAAAATGATGGATCTGAATAATAAGGAAACAATCCTGCATGCAGCAAAAATGAAGAAGGAGCTATACTACAACGGGAAAAAAATTAGAATCACTGCAGATCTCTCCACACAAACAATGAATGCAAGAAAAGCCTGGGAAAGCACCATACGAGCCCTGAGAGCCAATAATTGCCAACCCAGACTGATATACCCGGCAAAGCTAGCATTCACATTCGATGGAGAACTGAAAACTTTTAATAGCAAAGAAAAACTAAATGAATACATAAACATTAAGCCAGCATTACAAAGAATTCTAAGAAGGGGGACACAACCTGAAGAAAGCAACCAGGAACTGGGACCTGCCCCAAACAGGCATTACTCAAAGTCTAACTGAGCAAGCACAGGAGGAAAGGAAAGAAGAAAAACTTAGGAAAACGGAATGGCAGGGACAACAATGCATCTCTCTATACTTTCTCTTAATATAAATGGGCTGAATTCGCCAATTAAAAGAAAACGAACTGAGGACTGGATCAGAAAACAAGACCCATCCATCTGTTGCCTTCAGGAGACCCACCTCTCAGCCAAACATACAAACAAACTCAGAGTGAAGGGGTGGAAAAGGATCTACCAATCAAATGCCTCCAATAAGAAAGCAGGTGTAGCTATCCTGATATCTGACAAAATAAACTTTTCATTAAAATCAGTACAGAAAGACAAGGACGGACACTACATATTAATAAAGGGAACGATCCAAGAGGAGACTATAACCATCATCAACTTATATGCCCCAAATATCGGTGCACCCAGATATGTTAAACAAATGCTCTCAAACTTACAGAATAAAATAGATCCCAATACGATAATACTAGGAGACTTTAACACGCCACTCTCACCAAAGGACAGGTCTACCAACCAGAGGATTGGCAAAGAAGCTACCGAATTAAGTGAGGCCATACTTCAAGCGGAATTAACTGACATCTACCGAGTATTTCACCCTAAAACAACACAGTACACATTCTTCTCAGCAGCTCATGGAACTTTCTCCAAAATAGACCATATCATAGTTCATGCAAGGAACTTAAGCAAATACAAAGGTATCGACATAATCCCCTGTATCCTATCTGACCACAGTGGAATCAAGCTAGCTCTCAATAACAAAGCATACCGCAGAAATTTCTCTAATACATGGAAATTGAACAGCACACTCCTTAACAAGGCCTGGGTAACAGAAGAGATCAGAGAAGAAATAAAGCATTTCCTACAACTCAATGAAAATGAAAACACCTCACAAAGAAACTTGTGGGACACAGCAAAAGCAGTCCTGAGGGGCAAATTTATTGCCCACATCAAGAGAATGGAGACAGACCAAGTAAATAATATCATGTTGCAACTAAAACAGCTAGAAAAACAAGAAAAAATGGGACCTAAAGCTACTAGACGAAGCCAGATAACCAAATTGAGAGCAGAGATTAACCAATTAGAAAATCAGAAAACCATAACCAAAATAAACCAAACAAAAAGCTGGTTCTTTGAAAAAATAAACAAAATTGATGGCCCGTTGGCAAGATTAATTAAAAAAAGAAGAGAGGAAACCCATATTAATAGGATTAGGGACGCTACGGGAAACATCACAACACGTACCCAAGATATCCAAACAATTCTAACAGACTACTTTCAAAAGCTATACTCTCTAAAGGAAGAAAATCTGGCAGAAATGGATGCATTTTTAGAGAAATACAAGTTACCCAAACTGAGCAAAGAAGAAGTTAACCAATTAAATAAGTCAATATCCTATAATGAGATACAGGAAGCTATCAAAAGTCTTCCAACAAAAAAAAGCCCAGGACCAGATGGATTCACAGCAGAATTCTATAAGACCTTTAAAGAAGAACTAATACCCATACTCCTCAAGCTCTTCAGAGAAACAGAGAAGGAGGGAGCTATCCCAAACTCATTCTACGAAGCCAATATCACACTCATTCCCAAACCAGGCAAAGACCCAACCAAAAAGGAGAATTACAGGCCAATCTCCTTGATGAACACAGATGCAAAGATCCTTAACAAGATTCTAGCTAACAGAATCCAGAAACACATAAAAAAAATAATACACTATGATCAGGTAGGCTTCATCCCAGAGACACAGGGATGGTTTAACATACGTAACTCAATAAATGTAATCCAGCATATCAACAGAGCCAAGGTCAAGAATCACATGATTATCGCCACAGATGCAGAAAAGGCCTTTGATAAAATTCAACATTCATTCATGATAAAAGCTCTGGAGAAAATAGGAATAGAAGGAACATTTCTAAAAACAATAAAAGCCATTTATGACAGACCAATAGCCAATATTATACTTAATGGGGAAAGCTACAACCAATCCTCCTAAAAACAGGAACAAGGCAAGGATGCCCACTGTCTCCACTCCTCTTCAACATAGTCCTAGAACCCTTAGCCAGGGCAATAAGGCAAGAAAAAGACATTAAAGGAATCCGCATAGGGAAAGAAGAAGTTAAACTATCCCTTTTTGCAGACGACATGATACTATACCTCCACGATCCCAAAAACTCCATCCCCAAACTTTTAGAAATCATAAGTCACTTCGGCAAAATAGCAGGATACAAAATAAACCCACAAAAATCAGTTGCCTTCCTATACACTGATAACGCACAGGAAGAGAGGGAAATAAAGGGAGCAACCTCATTCACAATAACCTCCCAAAAAATAAAATATTTAGGAATTAACCTAACCAAAGATGTAAAAGAACTATTTAATGAAAACTATAAAAAGTTAAAGAAAGAAATTGCAGAAGACACTAGGAAATGGAAAGACCTCCCATGCTCCTGGATAGGTCGACTTAATATAGTAAAGATGGTAATACTTCCAAAACTAATATACAAATTCAATGGAATTCCTATTAAAATCCCAATGACGTACATCACTGAAATACAGAAAACAGTCCAAAAATTTATATGGAACAACAAAATACCTAGAATAGCCAAAACAATTCTAGGGGATAAAGACAATATGGGAGGGCTATCCATGCTGAACTTCAAACTCTACTACAGAGCTATAATAACAAAGACAGCATGGTACTGGCACAAAAACAGACCTGAAGACCAATGGAACAGAATAGAAGATCCAGATATAAATCCACAGGCCTACAGCCAGCTGATATTCGACAAAGGAGCCAAAGACATACAATGGAAGAAACACAGCCTCTTCAACCGCTGGTGCTGGGAAAACTGGGCAGCCACATGCAGAAAACTAAAAGTGGACCCCAGCCTATCACCATGCACCAACATCAACTCAAAATGGATTAAAGACCTTAACATTAAACCTGAATCTCTGAAACTACTGCAGGACAGAGTAGGAGAGACACTTGAACTAATAGGCACAGGAAGGAACTTCCTGAACAGAGTCCCAGGGTCACAACAAGTTGGAGAGAGACTCGACAAATGGGACTACTTTAAAATAAAAAGCTTCTGCACAGCTAAATCTATCGCAACTAAGCTAGAAAGACAACCAACTAATTGGGAAAAAATATTTACCAGCAATATATCAGACAAGGGGTTAACATCCTGTATATACAGGGAACTCAAGAAACTAATCCCTCCCAAACCTAACAAACCAATTACTAAATGGGCAAGGGAACTAAAGAGGGACTTCTCAAATGAAGAAATAAAAATGGCAAAGAAACACATGAGGAAATGTTCATCATCCCTGGTGGTGAAGGAAATGCAAATAAAGACAACCCTGAGATACCACCTTACCCCAGTCAGAATGTCCCACATCCACAAATCAGCCAACGACAAATGCTGGAGGGGATGTGGAGAAAGAGGAACCCTATTACACTGCTGGTGGGAATGTACACTTATACAACCACTTTGGAAAGCAGTCTGGAGGGTCCTTAGAAAGATAAAGATTGACCTCCCTTACGACCCAGTCATACCACTTCTAGGCATCTACCCTGAACAACAGGAACCAATATACAAGGACAAATGCACCTCCATGTTTATTGCAGCACTGTTTGCAATAGCTAGGATATGGAAACAACCTAGATGCCCCACCACAGATGAATGGATCCAAAAATTGTGGTATCTATACACAATGGAATATTATGCAGCCATTAGAAATGACAAAATAATGGCATTTGCAGGGAAATGGATGGAGCTAGAAGGAATCATGTTGAGCGAGGTAAGCCAAGAACGAAGAGACAAACGGTACATGGTCTCCCTGATAAGTGGATGCTAAATCCAAAAGGTTAGGTGATTCGACAAAACTAACAGGACTTAAGAAACAAAGAACTCCTGCTCATCTGGTTGAACCACTACTAAATATCCCCATGCTGCTGATCACAAATATGGTATATAACATGTGAACACTGTTATATATTACAGACTGTGGTAGACAATTTGCTCCAGGGAAGTTAGAATGAACTTGTGACTTTGAAATTATGTACTCATTTAATCACAATCAAAAAAAAAAAAAAAAAAAAAGAACCTCGGGGAAGGATGGTAGGGGGAAAACAATGGAGGGGGTAACAATGTTCAAGAGGAAGTGTACTCATTACCTCATTCATGTAACTGTAACCCTCTGTATAGTAGCTTTACAATAAAAAAAAAGAAAAAAAAATAAAGAAAAAGGGAAAAATAAACTAACATCTTACATGATTGTTTTGAAAATTAATTGGCACATTGAAGGGCAAAGGGAGAAATTGGAGATTAATATAATCTTTTTCCTCACTTCAGATTATTAAACTGCAATAGCTGTGATTTTCAGGAATCTCCTGTAATGTACTTACTGCTCAATTACTAATATATTTAATAATATGAAACATATGATAGAGAAATAGATCAGCCAGCATTCACAAAGAACTAGTGATAAGATCCAGCTTTTGAACAGGGTTGCCACATCTTTTAGTAATGCAATTCCTTCATATGAATTTCAAATTTTATGTCTTTTCCTGTGTGATTAAAAGGTAAGAAAGTACTGTAGAAACAAAAATTCCTGTTCAGCCAAGTAAAGTGCTCATGTTCCCATCCTCATGTTGCAAATTTCCACTCCATAGACTCTTTGTTAGAGTGCTTTCATTTAATATACTTTAGCACATCATCCTTCCCTGTTGGAGACAGGAAAAAAAAGATAATTTTGTTTGAATATTTTCTTTCGTAAGTTAGTGTGTATTGGCATGATTTGTATAATTACAGAAGTTTGTATAAATATAAGTAGGGATCATGTCACAACTATAACATATATTTAAAATCACATAAGACTAGAAGTCACAGAATTTTGTGCATGAAAACATATATTAGATTAGTTGCAGAATTTCTATTTTGAGACAGACTTTATTTTAAAGTATAAAGCACTTTACTAAGGGTTGAAACATTTTATTGAAAAAAATATTTCCTAGAGATATTTTTGCTTCATATTTTAAGAAGAAAAATGGTCCCAAAGTAATTATTTTTAAAAAAATTATCTTCCTCTTTCCATGTGATTAACCTCCAAATTAGAAATCCAGATATTTAATTTAATTTAAATTAACCAAAATATTTATTGAGTATAAGAACCTTCTGCTCTCTACATTCTTCACACTAACTTTACCAAACATGATGAGTCTGAAATAATTAGTCTCTTTGTGATCCGTGTTGATATTATTTACAATGTGAACAAAATGTTTAAAAAGTAGTATTTAGTTTAGCTTAATTGCTCTGAAGATATAATAAATGATATAATCAAAGTCTAAAAATGATTAGATTTAAAATTTAGAATTCAGGAAATGTTTTTGACCACACTGGTTACTGGAGCCTTTGTAACAACCTCATGAGATAATTTATATTGATGAAGCAAAAATCCCACTGGTTAGACATTTACAAATACAAAAATCGTGTCACCCTGAATATGTAGAGCTATGTAACAAACATCGAAATTTTAGCTTTTAAATACCTGAACATACTAATACATTTAATTGCAGGGTAAATACTTCTAAAAGGAGATAAAATTGCATTTATTTTGAAAAGTAAACCTAAGTATTCATTTGAATGAAAGACAATATTTAAACATCACTCATTAAAGAAACAATATGTACATTAGTCGTTTTTCATGCAAATTATGTTCTCTAAAATAACTAGATTAGTAAACCTAAATCATTGCTTCATAGGGAAATAGAAATTTAGTTTCCTAAAATTCATGAATATAACTTTTTCTCAAACAATTGCTAAAACACTGTTTTATGTTTTTTTCATGGAATCTTATTTGATATATTCTTATTCATTAAGTTAAGTAATTGACCAATAACAATATAAAATATGCATGAACAAAGTTTATCTAACACTAGTATTTTATTCACAAGACATATCATGGCTGTCTTAAAAATACTAAACGGCAGTGTGTTCTTTATTAATTTTTAGTTATTTTGTTAATGGTTATTAATAGTCAGAAGTGGCAATTCCATAATATGTTTAAAACATTTGATTATACTCCCTCCTTCTATTTTCTTTTCATTACTTCTTCTTCCAAAGATCTTCTGTATTTCACATACAGTTATGTCTTTATATATGCACATATAATCTAACTTGGAGAAAAAATTAAACTAAACTGCAATTTATTTCAAGTTGTATAGTGGATTAACAGCATGAATAAAAACTTGAATATTTTTGTTAACTTCTGAATTTAGCTATCATTTTTATTATGGTTAGGTTTAGGATCCCAGACAGAATTAGAATTAAGGTTAGTGAAATAGGTTCAATACAGGATGACCCATTGCAACAATGATACTCAGAAGACCCTATGTTCAAAATGAACTTTACACCCATGGCGAGGGAGGAGTAAGGGAGGTGGGGTAGTAGGAGAACAACAAAGAAGAGTGTAACAATGCTCAACAAAGAAATATACCCATTACCTTACTCGTGTAACTAATCTGTCTTTAAAGCATCTTTACAATAAAATAAAATTTAAAAACATGATGAAGATGGGCGTTAGTGGCTCACGCTTTTAATCCTAGCTACTCAGGAGGATGATGTCTGAGGATCAGAGTTCAAAGCAGCCCAGGCAGGAAAGTCTTTGAGTCTCATATCTCCAATAAACCACTATAGAACCATAAGTGGCGCTGTGGCTCAAGTGGCAGAGTGCTCGCCTTGATCTGAAGAGTGGGGGACAAAGTCTAATGCCAGAATTTAGGCCCCATGACCGACCAAAAAAAAAAAAAAAGAAAGAAAAAACGAAAAAGAAAACCTGACAGGAAATAGAAAGACACTTAAAAAATGTAGGCTCAAAATGCAAGTAAAATTTAGACCTACACGCTGGGCAAGAGAATAAAAGTGCAATAGAGGCTTGCTATTAACATTATGATTCGGTTATATGTAGGTTTAGGATTAGGCAAGGTGTTCCAGTTAGAGCTGGGTTTAGCATGAGAAAAAGATGTAAGATATAAAAAGGTGTAAAACTGCAACATATTTTAAGAAGAATGAATGGCATCAAGGTTAGAATGAATGAAAACCAGTGTCTGTGTTACTTTAAACATTCAGACATAATTTGGCTTAAAGGGTGAATTACATTTTGTTCTCATTAGGTTTAGGGAAGGATAAGCTTTAGTATAAAATTTAGTTTTCCAATAAGAAGTAGAAGCAAAAAAATGTGTGGTTGACTAGAATCTAGACAATTTTCCTTACAGTAACTATTTGGTGTTAAATCAGATTGTGATTAGGATTAGGTTTCTGGTTAAAGGGGGTTGAGAATAGGATAAAGAAATTGGTTAAACTAGTTTCTCATGCCTATTATCTAAGCTAGTCAGGAAGCTGATTTCTGAGAATTGCAGTTCAAAGCCTGCCAGGGCAGAAAATCCATGAGACATTTATCTCTAATTAACCACCAGAAAACCCAAAAGTGGTGCGGTGGCCATGTGGTAAAGTGCACACCTATAGCTAAAGAGCTGAGGGCTCATGACCTAGAGCTCAGGGATCATGCCCAGGCCCAGAGTTAAAGCCCCACATTGGACAAAAAGAAAAAGAAAAGAAATGTGTTAAATGTTAAGTAAATCTGAACTTATTTTAGGTTCTAGGAATTCAGGGAAAGCTTGGATATTGGAAGTACAATGTATTTCATAATATCAGGATTTGAGATCAATGGACATAATGATTCCTGTTAAGGAACAAGATAGATTCAGAGTTAAGAGTGAAAAAATGTATAGGGTTTAGGAAAACCTGCAATTTATTTCAAGAATTACAGGTGGAATTTCAGTAAAGAATGACACAAAACAAGCATTTTTCATAAATTTTAGAAGTGAGATACCATTAGTGTCAAGGATATGGTTAGGATTCTAGCCATGATTGGGTTTAGAGTGAAGGAAAAAAAATGAGAGTCAAATTGAAGGTAAATTTTAGAATAAGCCTGGCAGGAATTAGAATGAATGTGAACTAGAGTATTGCTATTAATATTAGAATCTACTTGCATTTAGGGTTATGGTTATTCTCAATGTTCCAGGTAAGATTAAGTTTAGGGTTAGAAAATGACTAAGATATTGGAAAAAAAGTTGAAACCAATTTTTGGAAGGCTTATTTGAATCAAGTTAGGATGAGTGAAAACTAGTGTACTTGTGTTAGTGTTAGTATTGACATATAATTTGGATTACCATTAGGGTCAGTATTTTGTTCTGATTATGAATAGTGTTATGAATAGGAAAGTTTTTAGTATAATATTCAGTTTTCACTAACAAGTGGAAGCAAAAATATGAGTTTGAACAGTAACTAGACCATTATCATTATATTTATTTCTCAATGATCATTCTTGTAATGATTAATGAGAGTTTTCCAGCCAGGTTTAGGTTGAGAGTTAAAGTTAATTAATGGAATTGATGGAAAGTAAATCTGATATTGTTTTAGGGCACAGGGGTTCAGGAAAAGGTAGAATCATTGGAAACTTCAGTATTTTTCCTGATAAGACAATGTGAGGAAAAATAATATAATGGTTCATGTTAGGGAATAAGATAACTTCAGAGGAAGAGTCAGAAAATTTGTGGGAATTAGGACAAACAAACTCATTTCCAGAGTGCAAACTGGAGTATTCATTAGAATGAATAAAAACTAGAGTATTTTTCTTAAACATTAGAATTGGACTATCATTAGGGTGAAAGTTAGGTTTCAGTTCCAGCTGGAGTTAGTGTTAGCATTAGGGAAATGGAATGTTTAGGGTCAAACTGAAAGTAAATCTTCGAATAACAAGTCTAGTTAGAATTAGGATGAATGTGAAATAAGAAACTGCTAATAATACTAAGATTAGGGTATGGTCAGTGTGAGGGTTAGCCTCAATATTCCAGTTAGGGTTAAGGTTACAAAAATGGCTAGATAATGAATAAAACTGCAAACTATTTTGAGAGAGATGAGTTGAATCAAAGTTAGGATGAATAAAAAGTAATGTATTTGTATGGCTTTTATAATCCAAAGGCTATTAGTTCTAGGGCTAGGGTTGCTTTTCTAGTTCAGGTTAGACTTAGGCTTAGGGAAGGGTAAGCTTTAAGGTAAAACTGAGATTTCTGCTAACACTTTTAAGTAAAATAAGTGTGAAATTTACCAAAAACTACAGAGTTTTCCTAATATTCCTATTCAGGGTTCAATAGGGTTAAATTTAGAATTAGGTTTCTAGTAAGGTTTAGATCTATAGTTAGGGTTAGGAATGATAGTAGATTTGAAGTAAACCTGCAACTTCTTTTTGGAGATAGAGGAGTTCAGTAAAAGTTAAGATCAGTGGAAACTACGGTAGTTTTCATGATATGAAGATTTGAGGTTACTGATTCATAATAGGGAACGATTTCAGAATCCAAGTCAGGGAATCTGTAGGATTTGGAGCACACTGCAAATCATTTCAAAGACAATGAGTATCTGTTAGGATATATTTTCCATTAATTTTAGGATTGGGTTACTATTATCATCAAGGTTGCTCTTAGGGTTCTGTCCAAGATTTCAGTTAGGATTAGGGAAATGGAAGATTGAGAACTTGAGTGATTTACTTCCTTTGTGTATGTATATGCACGATTCTAAGGCTTGAATTCAAGGATTGGGTTCTGCCCCTGAGCTTTTTGCTGTAGGCTAGCATTCTACCACTTGAGCTATGATTCCACTTCCAGCTTTCTTTGGCAGTGAATTGGAGATGAGAGTCTCACAGATGTTCTTATCTAAGCTGACATTGTACTGAGCTCCCCAGATCTCTGCCTTCTGATTAAAAGTAGGATTAAACTCATGAACTACCAGTGCCCAGGAAAGTGCCTGAATTTTACTGATTGTTTTTACTTTTGTTCGAGATTGAGACTTCAATTCATTATCTGACAGCTTTGCTCACTAAGTAGCACTCTGCCACTTGAGCTATATCTCCAAAAATGATTATTTAAATAGCTAAAAATCATTAAATTTTCTTCAGGTGATATGTATCATTAGTGTTGTTCTAAAACTTATCCTAACAAAAAAGACTTATAGACCCTGGAGTTGATCTGAGCAAATTCTATTCTTTGTTTCTAATTGCATAACAGTTCAGGGACATGAATTTTTACTTATTATTTTAAGTAGCATAGGAATTATCATTAAACAAAGCATTTTATGCGTACAATATACCTTGATCAATGCCAGCCCTTTCAATATTCTAATTTTCCCTGCTCTATGCACTTCTTCCTTCACTCTTCTTAATATTGTAGGATATTTATTGGATTCCACTCTGCATTTCCCCCCTTTTCTCCTGTTCATTCTTCTACCTTTTAACCCTTCACCCCTCTTTTGACTACCCACTTTCATATGATCCAGCAACTCTTCTCCTGGGCATTTATCTGAAAGATTAAAAACCAGGATATAGTAAAGGTTTCAACCCAACCATTCTTATTGAAACTGCCCAGATAACCTTCAAGAGAAAAATTAATCAAGAAATTGTAATACACACACACACAAGAAATTCTACTTAACCATCAGAAAGAATATTTTAACATTTGTATCTCTCATTTCTTAATTCATCTGCCTGGTATCCCACTGTTGTCATACTGTACCTGTACTGCAGTAACTGAAACATGCAAACTGATTTAAAGATTTTCAGGTTTATGGGCTAGCCATAATTTCCTGAATATGAGTTCTCTGCTCATTCTCTTTGTCTATTCATGCATTTAAGTAGTGATTATACAGATTCATTTGTAACATTGGCTACACAGAAAAGAGATGAACCATTTATATGTATGTGTATATATATATATATATGTATTTATATATATATATATACATATATACATACATACATGGATATACATACTTACATGGATATATGCACACATATGGATATATATTAAATACTTGAGTACATTTTATGTTTTCAAGAATTATAGAGCTAACAAAAATCACATGCATTTTCCTTTTCAATTTTTTCAAAACTTAAAAAACTTTGTCTCTTTTGAATAGCTAATTTTAAAGAGAATGTCATCATCTCGGATCTGTCAGTCGCCTTAAAATTAGATGTTGAAATAGCATAAAGTTATTTAGGCTTTTTGGTGGAAGGGTTCTATTCAGGGGTTCTCTGCTTGCTAGACAGGACTCTGGTTGTATAGCATCAAGAAGCTCAACTACTTTTACCATACTTCTAGTCAATTTAATTACTTGAGGTCTTGAACGTTTTGCCCAGATCTGATGTTAGATTGACTGAGACTTTGCTACCTATGCCTCCCACATAATTAGCTAGGATTACAGATGTGAACCATTATGGAAATCTCATTTGTTGAGATGGCTGTCTTGGCAGTTTTTTTCTATGACATGGCCTCAGACTATGATCCTTGTCATCTCTGCTTCCCAATCAGCTAGAATTACACATGTGGGCTACTATAATTGGTGTACATAACACTTTCTATTTTATAAAAGAGGTTTTTACTGTAAAAATATGGTATAGAGGTGTTATAGTTACATGAGCAAGGTAATGTGTACATTTTCTATGAGGCATTGTTACCTCCTCCTTTGTTTTCCCCCTACCCTTTCTTCCCTCCCACCTCCACAACTACACTCCCCTTCTCCTCCCTTCCCTGCTTCCCTGCTCATATTGTAAAGTTCCTTTTTTAACATAGTGTCGTGTGCATCTCATTGCTACAATGGATCAACCTGCCCATTTAAACATTTTGTTTTTTCCCTTGCCCTCCCCAAACTAGAGAAACGCTGTATACAAGATGTAGGCCACCGACCTTAAATACAGTGAAAACAGGAGTTATACCTTGGGGGGGGGGGGAAAATAAAAACAAAAACAAAAAAAATCACATGGTAAATTGTAAACCCTATCTTGGGATTCACTTCGCTTAACATCATCTTATCTGGTGGTATGACAGCTTTTGAACTCTTATGCTTGTCCCAGATATACCCTAGTTATTCCAAATAAGGGAAACCATAGGACCTATGTTTCTTTTGTCTGACTTACTTTACTTAATATAATTTTTTCCAAGACTTCACTTAGAGCTCCCCTATAACCAAGTAATCCCACTTTTGGGCATTTACCAAATGATCACACACAAGACCATACTAAGCTGCCAACACAACTATGTTTATTGCAGCATTATTTACCATAGCTAAGATATGGAACCAACCCAGATGCCTCTCAGTAGATGAATGAATCAAGAAAATGTGATACACACACACACACACACACACACACACACACACACACACACAATGGAATTCTAGGCCTCCATCAGAGAGAATGACATGCCCCATTTGCTAGGAGATGGAAAGATGCAGAAACAATTTTATTAAGTGAAATAAGCGAGGCTCAAATAACCATAGTTCCCATGGTTAACCTCCTTGCACTAAGTAATGCATGGTACCATACAACCTTATAAGAGAATGTTATGTGAAATGAACCCCAAGATAGGGACACAAATTTTTTTTTTATTCCATGAGATTCTTATCTCTATATTATCCCCCAAATAAAATTCCAAGGGGAGCTGTGGTTGAAATACAGAGCACTACCCTTGAGGGAAAAAAGCTTAATTGAGAAGGTAAGGCCCTGAGTTTAAACCATAATATCAGCACTAAAAAAAGTGATTTCTTTTCCTTGAGGTTTTTATTAAATTGCTAAGCATATAATCAACGTTATATTTATGTTTAGCATTACTATCAAAATCATGCTTTATTTATTGATGTTATTCTTTATTTTCTTAAATTTTATTACACATTAATATCCAATAATGATAAGACATGATTACTGTTTCACAAGTTTTTATGGCAGTTGAATATATGGATGAGAGGTGCATACAAGGAATTTAGACTGAAAACAGATGTTTTAAAGCTCTTCACATAAATAAATGATGGCTGAAGAAGCTGTGGACATTTATGAAATAAATTAAATAAACCAGGAAGTAAAGATAAGGTATTATTCTGGGAAGCACACAATTTTGGAAGAAAAAAAAAACACAAGGAAAATATGTAACTTTTGGTAAGAACTTTGTAACCCACCTACACATTTGATTCCTTATTTCTAGTGGAAGTCATTTCAGTTAACTTTATTTTACAAAGTTAAACATGATTGACATTTAATATTAACTGGCCTCTATCTCAGGTAAGCAAAAAGTCAGGTGCCAGGGGCTCATTGCCTATAATACTAGCTACTCAGAGGGCTGAGATCTCTAGATCCTAGTTCAAAGCCAGGTTGGAGAGGAAAGTTGGTGAAACTTTTCTGTTCAACTAACCATGAGAAAACTGGAAGAGGCACTGTGGCTCAAAGCGGCAACCCCAATCTTGAGTAGTAAATCTCATAGACAGAACCCAGGCCCTGAGTTCAAGCTCTCTGAAATTATTCTTAAAATACTTATCAGGATTTCTTTAACTTGTCTAGAAGGATGTTTTAAACTTAGGGATTTTTTATTTCATGTTGTCAGCATTGATTTTCAAGATGTGCAGAGAAAAATTATTTATACGCAGAAATGGTTTGTATTGCTTCGTATTACACATTGCCTCTACACACAGAGATCAGCTGGAAAGCAGAATGGCCATATCCTGGCTGTTGGCAATGAAGATTGATATGTATTTCTTTTAGCAAAGAAAAAACTTATGAATTGGTAGCCTTTATATATAACACCTTAATAGTAACAATAAATTTAATATTATTACTATTATTATTTTTGTCACTTGTGGTGCTTGAACTCTAAGTCTGGGCATTATACCTCAACTCTTCAACTCAAGACTAGCACTCTACCACTTGAGCAACAGTTCCACTTCACATTTTCTGAAACTTTAGTTGGATATAAAGGTGTCACAGACTTTCCTGCCTTGGCTGGATTTGAACAGTTCTCAGTCTTCTTAGTAGCTAGGCCTGGCAGTAAAACTATTTTGAAAAAGAAAAAAACCCACGATTGTATACTTAAAAAAAATCACAATCTGGCAAGTGTATCTGTAACATTGTTGTATCAAGTAACGATAGGCAGCAATCATTTTTACATCTCACTGTGTCCTTTCCAATGCCAGATAATATTTCATTAATTTATTTTAGTTTTTCCTAACAAAGTTCATTATGAATTCCCAAAAGCACAATTTTCCAGTGAGTACAAAAATTCTTCAACATATTTATTTCAACAAACAGCATTTTGCACTTGTTTTTTTTTTTTTAATTTTGCCAGAGCTGGCGCTTGAAATCAGGGCCTGTACACTCTCTCTGAATTTCTTTTGCTCAAGGCTAGCACACTACCAATTGAGCTACAGCACCACTTCCAGTTTTTCTGCTTAGGTCATACTGAGGAATCAAATCAAGTGCTTCTTGCATGTAAGGCCAGCACTCTACCACTAAACACATTCCCAGTCATTGGGTCTTTTGTTGTTGTTGTTGTTACTGAGTGAAGCCAATTATAGTAGGCATGCCTGTACTCCCAGTACCCAGGAGGATTGTAAGTTTAGGAGCAGCCTGTGCTACAGGAAGTCCCTTTTAAAACAAAACAAATCAGGTGAGCTTGGAAGAGGGAATATATTGCTAAGCAGGGTGATAGGAACACACCAAATTTTGTGTGTGTGTGTGTGTGTGTGTGTGTGTGTGTTTGTGCTGGTCCTAGGGCTTGAATTCAGGGCCTAAGAAGTGTTCCTGAGGCTTATGCTCCAGTCTAGCACTCTACCACTTGAACCAAACTCTACCTCAAGCTTTTTTAGAGATCATTGGAGATGAGTCTGATCCAGTTTCCTGTCCAGACTTAAAACCTTGATCCTCTTTTCTCAGCCACTTTTGTAAGTAGGATTATAGGTATGTTGTATTACTGTAAAGTAATATAGTAAACATCATGCCAGTTTATACTCCTTCCAGCAGTGTTTGAATGTTGCACACACACCTAAGATAAAACCCGCTCCATGTTTGATGACAACCAGATCTCATAATCCCGTGAGATATGTATTGTTATGCTCACTTTACCTGAAAAGAATTTGAGATCCAGAGAATTTCATTAATTTTGAGTCCCTATCTAGTATATAGTGGAGCATGTATTCAAGCCCAATTAGTTCTGTTTATTTCAGAAAACATGGAGACATCATGTGGTCTAGTAAACATGTGTTCTAGTGAGTACTGCTCTCTGCAAGTACAGTACTGTGCCTGACAGATTACCTTTCTCTTTCTTTAACTGCACCCCCTTTTATAAGCTAGGGAAAGCACAAGTGATGAGAAGAGCCATTTTTGAAGGAGAAATTGATAAGGGGTTTGACCTTGATATCACATACATATTAGTCTGACCTCCCATTTGAGTTATGGCTCCAGCACTAAATTTCTGTTTTTTCTCTTGCATGATTATTATATATGTGAATTACACAGAGGTTACAGTCATATAAGTTAGATACAGATATATTCTTTTTTGAAAGGTCAGTCCTTCCCTTGCTCTCTCAATTTTTCTCACTGGTTTGTTTTTTTCCCACTTCCTTCTTCTTCTTCATCATCTTCTTCTTTTATTATTATTATTATTGTTATTATTATTATTGTGCTGTAGAGGGTTTAGTTACAATTGTGTGGTAATGATTACATTTCTTTTTTCTTTGTTTTTGTTTTAGTAATGAGGTTTGAACCCAGGGCCTGGACACTCTCTCTGAGCTCTTTTGCTAAATAATGGCACTCATATTGAGCCACAACTCTAATTCCCTGAGTGCATTTTTATCTCTTTTTCTGTTTTCCCGTTCTTCCCCAAAAACAAATCGCATAGGTCATTTTCAATATAATACCAATTGAATACCAGTGTACCAGTGTTGCTCATGTTCATTCTTTGTGCCTCCTTTTCTATGACCCCTTTAACTTCTGAAAGAGAGCTAAATGTAAAAATAAATGACAAAAATGAAATGAAATAAATATCATCTTGTTTCTGTTTCCTGGTCACTGGTTATTTTTGAGATTGTGTGTTTGTGTGTGTGTGTGTTTGAGTGTGTGTGTGTGTGTTTGTGTGTGAATACTGGGGCTTGAATTCAAGGAGCTGACCTTTAGCTTTTTTTAATCAATGGTAACAGTCTACGATTTAAACCAAACTTCCATGTCTTGATTTTGAATGGTTAATTGGAGATCAAAGTTTCACTGGTTTTTCCTAAGTAGTCTAACTTCAATTTACTTTCCTCAGTTCTCATATTTCTAAATAGCTAGAGTTACAAGTGTAACCCACCAGTGGTGCTTGGCCTACCTTCTTTTTGTTAAGTAGTTGAAATGTAAAAGATAGTTGCAACCATAGTAAAAAAAGAAATCAATTTAACTTTCCCAGCTTCATTAACTTTTAATATTTTGTCACATTTGATACATACAGAAAAACATTTTTTGTAAATGCTCCTCAATTTGGTTTTCATTTCGGTTTTTTCCTCATGATGAACTTGATTTTATAGCTTTTTACTTCCTAAATATTGATTGTTGGGAGCCAAAAGTTAAGTCTCTCAACATAATAGGCTTAACTATCTCATTGGAACTTCTTGAGGCTGAGTTTACAGAATCCCACCTTTTCACCATGCCCTACGTAAACACCCTGCAGCTACTAACGACCACCTTTTCAGCACGCCCTAAGTCCAAGCATATAAATACCCATGTGTATTTATATGCTTGATCAGAATCCTTGTCTTGCTGTCATTCTTCGTGTCTCTTGTCCCTTCATTCCTTCTTGCTTAGGTTCATTGTCCTGGTTGAAGTCCTGTGGGTCGGGACAACAGGCTCCCAACGTGGGGCATGAGGCTCTGACTAAGGAAGGAACACTGTCCTCCGGGCAAACTTGGCCAAGTACAGTCCGAGATCTCGAGATCGCCTCGACAGACCCCGTGGAAAGACAGATCCAGGAGGAGAGTGGGGATGGCGCATGGTGAGTGACCCACTATGGGACAAGCAATATCGTCATATGATCTATTTCTGTCAGACCTCAAGGAGACCTTCAAGACACGGGGATCGTGGGTTAAGACAAAGGATTTAGAATTATTTTTCTCATTCATAGAGGATGTGTGTCCTTGGTTCTCCTTTGAAGGAATCATAGATGCAAAAAGATGGCAAAGAGTAGGAGATTGTTTAAAAGATTATTATGAAATCTTTGGTTCGGAAAAGGTTCCTGCTACCACGTTTTCCTATTGGAATTTGATTAACGAAGTTTTAAAATGTTCTCTATTTGATAGTGGAATTTTAAATCTTGTAAAAACTGGAGAGGAGGTTCTCCAACATGCCTCTAGGCCCCCCTCGTCTTGCCCATCAGTTGTATTAGATATGACTGCTGGTCAATTTAATGAAAATCCCTTCCTTTTGTGGCCCGGCCCTTCAAGGGCCCACTGCCCCTCCAGATCCAGATGTTTATTCTCCCCCCCCCCCTTTACCTAACCTGGCCCCTTTACAAGAGACCCTTCAACATAGGCGAGAACACCTTCAACTTTTAAAAGAAATGCGGTCCCTTGATTATGAACTCCGCACACTGGCCTTGGCGGATACGCCAAAACTGCCTAATAAAATTAAGGTTAGATCAGGCGATCAATCAGTTCTCACCTTTCCAGTAACTCGGAGCCAGACAGATAGGACCTCAGAGGGTGAGGAGGATGAATCAGAAGAGGAGGAAAAGGAAGATGAGGAACAGGATACAGGGGATGAAGAGGAACAACCCACCCAGGGAAAAGGCCAACAAGAGTATAAGAGGCTTAGCCTCCGGTTTGTCGAAAAGCTTAAAAATGCATGTGCCCAATATGGCCCGACTCCCTCTTATAGGTTAGCCTTGTTAGAAAACCAAAGTGTGCCCTGGCTCACCCCTAATGATTGGAAGTTCCTGGCCCACGCCACCCTTAGTGAGGGTAATTTTGTTTTATGGAATGCGGACTTTAAGGAACAATGTAGAGAGACCGCGCAAAAAAAAAAATTGGCTAAAACATCTTCAAAAACCTGGACCTATACTAAACTTTTGGGTAATGTGCCCTTTGATACCAATGGTAAACAGGTGAGCTTTCCTATCGGATTTTTGGTGCAAATTCAAAATGCTGGCCTTTATATTTGGAAGCGTCTCCCTCAAAAGGGATCG
Organism: Dipodomys spectabilis; assembly: GCF_019054845.1. Classification (NCBI taxonomy): domain Eukaryota; kingdom Metazoa; phylum Chordata; class Mammalia; order Rodentia; family Heteromyidae; genus Dipodomys; species Dipodomys spectabilis. The sequence continues at coordinate 5,938,569 of NW_024870798.1, read as the reverse complement.
GCTACTACTTCCCTGGCAAAACTTAGACAGGGGCGAGATGAACCCTACAGTGACTTTGTCTCCTGGCTTAACTTGGCTGTGGAAAGGCTTCTTGGGCCTAGTGAAAGTGAAAGTGCCTTTGTTAAACATCTTGCCTTTGAAAATGCTAACCCTGCATGACAAGATGTCCTCCGGCCACATAAAAACAAGGGTAAACTATCTGAGTTCCTCAGGCTTTTTGCTGGAGTAGGAACCGCCCATGCCATGGGCGCCATGGGCGCTGCTTTTACCAAGGCTTTTCAAAGGTCAGTCCTTGGCTCTAGGCTCCCATACTTGTTTTACTTGTAAACAACCTGGTCACGTTGCAAGTGAATGTCCCTTCGGCAAACAAAGCCAAGGGGCAATGCCCTCCCAAGCTTTAGGTAGACCACTCCCTGCCACTCATTGTCTTTTAGATCAAGAACCAGTGGCTTTTCATGTTTTCGTTTCTTTCATGCATGTGTTTCTAACACATTTATAAGATTATTTCTTTGTTGCTTTGTATGTCCCTCCCCCACAGTTAACCCCCGCTTTCACTATATTTGATGTCAGTATAACATGTGGAGGAGATGGGGACAAACAAGTCGTTTAAGGATTCAGGTGGACCTGTTGCAACAATGAGAAGTACAAAATGTCATGTCAAAACCAGCTTTACAATGTCGGTATGGGGGGGAGGGGGGGTATGATTGGGTGGGGGGGGAGGGGGGAGGCTGGGAAGGGAGGTGAAGGGTAAACAAAGGAGGAGGCTGCAATACTTGGTAAGAAATGTATGCATTATCCTGCCCATGTAATTGTAACCCCTCTGTACAGTATGTTCTCAAATAAAATAAAATAAAATTTAAAAAAAAAAGAAAAAAGACTCCTTCTATGTTCTACAAAAAATGTACTTATTACCTTACTCATGTAATTGAAACCCCTTTGTACAGCATCTTTATAATAAAAATAACATTTAAAATTAAAAAAAAAAAAAAAAAGAACAAGCGGCCCCAAGGTGGCTGCCAGAAGGCTTGATAAAACAAGTGAATAGCTTACCACAACCCGGGGAAAATCTCCCCCCCCCCCCCCCCGAGATGATGCCTTTTCTCTTACAGGTGCAGCTAGAACTCCAGACGTGGACCTTCCTGTTTGAATTTATTAAATAACAGATTAGTCTCTTGGCTTCTAAGCCCATATAAGTTCATCACCATCGCCTTGATATGGCAGACCATGGTATTGAGATCTAGGATTTACCCCAGGCTTTTAATTAGTGTTTTGCCATGTGGGAAACACTCCCCCCTTTCTTTTTCTTATTTAGAAAACCCTTCCATAACTCCTGACCATTCAACGGGCAAGACCTATTGCTCCCTTGCCATAAGGGATAGGTTCGCCCCTCCTCCTATAGGCCCCTCTGCTTGGGGGAGGATTCACCTATGGGAGGAAGAAAAAATGCTCAAATCAAGGGTGCAGGTAAGACTGCAGGGGGATGGATCTGCGAGATCCCAAAACCCAAGACCCCTGAGTGGCAAGCTCTGGTGCATGACGGTTGGCATGCATACCCACAAGCCGTCTCCTCAAAAAACATGCCAAGGCCTGTAAAACTCCCCTCCCCGAGTGAGGACGCTCGCTCGGGAGTGGAGAAAAACCCTGGGCCCTTAGAGGAACAGAGCCTCTGTCACCCCTTTAAAAAAGCAGCCAACAGTTGATGGTCAATTTTCTAAATTAGAAAGGGGGAGATGTTGGGAGCCAAAAGTTAAGTCTCTCAATGTAATAAGCTTAACTATCTCATTGGAACTTCTTGAGGCTTTTCACCATGTCCTACGTAAACACCCTGCAGCTACTAACGACCACCTTTTCACCACGCCCTAAGTCCAAGCATATAAATACCCTTGTGTGAAAAATAAAAATTGGCAGCTTGATCAGAATCCTTGTCTTGCTGTCATTCTTCGTGTCTCTTGTCCCGTCATTCCTTCTTGCTTAGGTTCATTGCCCTGGTTGAAGTCCTGCGGGTTGGGACAATTGATGAGAATATGTTCAGAGGGCATTGATGACCTTTTATTGGCTTTCATACGGAAATGTTGTAAGCTAACAAGATAAATTTGTGTGCAAGACCGCGATGATATATCCACATTCTTAGCCAGAAGACAGTAGTGCCTGTTACAAATCATCTAGATCTGACAAAACCCTGACTCAGGCCTTGTTACCATTTTCATGAATGTCCTCTTAGTGTGCAATCCTGACTCTCCAATGACCATAACAGAGCCCTGCTACATGTTCTCATGAAACAGCCAAGGTCACCAGTCAGGCGCGGCACCTAGAGTGTGATGGGAGATTGGTGACTGTGCCTATGATGGAATGACACAAGAAATGTTAGGTCCTTAAGCTGTCATCAGTCCCGAGGGCTCCTCATGAGCATTCAATCCTAAGATTTAAGGAGACATCAAACTCTCTCTTCCTTGTGCAAGTTGTGGATCTGTTTTTCTTCTGGGGCTGTCATCTTCTGTTGAAAGATATGATCTGAGCTCTATAAGCCATTTTGCTTATTCTAGGCCCTTAGGGTAAGTCTGGCATTTATACTTAGACAAAAAGAAATGTAGTGATAAAAAATAGGAGACAACATTTTTCCTAGTCTATTTATTACTCAAATATGTTTTCAGATTTTACCATTTATTCTTATTAGTAAGAAGCACTATCTCAAAAATAATCAGTGACCAGGAAACAGAAACAAGATGATATTTATTTTCTTTCATTTTTGTCATTTTTTTTACATTTATCTCTATTTCAGAAGTTAAAGGGGTCATTGAAAAGGAGGGACAAAAAATGAACATGTGCAACACTGAAACTTTGATCTCCAATTAACCATTCAAAATCAAGACATGGAAGTTTGGTTCAAGTCGTAGACTGTTACCTTTGATTTAAAAAAGGTAAAGGTCAGCTCCCTAGTTCAAGCCCCAGTATTCACACACACACACACACACACACACACACACACACACACACACTAGTCCTTAGTGCTCAAGAGCCTTACATGGAGATCAGCCTTCTCCAGCTCAATTTATCCTAGCTTCTGGTCAGGACAGCTCTTCAAGCTGAAGTTTGGTGGCTAGTAGCCATTCCCTCTCATTCTTTGTGCCTGTTGGTGTTGTTGGGTTCACTTCAGGGCAAAATCAGTGTCTAACACCTATTTGCTGCCATGGCAAAGTTGGCTGTGACATCCTAGAAGTTATGGCCATTTTATTGTGAAGCTGTGTGAGGACACCCAACCCCACACAATTTTCCCAAGATATGTGTCTCCTTTGACCAGAAGTGCATTCAACAATTCAGCAACCAAAATATCATCCAGTTCCTGATAAACTCAGAGTATGTTTCTATTGCCTTAAAAAAAATTCAAGACATGCCTTTGATGATTTGTCATTGAATTAGTGAAACAGAGTATATAATTTTATGTATTTGTAAGTCTTTGTCCATCTTTCTTGAGCTCTTGTCATATTTCTATGTGTTTGCAGCTTGCGAAGGGAAAAAAGATTTAATTCAATATAGTCAGACTATCGTTCAGAAGGATCTTTTTAGAAACTTTTGGAGGGAATGCCAATTTTCCATCTGGTGTTCTACAGATGGCCTTCTTGGTACAGGAACTGAGTACACAGTCAAGATAAGAGGCTTGTCCTGATTTCTACTGACTTTCCTCTGGAGTCAGGGAGTGTGATCCCATGGCATATGTGTCTGTTTGCTACACTGAAGGGGCCATGCCTCCTCTGAAAAATCTAAGGCTTGGGGATAAGAGATACTAAAACTCAAAACCCAGCTTCCTACAACAGTAGGATTACAGGTCTGAGTCTCATGGACTCAACTTTTTTATACATACTATAGTCAGTTTCATTATATTCACTTTCATTATATTCACTTCATAGACAGATATACACAAATATATGCATATAATATTTATTTATAATCAGTGTTATATTTAGAAACACACAAATATATAGTCATATAATTATAATCAAATTATATCACTACTTTCTCCAATGATATTTACACTAATGTTTTGGGCAAAAAACACTCAATTCTAAAATTTTAAATGCCTTTTTAGTTTGAAAAATCATATTGAATCTTATATATTATATAATATACTATATATAACATAAAGAATATAACATGTATTTACATATAACTGATTTAATTGTGGAAACTTTTCCTGATTTTGTGTTTGTTCATCTATGTATGCCTTCTTTCTTCTATTGATGATGGATTTTACTGTCCAGCATACATATCTCCTATATATTTTGTCAAATATTTTCAGCCCAAAGTAGACTTTTTATATTATTGGAGCCAAACTTTTCTGCCATATTTGCCCAAAGCAAATGAATACAATGAAAATGTATACAGATTTAAACTCATTGTTGTTGGAAGAGAGTCCTAGTTACCACTATAAGTATTGTGGTATTTGTCCCAATTGACAGAATAGCTTTCTAGGACATCTGATCTGTTATGTCCTAGACCTTTTGTAGCCACCTTATCACTCCATGCAGGCATGGCCTGGCTTCCTTGCCACTCTTTTTGCATTTAACAGCTCCCATTATATCCAGTAGGCTCTTTTCTACAGCCCCCTGTCACTCTGCTTCCCCACCACCAGAATAGGTATGCATGGTGCTTCAGATTGTAGGTTTAAAAAGAAATATATTTAGGATTCATGAATTCTAGAATATGTCAAAAACATTGACATTTTAATAAAGTTAGAAAAATAAATAGAATGAACCTTTTACAAAAATCAGGACAAAAAGAAAAATAAGGATTTTCTCAGGAAGGGGAGAAGGAATCTCAAAATCTAGATTGGCCTCTAAGTTGCCTTCAGGCAGAAATTCTGCCTCAGATTCTTCAAAGGGATCAGGATTTTCTTCCTGAGTCCAGGGAGGGACAGATTCTAATTTATCAATTGGAAATTGGAACCCTTGCAAGTGGAGAGATTGGTCTGGGTATTCTGTGAGGACAGATTCCCTTTCCTCAACTGAATCTAGATTTTGGACCTCACTTATTGGTTTTCCTAAACATAGACTGGGGTCTTTTTCCATTAGCACACATTTACCCTGCACACCAATACGTGTTTGTTTGTTTGTTTGTTTTTCTGATTGATTTAGAGCTGATTTAGCTGGATAGTGAATATCAATGGAAGACATTCTGTATCGTCTTCTTCCTTGGTGGTATGTGTAGATACACCTGCATCACATGTGGGGTTCAGAATCAGTGGGATGTCCACAGGACTCTAAACCTACTTGGGCCTTTCTACAAATTGAAAAAACCCTTCTACCTTCACATGATTTCTGGAGATCAGCAATGGCTTCCCTTCTCCATCAGTCACCATAGACTACATCACTGATGGGTTCTTTATCTGGAGTTCTGCAGGAGCTTCTCTACGGTGATACAAACCTGAGAATGGAAATAGGTACAGGAGTCTTTGAGTAGACCATAGTATTTAAGGTGTCACTAAACTTCCAAGAGGATCTAATGGGAGAAGCAGTAGAATTTGAGTTGGGACTGAACACTGATGTGGAGGTAGGCTGTTTCTAACGAGTGGCTACTTCCAAGTTCTTTCAAAAGGAAAACAGACATTACCTGGCAAAGAATATCCATAAAAGGACATTTTGCCAAGCTGGGGAGTCTAAGGGCTCTTGGCCAATCCCTAGAGACTCAGGTTCCATCCCTACTCACAAGCTCTGAGGCATCTAAACAAGGACTTCTTACTCTTTTTCTTGGTCTCATGGGTTCCTCCAGCTGGTCCAGAAAAATATGTAAGCGGAAGAGCAGGTCTGAAGAGGGCATGTTGAGCTTGACATACTGTGTAAGTTCTTTCAGGGTGTCATTGTTCTTGGGCTCATAGAAATTCATGAGGGTAGAAGTCCATCCACATAGCGAGGATGAAACAAACAAGGCTGTGGGCAGATTGATGACAAGGAAAATGAGAGCCAACCCTCCCCATCCCATGTTGGGAAGTGGGAAGAGACTCCTGCAAGGAGGATGTTCCTCACAACGCACTTCTAGTAATTTCTCAAATATAATCCTCTAAAATTCTCCCTGTAATAGGAAGAGAAATTTGTTTCCCCACTGGATCTGACTTGCTATACACAGCCCTCCCTGTCATCATGAGAGTCCAAAAGCACAACCACAATCACAACTGTGTAATCTGTTATCCACTGAAGTGCCAAGCCTCAACCCCCTGGTGAAAATCACAACTGGTGTGCAAAGAAGAAAGTTGAGTTTGATTCAGAAACCTCAAAGATACCAAGTTTTCAAGGATAGAACTTCTCTTTGTGCTAGCGTCCACTTACTTCTTCACTTGTTCATCTTCCTCCCAGTTATGGTAGAAGGATCTGTACCAATGGGAGGAGAGAAGGAAGTTAAATCTATGCTTCTCATTTTCTGAACTAATGGGACACACATGGAACTTGCTAAGTCTCACATGGTAATGTAAACATGACAGACAAAATTGGAGATATGTCTATACAACAGCATGGTAACTCTGTGAAGATGTTTATGTGCATCTGTCCAAAAAATGCACAATGGGTCATGCCTCTAATCCTACTAATCAGGAGGGTGAGATCTGAGAATCACAGTTTGAACCCAGGCTAGTTTGTAAAAATCTAAATACACTTTTCTTCAATTAACCAGCCAAAGACCAGAATTTTACCTGGGGCTCAATTGGTAGTGTGTTAGAAATGGGACAGCACTCAAGCCTCCAATTAAAGTTAAAGTTGCCTCCTTTCTTCTGTCTATATTCCTTCAAAGGCCTCCAAGATAGTGATTTCCTAGGTGAGCGTGGACGTTGGGTGCCACTGGCTCCTTCCTTAAATACTAGTCTATCAGCAAGCAAATTGCTAAGGCTCCATTAGCTTATGAGGCAAATAAAATGTTCTGGCAGCCCAATCCTAAGGAATTAGCCAAGGACTGCACTTCATTGTCTCAAGCCAAGCTCCTTTGATAAGACCCCAGTGAAACTGTCTCAGAGATGTACTAAAGTATTCCAATACTCTGCCACGGGGTCTCATCAGCCCTGGGTTTGAAGGAGGAACACTTATATTTTTTTTGTTGGTCATGGGGCTTGAACTCTGGGCTTGGGTGCTATCCCTCAGCCCTTCAGCTCAAGGGGAGCACTCTACCGCTTGCGCCACAGCACCATTTCTGGTTTTCTAGTGGTTTATTGGAGATAAGAGTATTATGGACTTTCCTGCCAGGGCTGGCTTTGAACCATGAATCTCAGATCTCTGCCTCCTGAGTATCTAGGATTACAGGCACGAATTATTGTTGCCTGGCTTAGGAACACTCACTTTTTTTGTGTGTGTCCGGTCATGGGGCTTGAACTCTGGGGCTGGCCCCTGTCCCTCAGCTCTTCAGCTCAATGCTAGCACTCTACAACTTGAGCCACAGCACCACTTCTGGCTTGTTTTCTGCTTATGTGGTGGTCAGGAATCGAACCCAGGGCCTCATGCATGCAAGGCAAGCTCTCTACCACTGAGGCACCTTTCCACCCAAGGACACTCACTTTTTAAACAGAATATCCAGCAACTGCTCCATTGTCCTCCACTCCGTGTAGTCGTGGAGTAAGTTTCCAACATAGAAGGGATCAGCTTTCTGGAAGGCAGGGACCAGGTCCATTACCAGAATTTCCAGAAAGCCTGAGTCCACTCTCCATATATTATAAGGCACATTCAGGGTTTGGGCTGACTCATTGTCACACTAAGGTGGTAAAAAGAATGGATCTATGAAACATGGAAATGGGAGTACACTTCAAACTGAGTAATTGTAATAGAGTGGATTGAAAAGTGCACTGCCTACACATATAAGAGCACATACGAAAAAGTTTCTAGTGTGGTCTAGGATGAGATTAAATAGGTTTCTGTCATAGTTATACCTGGCCTGAATTTCCTTGTGATTTCCTTGGTTTCTTCTTATAAAAAATCCTGAGACATTGGATTCGTGGTTTGGAACTGATCCAATGTCTGCATCATCGAGTGAGGCATTCACACCTCTCATGCCTGAGACCTGAGTCTCTTGACTTTGAAAAGAACACAGGAACATCTTTCTTGTTCCTGAGCCACAGGCCAAGTGAGCTGGCTTGAGCTGACTGTAGGTTACAGTTGCGTGGCTCTCAGAGCCCAATGATCTAAGCTGCTTGCTCACATAAGACGATCCCAAAGACAAACTGAAGGATGAAATCTCCCCTCCCACATCACTTTATACACATGTGGACATTGTCAAGTCCCTATATCCTCAGCTAGGCCAAGATACAGTCATGACTCAGCCTCAAAGAGCCCTTCCTAGGTCAGATCCAGGCCTTATTTGTCACTATTCCTCTCATCCTGCACAAATCATTTTGCCTTTCAGGGCCCCCTCGGCCTGCCTTGTGCTTCTTGCATCTATTTTTGACGTCTACTCCCTAAGACATTGTTAGGTTTTTGTTTCCTAATCTTGTTTGCCATTGAAGTCCCAGTGTGCTGTCATCTGGAAAAAAGGCAAGTTCTTAGCGGTGGGAAAATCAAACCAGTATTGGAAAACAAACATTACAATATAGTCAGACATTTTTACAGATGTACATTCTTGTAAGATAAAAGAGTATTTTTGAATCTTTTGTCATATTTTATGAGAGAGGCGAAGGGGAGAAGGGAAGAGGTGCTGCATTGTTTTCTAATAATTCAATGATTATTTTTAAAAATAGTATAGTTGAAGGAATGTAATATTTGAAGATAAAAACTGTGCTCCTGTTCTTTTTATAAGCTAGTCATTTATAAAGTATTCCTCACTAAAGTCTTGTCGTCTGTGTCCCATGAACTATCCTCCTCCATCAAAATAATCAAGGAAAAAACCTTCACAAATAAGTAGGCTGTTGTCCAATCTCTGGATAAGAATTTAAGATACAACATTGCCTGGGACTTTGTGCGTGTACATGTGTGTGGGAGTGTGTGTGTCTGTGTGTATGAATGTGTGTCTGTGCATATTTGTGTTTTAGGGCTTGAACTCGGGGACTACATGACAATCCCAAGCATCTTGACCTTAGTGCTCTACTAATTGCACTACAGTTCAGCTGCAAGCTTTTTTTAGTGAACTGGAGAAGAAAGACTCATAAAATTTCCTGCTCAGGCTGTCTGAACTAAATATCAGGTATCAACCTCCTGATCAGCTAGAGTTATAATTATGAGCCTCCAGAACCTGGTGATAAAACATTGTTCCTGGAGGCAGTGGGGTTGCAAGTTTCAGTCCGGCTTCACAACACTTTATATCATAAAACAACAACAGCAAATCCTTATATCAAAATACAATAATAAGATGCATTTAGTGATATAGTCTGCTAGCATAACTTTCAGGAAACCTTGGTTTTAATGATTTAGCAACACAAAACCAAACAAAATGAGCTAATTTTAGGAGACTCTATGAATTTTTTAATTCCATCTTAATAATTTCAAAACATTATAAGAAACAAGAAAAAATTCATACTTATGAGAATGTAAAAAGATAAAAAAAATGGCAGATTATGAAATGGAAAATTCTACACTGCAGGAAAATTGTTGTCATGGTGAATATATGGGGGTATTGTTATGGTGAATATATGATAATGTTCTTCAGAGCAGCAATAGATAAATATATATTCACTACACATAGTCTAACTTGTCTCTATCTATTAACATGCAGTGTTCTAGTGCAAGTTATCAATGTATTCATGTTTATGGTATATTCGAAAAAATGACTAGCAGAGTGAGGAAGTTACCAAAATACAGTAGCTGCAATGTTTTAGGAGATAAACTTGCTAATTATATTGACTATTCTATATATTAAACATGTAGTGTGTTATCATTTTATATTTAAGTATGTACAAACACTACTTCAAAGAGAAACGGAATACAACAAGGTTTTGAAGGCATATGCCTGTAAAGCTAGCTATTTGGGACATCATTTCAAGACCAGTGAAGTTTTACCTGCAATGATCCCCAACCCCTGGCTGTGCATGATGGAATCACCCAGGTCCATAGGGAGGTGAAAGCGGGAGGATTTCAATTACATGCCATACAAGTCAATAACTTCCACATGGCTCCCTCTCAACCAAAGAAGGTTCAATACTGGCTAGCACCTATCTCCCCCACCTAGGTAAAAATAAAGAAAGAGCATTGTAGTATAAGAAACAAACAATATTAAAACATGCCAATGCAAAGCATCATGAACAACACACACTCAGTGTTTGTTTTTCATACCTTTATTCCTAACTATAGCTTGGATCATATATGTTAGCCAGAGGTACTAAGCAGTTCATCATTATAAAATGACTATTTGAGTGTCTGCTTTGACTCCAAGGTCTTTGATCCATTTGGAGTTGATTGTGGTGCAAGGTGATATATAAGGATCTAGCTTTATTTTTCTACAAGTAGTTACCCAATTTTGCCAGCATCATTTACTGAAGAGGCTGTCTTTCTTCCATTCTTTTTATAGCTACCTTATCGAAGTTTAGATGGTTGTATGTCTGTAGGTTCATTTCTGGGATTTCAATTCTATTCCATTGGTGCTGAGGTCTGTTCTTTTGCCAGTACCAAGCTGTTTGGATTACTATGGCTTTGTAGTAGAGTTTGAAATTTGGTATTGATATTCCTCCAGCACTGTTCTTTCTGTTAAGGATAATTTTTTGCCATTTGGGGTCTTTTATTGTTCCATATGAATATTTGGATTACTTCTATTTCCTTGAAGAATGAGGTTGGAATATTGATTGGTACCGCATTGAACTTGTAGATAGCCTTGGGAAGTATTGCCATTTTCATGATGTTGATCCATCCAATTCAGGAGAATGGGAGGATTTTCCACTTTCTACGTTCTGTTTTGATTTCCATTAAAAGGTTTTTAAAGTTTTCATCATAGAGTTCCTTTGCTTCTTTGGTTAAGTTAATTCCTAGGTATTTTATTTTTTGTGGGGCTATTACGAATGGAGTTGCTATCCTAATTTCAGCCACGCTTTTCTCATTGTTGGCATACAGAAAAGCCATTGATTTTTGAGGGTTAATTTGATACCCTGTTGCTTTGCCAAAAGTTTGAATCACCGGGAGTAATTTGGGATTGGAATCCGTGAATAAGAGACTACCTAGGTCTCTTTGGCACAGGCCGAAACTTTATTAAAAGACACCCAGAAATACAACAAATCAAAGAAAGGTTAGACAAATAGGATTACATGAAATTGCAGACCTTTTGCATGGCAAAGGACATAGCTAGCAAGATCAATAGATCAACCACAGATTAGGAGAAGATCTTTACTAGCCATACAACGGACAAGGGTCTCATATCTAAATTATGCCTGGAACTCAAAAAATTCAAGCCCCCAACAACAAATCCTCAAGGAAACAACTGCCCAATAAATAAGTGGGCTAAAGCCTTAAAGACAAACTTCTCTGAAGAGGAAAGAAGGATGGCCAATAAACTCATGAAGAAATGTTCAACCTCCCTGGCCATAAAAGTAATGCAAATCAAAACAACATTGAGGTACCACCTCACCCCAGATAGAATGGCTATAATCAAGTACTCTAATAACAAAGGATGCTGGAGGGGATATGGACAGAAGGGAACCCTACTGCATTGTTGTTCAACCACTTTGGAAAGTAGTATGGAGATTCCTCAAAAGACTCCACATAGAGCTCCCCTATGACCCAGCAATCCCACTTTTGGCATTTACCCAAATGATCACAAACAAGATCATACTAAATCTACCAGTACACCTATGTTTATTACAACACTATTTACCATAGTTAAGATATGGAACCAACCCAGATGCCCCTCAGTAGATGAATGAATCAAGAAAATGTGGTCTATATACACCATGGAATTCTATGCCTCCATCAGAAAGAATGACATTGCCCCAATTGTTAGGAAATGGAAAGACTTGGAAAAAATTAAATTAAGTGAAGTAATCCAGGCCCAAAGAAACATAGGTCCCATGGTTTCCCTTATTTTCAATTACTAGTATATGTCTGAGACATGCAGAAAAGGTCAGTTAAGTTGATGTTGGATGAAATAAACCCCAAGAGAAGGATTCAAATATTTTTTTTCTTTCTTGCGATTGTTTCGAACAAATTCATAAGATTATTTCTTTGTTGCTTTGTATGTCCCTCTCCCACAGTATGTCCACTGCTTTCACTGTATTTGATGTTGGTATAATTTGTGGAGGGGAAGGAAAAAACACGTTTTTAAATAAGGATACAGGTGGACCCAGTGCAATAATGAGATGTACAAGCCATTATGTTGAAAAACGAACTTTACAACTTTGGCCAGGAGGGGTAGGCAGTGGGGGGGTTGGGGAGGTGTGTGGTGGAGATAAGAAGGTATGGGAAGGGGAAACAAAGGACAGGGCAGCAATGCTTGATAAGAAATGTATTCAATACCCTGTCCATTTAATTGTAATTTCTCTGTATGTTATTTTCACAATTAAAAAAAAAGTCTATGTGAAGCCAGGTGCCAGTGGCTCATGTGTGTAATCCCCACTACTCATGAGGCTGAGACCTGAGGATAGCAGTTCAAAGCCAGCCCAGGAAGAAAACTCCCCATAGGACTCTTATTTCCAATTAACAACTCAAAAACTTGAAGTGGCTCCATGGCTCAATTGACCTAGTGCTAACTAACTTGAGCACGGAGTCTCAGAGTCAGTTCCCAGGCCCTGAATTCAAGCTCCACAACTGACAAAAAAATAAACATATAAATGTCTGAATTTCTTCTGAATTAAAATGAGAGCTCTGGTATACAATTCTACAGTCTACTACAGATTTCATTATACTTGTGGTTAGAAAAAGTAGCAGCACTTGAATAAAGGACATTTTTTCATAAACTAGGGCAGATTGGTCTCTAATTAGAGGAAATTGCTGGACTCATACATAATATTTTTGGTTGGTTTTTGTTTTGTTTTTAGGACAGGAAGAGAATCCTTATTTCTGCCAATGGCTAATTGGATATGTATGTCATCATTCACAGGCCATGCAGAATTAACAGTAAAAACAGGACACAGTCAACTTGCAATAAACTTATTTGTCTTTATGCGATATTCCGAATGATTTGTTTAGCTTATATGTTCCTATGGCCTATAGTTTCCTATTCCTGCCTTCCTCAAATACAAGCATGTTCCACCAATTCAGATTTGAGCCAGGCAATATGTAGTATTAGTGTCAAAAGGTGAGGAAAATGGTAACACAACCAGGAAAGCATGAAACCAACTCTTTATGAGCTGGACACTGGGGACTCAGGCCTAATCCTAGCTACTCAGGAGACTGATGATCACAGTTCAAGGCCAGCTGGAGTGAGAAAATCTGTGAGACTCTTCTTTCCAATTAACAACCAAACAGCTATAAATGGAGCTGGATCTCCAGAGGTAGAGTAGCCTTGCTTACAAAAAGTCAGAGGTAGGGGCTGGGAAGGTGGCTCAGTGCTAGAGCTCTTGCCTTGCATGAAAGAGGCCCTGGATTCAATTCCTCAACACCATATAAGCACAAAGAAAAAAAACAGAAGTGGTGCTGTGGCTCAAGTGGTAGAGCACTAGACTTGAGCTGAAGAGTGAGGGACAGTGCCCAGGCCCAGAGTTCAGGCCCCACAACCGGACCCCAAAAAAATAAAAAAATCAGATTCAACACCCAATCCTGAGTTCAATAGAAAGTCAGGCACAAAAACAAAAACAATCAACAACAACAACAAAAAAAAACAGAAACTGGGAGAAAGCTCAGGAAAGGATGGCATTGTCTACAAGGCAAATGTACACATTACATGAATTGTGAAATGGTAACCTCACTGTACAATTAGTAACAATTACACTTTTAAAAAAATCTGAGAAATCCCATAGCCATTGGCCCTTATGAAGTGCGTGTACTCTCCAGGATTTCAAAGTACCATCATCTGAACTGGCAGCACACAGGTTGTAGCCCAGTGTGATTAGAAAATATGGAACCAACGATCCTTTCAGATTGTCCCGACAACTCTTTTATTATTTTAAGAAAAAAAAACCCAAAGGAAAGCAAACAAAATAGACTTTATGGTTAATTAATCTGTTATTAAAGATTCCTGGCAGAATTATACTGTTAAATGATGAGTTAATGCACGTGTTTTCTAGATACTGAACTCACATTTGTCACAAAAATATCCATGGATTCATAACTAGACATTCTGAATTGTAAAGCATACTAATTAGTTGAATTTCATTAGGTAGCCAATGACGAGAACATAGCACAGTATTAAGCCAGGTAAAGTAGTTTATTACTGAACTGTTGCCCATGCCATACATGGTGGAAAGGCATGTACAAAAAATAGGGCGACCCAACCTCGGGCCAGGATGTATCTAGGCAAAGGATCGGATGAGGTGTAGCCAGGTGGGAGGAAAGACTAGCCATACTGGATCTAGATGTGACATCAGGGCCTGGGACTCACCTCCGATCAGATGGAAAGTGTGATCAGAGGCTGACCAGGTCATGACTTAGGGGGAGGGGGAGGTGGCTGCCTCCAGGTGTTCCAGATACTTAGATAACACATAAAGGGTGGAAACTTAGCCAAGAAGTGAAAAGGCATCTGCATAGGGTCTGCATGGCCTGGGGCAGACCTAATATTAAATACAGGAAGTACCTCTGCCATTAGACTTCATACTCTAAAAAATTCATTGTCAATCATTTTCATTCCCTTTCTGTTTCTTTCTTTTTTCTTTCTTTCTTCTTTCTTTCCTTCCTTCCTTCCCTCCTTCCTTCCTTCCCTCCGTCCTTCCTTCTCTCTCTCTCTCTGTCTGTCTTTCTCTCTCTGAGGTAGGCTCCCCTACCTCAGTATTCTTAACTCTCAAATAATGAACACTTGCTGAGCTGAGCTCAGGCTGGGAAGACCAGCTCAATTAGTGAATGTGAACTTTAATTTAATGTTCCCTTATACCTCTATCACAGATCAGTTGAATCAAATAATGAACACTCAGCAGCATAGCATATTAAGGCATTTAGGGGAGTAAAGCAAGCATGCTCACTGCATTCTGTGAGGTCCAACCTGGGAAAGTGTGGCAGACTCCTCCCTCCTCTTGGGCAATCATAGCCCAGTTTCTGCATCAGGAGAGATGACTGGCTCCATGAGAGCCAGTTACCTAAGTGGCACAGGTACTTGGCAGAGACTTAGCCTCTTGTTGTGCTGAAATTAATGACATGCTTCAACATGATCCACTTATTTGTTGAGATTGGGACTTCTTAATTTTTTGGTTAGCCTATGTTCAAATTGTGATCTATTTATTTCTGATTGCTAACCACGATTATAGATGTGAACTTACACATCAGACCACTCAAAATCCTTTATCACACATGGAAGACATGAAGTTTATTTTCCCAAATGACATACAAGTTGACAGACAACAAAAATAATTCCTTAATTTTGGTTGAGAGGTGTTTTCAATGTGAAACAAAATTACTTAGCAAAATATCTAACTACTGTGATTATACTTTCAAACTTACCCTACATTTTTATATCAAATCACCTATATTAACCAATGATTAATTCAAATTTCCTGTAATCATTTATTTCTGTCATATCTTCTAGAAGTAGGAAGAACTGGAGCTCACACCATAAAATAAAGCGGTAGAATTTGAGAGGATCACAGTTCTGAATCAGTCTAGGAAGGAAAAGAAACACTCATATCCACCTACTAGGTAGGGATATTGGAATGCAATCATAATCCCTGCTTTCTGGTATGAGTGCAAAAATTGCTACTCTAGGAGTAAAGTAACTTAAATGAGAAAGGATTGATGATGTGACTCCAGTGGTGGAGTACCTGTCTGGCAAACACAACATCAAAACTCAAATCAACTTCCTAAATATAAAATAAGAAAAGGAAAGAAATAACAACTCATACTGACCAAGTGTTCAATGTAAAGATTTACACTAAATTATCATAGTAATAAATGCCATCATTTATTTCTAGGGCCAAACATATTTTGTGTCAAGCCTAAGTGAAAAATAGCACACTATATATAAAGCTTTGGTAAAACACAGGTCTAGCTTACAATGATGAACACTTAAGTTTGCATGTGCAGTGGTGTTTCAGGGTTGTTAATATTTATGGAAGTCCATCCTTTTGATGAACTTGACATGATGAAATTACCTAACCATACATAACCAAACAGTTTACTGGACACATACTGCTGATACACACACACACAAACACACACACACACACACACACACACACACACACACGTATGTATTTATATATTAACATGTAAATAAAAAATTTACAATGAATAAGTTAATTGAACAGATACCTTTCTCAAAGAATTATTTTACCTGAACCAATTCATGTCTTCAAGTCTCCAATGCTATATCACATTTTCATGGTTGCTGATTGCTATCAGCTTTTTTAGGATATTGTTTTTTCTTTGTTTTTCAGATGAAAAAAGCCTGCCAATAAACATACTTGTATGACATTCCTTTCTATAGAAAATGAAAAGCACGTTGTGTTATCTGGCTCTTTATGTATCATCAAAATATTTTTTTATAATTTCAAGTATATATTGTCTTAGACTTAAATCTCACTCATTGTCTCCAATAGTATCTATGGGAGGGAGAAAATGAAGGATCATACTGTTAATTTGGAAGCTTCTGTTATTAAATAAATAAATATTATGAAAATGAAAAAATTATTTAGAGAGATGACTTGAAAGTTACCTTTCTACACACTCATGCTACTCCCTCAACTAAATCATAGAACTTAAAATAAGTACCATTTTAGCTGTGTGACAGTGGCTCATTCTTGTAATGCTAGCTACTCAGGAGCTGAGATTTAAGGATGGTTGTTCAAAGCTATCCCTGGCCGAAAATCTTTGACACTCTTACCTCCATTTAACCACCAGAAAACCGGAAGTGGCACTGAGCCCAGGGACAACGCCCAGACCCATAATTCAAGCCCCATGACCAAGAAAAATTAAAAAAGGAAAACAGGAGGAAAAAGTAACATTTTACAATTAATGTGCACATATACACAAAAATTGTCTATAAATAAAACTATAACAGTACCTGGACTGGCAAAGAAAAAGAGATTAAAGTGAAATTGCCTTCAGTCATTCATTTAGACAATCTATACTGAGGGCAGGCTACTGGAACTCGCATCACTAATTGAAGAGGTAAAACTTGAGAGCATCACAGTTCAGAACCAGTGTGCAAGGAAAGTAATAAGAGTCACATATCATCCTAAATCCTGGCATGTTGGAATGCATTTGTGATTCCAGCTACTTGGCAGACAGAAATGAGGAACTTAGCCTCTGTTTGGCCCTCAGCAAAACTGATAACCTATGAGCAAAGTAACTCAATCAAAAAAGAATGTTCTAATGGTACAATACTTGTTCAGCAAACAAAATATCTAAATTCATACCCCTTTCCTAAAAGAGGAAAGAAAAAGGAAGAAAGAAAGAACGAAAGAAAGAAAGAAAGAAAGAAAGAAAGAAAGAAAGAAAGAAAGAAAGAAAGAAAGAAAGAAAGAAAGAAAGAAAGAAAGAAAGAAAGAAAGGAAGGAAGGAAGAAGGAAGGAAGGAAAGAAAGAAAGAAGGAAGGAAAGAAAGAAAGAAAGGAATAAATAAAAGAAGGAAGAAGAAAGAAAGGGAAAAGGAGAAGTATAAACAAAAACCTCACCATGCGTTAAATGTTAATAATGACCCTAAGTAATTTTAGGTATAAATGTCATCATTTAATTCTGGGCAGAGACATTTTGTATCAAGCCTGAATAAGCCATAGCATACCACATACAAAGCTTTGGTAAAATACAGGTCTGGCTTACACTGTTGGACCAATAGGAAGGTATGTCTAGTGGGTGGGGTCTTCATAATAATTTTGTTATGATCTCAAAATATGTCTTTATTTATGGCATTTTATCTGAGTAATCTCACTTCAATCTTTTCCAAAGGGCCCTTTAGTGGAAGGAGGAAAATCATTGATTCTGGTAGACAATTTCTGTTACTATAAACTCCAGTATATAGTAAGGGAAGCAACTCCAAAATTATTCTTTAGAGTGATGAGTTGAAAGTCATCTTTATACACACTAACTCTTTCCTCAATAAAGCCAGAGGATTTAAAATAACTAATATTTTTTAAGTTAATGGGCACAAATGTGCACGAATTTTACAGAAATAAAATGATCACTCATGAAACCTTACTGATACTTCAAAGAATGTTTTCCAATTAGAGGAATCATCTTCATTCATTTTCACACAATGTGTATCTGCTTTGTAACAGAATCCCCAACTAGACTAAGGCATCTAATAAAATTTATGAGGTGGTGTGGGGTTTCTGGTGGAGCCCTGGTTCAAAGGAGGAGTTGGTATTGGCACAGTCCCTGTGGTGGAGCAAGGTGGGGATTTGCGGATGAAGGCCAGTCTGTGTAGGAATTTGATATAGTAGGGAGGGGAAAGGAAGGACTAGACTTGTGGAGTAGGTGGGACTTTAGGATGGAGGCTGACAGGTAGACGGGTTTTCAGTGGAAGAAGGCTGGGTCACTGGGGAGGAGGCTGTTTGGGGAAGAGCTTGGAGAAGAAAGAACAAGGGTAGAAAGAAAGCGGTTACTTAGAGGAGGGGTTCTGGTGGAGCACTGTGAGCCCTAGTAGGATATGTAGGGTGGGGTTTCCCATAAGGCAGCGAACGGAATGGAGGCAAGAGGCTGACAGAAGGTGAGGTTTCTGGTGAAGGAATACAGAGCTATGAGGGAGAGGCTTTTCAGGGTCTGGCTTTAAGAGGGCAGGGCAGTGCTAGGAAGAAGTGGGCTAGTAAGGGGCATGGTTTCTGGTGGACAATGGCAGGCCTTTGGGAAGTGTGTTAGGGAGGAGGTGGGGTTTCTGGCAGAGCAGGATGTATTCACAATGTATAGAGAAGCTTTTCAGGACCAGGGCTTTGTTAAAGCAAGGATAGGATCCAATGGACTAGAGTAGTTAATATGGGTTTCTGGTGTAGCCAGTCACCACTTCGAAAAGAGGAGTAAGGTTGGGTGGGGATTTCAGTGTTGCAAGGCTGGACAAGGACTTTGGACAGGGTTTCCAGTAGTGCAAGGCAATCTTCAAAAAAGGACCACAGAGGGACAGATATTTACAGTTGAGCATGGTGAGGCTTCCAGAGGGAGGCCAACTGGTGATGTGGTTTCCAGTTGAGCAATGTGGGTGTTGAGAGATGAGACAGCTTGTTGGGGGGTTTTTAGTGGGGGTTTTCTAGAGCAGGTCAGAGCTTAGAGTCATGGGGCTAATTGGAGGAGGGGCTTTGAGAAGGAGTGGAAGGTCTACAAAGGTGTAGGATAATTAAGGACAGGGTATCTGTTGGAGTAGGGTGTGGATCTGAGGGAGGATCCAATAGGGTCGGGTTTACCTGGGGAGCAATGCAAAGCATTGAGAGAGTAGGTATGGGAGGTGGAGAGACTTGTGGTGAAGCAGGGCTGGCTTTCCAGGCAGAGATGGGCTATGTGAGAAGCTTCTGGCCAACCAAGGCTGGGCTTCAAGGGCAGTTATATGGAGGTGGAGGGTTTTTGTGTAGCATGATGGGCTTTGTGGGAAGAGGTAGATTCAGGGCTGGGTTTGACAAGTTAGGCCACTTAGAAGTAGACAGAAATGGGCAGAATTTCTGATGAAACCAGAAGTGGCTGCAGGGAGAAGTCTCATCAGGGGTGAGGTATGAAAGGGAAGGGAGGAGCTTGGAGGTACTATGTTATGGGATCAATGGGTTTATGCGGAAATAGAGTAGTTAGGGGCTGGGGATCTGGTGGGTGAAGTGAGGATTCGAGGGAGGAGCCCGATGTAGGCTGGGTTCTTGGTGGAGCAAGGAGGGACATAGAAGGAGACATTTGAAGGTTTAAAGCAGGACTACCAGTAGGTAGATTAGTTAAGGTTGGATTTTAAATGAGGAGGCTGGCTGGAAGTGGGTTTCCAGTGGATCCAGTCATGTTTAATGGGAAGGGGGATAGGAAAGTGGCAAGACTTAGTGTAGAGTGGGGCGACAAAAAATAAACAGTTACTCCAAATAGGAACACCATTTTCTGTCAGTATAGAATTATATTATTTTTGTGTATGTGAGATATATTGGAGAAAGTAACCAAGTAATAATTCCTTCCTAGTGAAAATTTTCTTTATTCCAGTTGAGTAAAACAAAACCACAGGTCACATCAGGCTCAGAGGCACACAGTAGACTAAGACACATGAAGCACTGGACTTGATTCCCCAGCACAACTTTTTTTTTTTTTTATTGTGAAAATACTGTACAGAGGGGTTACAATTACATGGGCAAGATAGTGAGTACATTTCTTATCAAGCATTGTAGCCTCCTCCTTTGTTTACCCTTCCCATCCCTTCCCAGCCTTCCCCCGTACCCCACTCAATCTTCCCCACAGCCCCACCCATGTTGTGAAGTTTATTTTCAACAAGACAACTTTTACTTCTCATTGTTGCAACAGGTCCACCTGTATCCTTATTTAAACGACTTGTTTTTCCCCTTCCCCTCCACAAATTATACCAACATCAAATACAGTGAAAGCAGGGGTTATACTGTGGGGGAAGGACATACAAAGCAAGAAAGAAATAATCTTATAAATGCTTTAGAAACAAATGCATGAAAGAAAAAAAAAACATTTAAATACATATCTTAGGGTTCATTTTCCTAACATGACCTTATCTGACCTTTTTGCTTGACTCATATATATACTAGATATTGCAAATAAGGGAAACCATGGAACCCATGTTTCGTTGGACCTAGCTTACTTCACTTAATATAATTTTTACCAAGTCTTTCAATTTCCTCACAAAGGGGGCAATGTCATTCTTTCTGATGGAGGCATAGAATTCCATTGTGTATATATAACACATTTTCTTGATCCATTAATCTACTGAGGGGCATCTGGGTTGCTTCCATGTCTGAGCTATGGTAAATAATGCTGCAATAAACCTAGTTGTGCTGGTAGCTTTAGTGTGGTCTTGTTTGTAAGCATTTGGGTAAATGCCAAAAAGTGGGATTGCTAGGTCATAGGGGAGCTCTATGTGAAGTCTTTTGAGGAACCTCCATACTGCTTTCCAAAGTGGTTGAACAAGTTTACACTCCCACCAACAATGAAGTAATGTTCCCTTCTGTCCACATTAGAGTTCTTGATTTTTGCCATTCCAACTGGGGTGAGGTGGTATCTCAATGTTGTTTTGATTTGCATTTCTTTTATGGCTAGGGAGGTTGAGCAATTCTTCATGTGTCTATTGGCCATCCTTCTTTCTTCTTCAGAGAAGTTTCTCTTTAAGTCATTTGCCCACTTATTTATTGGGCAGTTGTTTCTTTGAGGATTTGTTGTTGGCAGATGTGATTTTTTGAGTTCTGAGTGTATTTTAGATATGAGACCCTTGACCGTAGTATGACTAGTGAAGATTTTCTTCCAATCTGTGGGCTTTCTTTTGATCTTGCTAGCTATGTCCTTTGCCATGCAGAAGCTCTGCAACTTTATACAATCCCATTTGTCCAACCTGTCTTTGATTTGTTGTGTTTCCGTGTCTCTATTAAGAAAATTTCGGCCTGCTCCAAGGAGACCTAGGATTTCTCCTATTCCATCGTGTAATGTTATCAGAGTGTCTGTTTTGACTCCGAGGTCTTTGATCCATTTGGAGTTGATTCTGGTGCAGGGTGATATATGAGGATATAGGTTTAGTTTTCTACAAGTAGTTAACCAATTTTGCCAGCACCATTTACTGAAGAGCCTGTCTTTCTTCCATTCTATTTGTTTAGATCCCTTATCAAAGTTTAGATGGCTATAGGTCTGTAGGTTCATTTCTGGGTTTTCAATTCTATTCCATTGGTCCTGAGGTCTGTTCTTGTGCCAGTACCAAGCTGTTTTGATTACTATGGCTTTATAGTAGAGTTTGAAATTTGGTATTGATATCCCTCCATCAGTGTTCTTTCCGTTGAGGATCGTTTTTGCTATTCGGGGTCTTTTATTGCTCCATATGAATTTTTGGATTGCCACTTTTATTTACTTGAAAAATGAGGTTGGAATTTTGATAGGTATTGCATTGAATTTGTAGATAGCCTTGGGAAGTATTGCCATTTTTACGATGTTATTCTTTCCAATCCAGGAGAATGGGAGGTTTTGCCATTTTCTAAGTTCTGTTTTGATTTCCTTTTTCAAGTTTTTAAAGTTTTCATCATAGTGATCCTTCACTTCTTTGCTTAAGTTAATTCCTAGGTATTTCATTTTTTGTGGGACTATTACAAATGCAGTTGCTTTCCTAATTTTAGCCCCACTTTTCTCATTGTTGGCATACAGAAAAGCCATGATTTTTTGGGGTTAATTTTATACCCTGCTACTTTGCCAAAGGTTTGAATCAGCTTGAGTAATTTGGGAGTTGACTCTATGGGATTCTTTAAATACAAGATCATGTCATCTGCAAAGAGGGAGAGTTTTATTTCTTCTTTCCCTATTTGGATCCCCTTTATGTCTGCATCTTGTCTTATTGCTGTAGCTAAGCATTCTAACTCTAGGTTGAAGAGATGTGGAGAGAGTGGACATCCTTGCCTTGTTCCTGAGTTAAGAGGAAATGGCTTTAGTTTTTCACCATTAAGTATAATGCCGGAGGTAGGATTGCCATATACAGCCTTTATTGTATTGAGGAATATTCCATGGATTCCTAATTTTTCCAAAACCTTCATCATAAAGTGATGTTGGATCTTGTCGAATGCTTTTTCTGCATCTATTGAGATAACCATGTGGTTCTTATTCTTGCTCCTGTTGATGTGATGAATAATATTAATTGATTTCCGTGTATTGAACCAGCCTTGCATCCCTGAAATGAATCCTGTTTGATCATGGTGTATGATTTTTTTGGATGACTTGTTGAAGTCGATTGGCCAAAATTTTATTGAGAAGTTTTATAACAATGTTCATCAAAGAAATGGGTCTATAGTTGTCTTTCTTTGATGAATCCCTGCCTGGTTTGGGGATGAGGGTGGTGATGGCTTCATAGAATGTATTCGGTAGTGAACTTTCTCTTTCAATTTCATTGAAGAGTTGGAGGAGTATTGGTGTGAGCTCTGCTTTGAAGGCCTTGTGGAATTCAGCTGTAAACCATCTGGTCCTGGATTTTCTTAGCTGGGAAGTTTCTTATTGCTGTTTCTATTTCAACACTTGATATGGGCCTGTTGAGATGGTTTACCTCATCTTGGTTTAGTTTTGGCATGTCAATATTTGCTAGGAAAAGGTCCAATTCTGCCAAGTTCTCAAACTTATTAGCATAGTTTTGAGAAGTATTCCCTTAAAATGTTGTTAATCTTAGTTGTTTCTTTGGTGATGTTTCCATTCTCATCTCTGAGTTTATTTATTTGGGTGTGTTCTCTTCTTTTTCTGATAAGATTTGCTAAGGGTCTGTCAATTTTGTTAATTTTTTCAAATAACCAACTCTTTGTTTTGTTGATTCTTTCTATAGTTTTTTTGGATTCTAATTCATTTAATTCTGATTTAATTTTAATTATTTCTTTCCATCTACTGGATTGCTCTTTTTCAAGGATGTTCAGATGTCTCATGAAATTGTTGGTTTCAGATCTCTCCAATTTGTTGATCTAG